>NC_141685.1:1925845128-1926386334 GCF_964263255.1 Lissotriton vulgaris
AGTGTAATTTGTTTGTTTTTAATATGTAAGTTCAATGAAAGTGACTTCACTGTGCTAAGATTGGTTGATGTAAATATTTAGATATGAAGAAGGATATTTTTAGGTTATAACGTGCCATATGTTGGGTATACTCTATAATTATGTATTATCTTCTTTTATTTAGATACTTTTATTTGTTCCTCGCCCCCTCTGGGTTCCAGAGGGTGGAAATATATGTAAAAATCTGTCAATAAAATGATTTAAAAAAAACAAAAAAAGGAAAGCACAGAATTCAGGGATAGTTGAAACATAGTTTTTTAGAGTATATATTTTTCAGGTGCTGTTTCAAAAAGGTGCAAGTTGATTTTCAACACATTCTTATATATGCTTAATTTATTCTTATATGTCCTTAAATTTATCATTCTAAACAGAACATCGTAGATAGTGGATTTGTGATTGAACGAACTTGCCCCCTAGTCAGTCATTAACAGTCTTTACTGAGTCATATTACTGAAGCAAAACAAACGGCCTCATTTATGCCATTTTGGATAGGGCAGTAAAGCAAGACACCTTGCTGTGCACCCAACGCCAAATTGAAAGGGATGGAATGCACCGTATTAAGCAATATAGTGCATTCCTGTCCTCTCTGCCTGAGCTGGTGCAGTATTGTCAGCCTAGCGCCAGCCTAGGCACCCTTGCAACTTTGTGCAAGGGAGCCTCCATTGCAGAAATTGATTTTTTTGTGCAGAAAGGGGCACCTTCCTGCACACAAATATTTCTAAGAGGAATTTCCCCTTTCTCTGTGTGTTGCAGAATGCAGCACATATGGAAAGAGGACAAAACCAAGAGCAATAAACATATTTCCCCATGTTACACCTCGCCTTTGGAAGTGTACGGATTTGACGCTTCCCCAGGTTTACACCACTTTGTTAAATTGGGGCAGAGTGAAATTCCATGGATGTTGCATGGGAAAACCCACTGCAACACCAGTGGAAAGCCTCCCGGGTGCACAGTAAGGAGACAGCGATTTGTGCTGCGAGCCTTAATGATCATTTATGAGGCCACCCAAAGCTGCGTAGCTTCATGGATCAAAATGAGGGCCTTGCATCACACATGAACCCCTTTACATGGTGCAAAAGTGATGCAAGGCACTCATGAAATGTCCATGTGTCAGATATCTCACTTAATAGCAGTCAGCCCGTTTATTTTCCCTAAAAATATTTTTACAGGCTTTACTATTTAGATACTGCAAACGATCCATGTGTTAGAGTGTCCGCTAAATCACAAATATTTTTCATTTTCAGTAATTTAATTTAATTTAAATATTCAGCACTTTGTGTCAAAACACTGAACAAATAGCTCGATAAAGGTACAATATCAAATATAAATTATAATACAGCAGGAGCTTCACGATGAAGAAGATAGCAAAGAGCTCTTGAAGAGAGCGCAGAAAGAAGGATTCTTTTTGGGAGAAATTTGAGAAGGGACAGCATTACAAACGCTGAATGTATGTTTCTCTTACAATTTGATGGAAACATGATGTTTATTATGGTTACATTAATGTTGTGAAAAACAATGACCTCCTGTCTTTAGAACAAATACCATGGTGCACTGAGGGTCATGCTTGTTCAAATAGACATTGCAGCTCTCTAGAACCAGTGGGGCTTTGAGCAGCACCATGCTATATACTGCTGTGCCCTCCTGGTAAGAGTTCCTTCCTGGCACTTTGGAGCACAATCTGAGATGCACCATTCGGGCAACACGACCTGGGCGGCTCTGTACTATGCTGACGAGACCGCTGACCCAGGGACTGCTGGTGGTGCTGCATTCCTCCCAGCAAGCCTCCCCATGCACTGCTGCACCATCATTGTGGATCATGTTATTCAAGCCCGCAGGACAATATTGCAGAGGTCAGTCCATGTAGAGGTGGAGAGGGACAGGGGGCTCCCTTGTACAACTGACACCCGCACCTTCATCAAAACATCATGCTTACTCAATTTACAATGGTTGTGTGGGCAGCCATCTTGGATGGGTCCCGAAGTGAACACTGCTATCTTTCGGTTTCACAGGAAGGTACCATGCCCACAGGCACAGCCAATCATTCTTCTGAGTTTTAGCCCCTATAGCTAATTCAGAGGCCGAGTGCTGCACAGTCAGTTTGAGAATATAATACCCAGCCTCCATTTATGGTCTGCATAGGTGATGCAATAAAGTTATTGCTCCAGAGACCCCCCTCTCTTATTTACCTCGTTACTCTCAACACAGTGATGTATGACATAAAAGAGATTAAAGTCAGCATCACAACAGTAGATTCGGTGACGAAAGACACGAATAAAGAGCTGAAATCCATGCAAATGGAAATGTCCTTATTCACGACTCAATTCAGCTAGACGGAAACTAGAGTCAGAGCGCTAAAAAAATTAGAGGATCTCACAATTGGGGGATAGAACTATTGAATTTACAAGGAAAAGGGATAGATCGTGACTATCATAGCCTTCGGGGACAATATTCAGCTGTATGGCATTTCAGAACCAGAGAAAGAACAAAGCCATCCACATTTCCCTCCACTTTCATTCCAAAAGTAGGAGGCATCTCCTTTCACCATCCCCTAGAGTTTCAGAGAGCACACAGGCAATGCACCAGGCACAGCACAGGAGCATTAGTTGATAGACCTATTATAATGTGCCTCTTATGAAATCATCAAGTGCTACAAATCCTCCAGACTGCAAGAAATCATGACCTGTGCCAGTACAAAGGCAATGAAGTCTGATTCACAGCGGACTTCTCTCATGAGACCTGTGCGACACAGAAGATATTTCTGTTTTTTAGACCTCGTCTTAAGCGTGAAGGCATACAATGCAGCCACATTGATCCTGCAACCATGATGATAACAGTTAGAGATATAACTAGAGCATTTACTGATCCACAGAAACTGGAGTCCTATATAGAAAACATTGAAGATGTAGCAGTGGACATTCCCCAGGCTGACCAACAAACTGAACCTACTACCCCCAACACTTTGATGGTTGGGTGGCCGCTGGAGTCGGAACAATCAGCAACTTGAACTTATTTGTAAAGTAATTGGGGTTAAGACCATGTAGTACTTTAAAGGCGATGCAGAGGGCCTTGAATTCACTCCTTCTTTTAACTGGTAGCCAATGTAGAATGCATTCCTTATGAAGGCACCTTTTCAAGTGGATCCTGAAAGAGATTAATTATCTAGGTATCCTCTTCAGTGAAAACATACAGGAAATGATCCTAGGCAATCTCAGACCGTTGCAGGATCAGCAATCTGCTAGAATTGCAAAGTGATCAGAATAATAGTTATCTCTATGCGGCAGGATGCAAATGGTCACAATGTTGGTCCTTCCACATTTTAACTATGTCTTTGACATGATACCCCTGGGTGACTTGTACCTTTGTTCGAACTATCAAAGTGCAAAACAGATCTTACAGATAGTAATTGCAAACTCCCAGACTAGTAATCTTAAAGTCACATGCTTCCACACTCTCTGTGCAACATCTCCCCCAACTAGCCTAGCATCTATGTAGTAAAGCTGAAACCCCAGACTGGGTAAAGATAGAGTAAGACCTATAGGGAAATTCAAATGGCGCCCAAGAAATATGCAAACATTTGAAGATACAACCTGGAGAAATGCCCAATCCTACTCTATTAAAATCAGGTTAGATAGCCACAAGGCACTATAGCAGAAACATCAATTATACCTGCAAGCACCTCTATGGCTCAATGATACCCTCTGCATTGATAGCAAAATGCTGAATTGGCATCTCAGGCAGAGTGAGGGCATCTAGACGATAGGCCACCTACTGCAAGATGGCACACAAATCATTTGAGCAACTGCAAGCTGAGTATTCAGTGGATGGCACTCAATATTGATGTTACACCCAATTAAACATTGCCTTTCCAGCAAACTATATAGTGATCTTTCTAATTTTACTGACTCTACCTGGCATAGGTACCTATCACAATAGGGAAAATATAAGAAATTTACAAGGGAGCACTATTCTCTCAGCCCACCAGGAAATTATTATCTTGTCAATGGCAACATATGCTACAAAAAGCACACACAGATGTTGGCTAGACAGACCATGATGCGCCAGGATGCCCGTTGGGTGACAGGAGCGCTTTATAAGTGTGTTAGACATACATACATGCATACATGATAAAGGCTTATGAGAGGCAGGCATTAGCCCTTTTAAGCTACAGAGATTTGTAATATCCCATGGCCTTCACTTCTGGAGCTGACCCACAAGTCATATTGCATACATGATGGTACTGTCCTGTGATACAAATATACTGGGAGGCAGTCTGGGCTGCACTGTGAATGCCAAGTGGGCTTACTCTGGTTCCCATTCTCTAATTTGCAATCTTACATGACACAGCTGAGATGGAAGATGTGAATAACCATAAGAATGATGGGTAGTCTCAGCCCAGGCAATGTCAAAGCTATGCATATTGAGGCACTGGACGTTGAGGAACCCTCCCACCTTCCAGGAAGGGTGGGAATCCATGGCCTTTGTTGTATCCTACGAAACAGTGATTTACAAATAAATGACCATGCACAGATTTATGACACTATCTTGGATACATATGGGGAGTCAATGCATGTTTCGAATGCTTACAACCATTATGTTTCACCAATAACCGTTGGGAACAATCTGCTATAGTACCAAGGCAGAGGCGTGAAATCATGTCATGTGACATGCATGCATATGAAAAATTGACGTATATCCCCCCCTATTTCCACTCCTTCCCTTATATCTGCTCTCAAAATGTGAATGCACGTACATGGTAGTCATTTTTAGGTCTCGCCTGAGCCAGCGGATGCGCTGCCTGGCAAGACATTTAGTAACTGGCTTCTCAAAGTGCTTGCTGTTACGCGCACAAGCGCGCACTACATGCACATCTGCCATTTGCCACTCGCCAGCCGCCCATTGTGTGCGCACGGTCACCTTCAGGGAAGCGACAACCCGCCCCTGCTCTTCCTCATTAAGCATAAGCAGAACACTTTCGCTTTCCCGCATCACTTTCAGGGCCGTGCCGACCTGCCCCCTCCTCTTCCTCACGCGCAAACAACTCATAGTATTTGTGCTCTTTCTCACTGCCACTTCCTGCGCGGGCCGCACTCTGCAGTCAGCACGCCTGAGCCTTCTTCCCGTCTCTGCCTCCGCCGCCTCTACACATGGGCCTCTCGCACCACTTCCAGGGGTTTTTCTTTCAACCTTGCCGGGAGGTTTGGTGCCGTTTGTTGCTCTCGTGAGCCTTCTTTTCGGGCCACCGCAGGCTGTGCCAAGCACTTTTTTGGTTTTTAAGCACTCCATGAGTGCTTGTGTTTTCAGTCGCTCCTTTCTCTTCATTCATGTTGATTCTCTTCTCCTCTCACCTGCCCCACCCCTGTTCCTTCAATTCCCTCTCACCACTTGCCCCTGTCTGTTTCGTCTTTAACAACCCCCCCACCCCATTGCTCACGTTCAGCATTTTGTTTCTTGTTGGCCCTACTACCCTGCACTTCTCAGCCACAAGCACATTCACAGCCTTCTAAGACGGAGTCACACATTTGTGAAAGTATTACTTATCACTACTGTGAGTGTGGGCTATGCTGACTAAAAGGCAGCCTTGCTTCCCGTATTTCAATAGAGTGGTGATGTCATGCTACATTCCGAGGCCTCCTCCAGCCAGCTGCCGAGGATTGAAGGGGGAGCTGCTTCCGACACTTGGTCCAAGCAGCCATTTGTTCTACTGCCTTTCATGGAAGGCTCGAGACACAAAAGTGCGAATACAGGAGCCACCAAACATAGGGTCAACAAGGGTCAACAGATACAGCTCTGTAAAATATATTTGTTTTATTTTGATGTCCCCTTTTCCGGTTTGTTGCTTGTTTCTTTCCCACTCATTTTCCTTCTTTCATTACTCTTTTCACTGGCTTTATTTATTTGGTTAAGCAACCGGTTCAAGTTCACCGATAGTAAGCAGGCTCACCATCCGCACACGGGCTTATTTACAAGCAACTTGCGCCACCCGTATGTCACTATTGATATGTTAAAAATGATGCAAAAGTGGCAGAAGGAGCTTGTAAATAAGCCCCACAGAGATTTCAACTTCATGGATCCATGCGTGAGTAGGTAATATAGGTCAGTGTTATTTTTCTTTGCAGTCAGACGCTTGTAGTCCTCACTTTATGACTGAATAAAGAAAGAAATACAGGTTCCAGAATGCAAAGAAAAAAAACCTGAATTGGATGAACTACTCCAGCAGAGACAGATCTGTGCTCCGCCCCTTCCTCTGTTAAACTGCCAGAACAGTTCCAGCAGTCCAGGATCCCCAAATTGGGCCAATAAGCAATTAAATTAGCAGGAAACAAAGGTACGTGAACTGCCAGAGGAGCGTCCTACTCATGTGTGCTTTAAACATGGAGTACATTGCATTTTTCAGGCTTTTTTACAATTTTAATGGGAGAGTGCTTTACTTGGACTATACCCCCCCACTGACCTGTTGTCTATGTTGCTTCTTCCTTCCCATCCACTACCCTATTGTTGTGTGTGTTGCCCCTGCCCCCATCGCCATAGGAAAAACAACTATTGGCAAAGCGCAATTCAAGAGCAAGTGGCTTTGTCCATGACTTTTAGCCATGTTGTAAAGCAGCATGTCTGAGAGTCGGGGAAAAAAGAGCTATGGCACTGCTTTACAACATGACTAAAAGACATTGACAAAGCCAATAGTCCCCGCATTGGCAAGACCGATTGCCTTTGCCAATGCTTGTACTTAACAGTTACTCAGTTACATATATATAGAGGACAGACTACAAGTGGTTCTTTTACAACTAAACCAGAACCCTCGGTAAGACGGAACGCTGCTCCATAATTTTAAGGATAGCCACTGATAGTACGGTAGGCGGTCCTGAACAATTGTAATTTAGATCATTTGGACCTTCTAATATACCAAGAAGAATATATAACATGTATACTTGTTAATCTCTATCAAGGATATATTAGTAAACAGTTTGTATTACGCCTTTGTAGTTGCGGCATTAAGTATAAACTACTAAAATCGCCACCGCTTACGTAATTACAAAGGGCGACTTCGCAGTTGTTACAAATATATAGAGAACAGACTATGAGCGGTTCTCTTAAAACAAAGCCAGAACCTTTGTCAAGAGGTAACGCTGCTCCATAACTTTAAGGTGAGCCATTGATAGGACGGTAGGCGGTCATGAACAATAGTAATTTAGATCATTTGGACCTTTGAATCTGCCAAGAATAATACATACCATGCATAATTGTTAATCTCTATCAAGGATATATTAGTAAACAGTCTGTATCACGCCTTTGTAGTTGCGGCATTAAGTAAGAAGCATTGGCATAGCCAATAGGTCTCGCCTTTGGGACCTTTTAAGTGTTTAGCTATGCAACAGTTGATGTTATTGCACCAGGGATATTGTGCTGCATAACTAAATACTTATGAGGTCCCAAAAGCGAGAACTATTGGCTATGCCAATGCTTTTTCTTTTATTATATTTGCATATTTTGAACACTGTGACCCAAACCTAAACCTTAAGCTATATTGAGAAGAGAGAATGCACGTTTATAAGTAAAACATTCTAATAAAATATTTACAAGTACAAACATTGAGGGTGGACGTAGTGGAAGATGTGAACTATATTTAGCATATAAAGGGCAAGGATTTAGAAGCAGTAACTGTAACTGTGAAGCAAAGTAAATATGTATTGAAGCTAAGTTGTTTAAAACAGAGGGGGAAGTTTGGGAGTAGCACTTGAAAACCATATAGGGATAGTGACATTTTAATCAACTTGCAACAGAGATCCACTACCGTGAAACAATAGCAGGGGAAATATTACTAGTGCACACTGTTTAAAGGATCGACTAGTTGCACATTCATAAAAGGGATAAAGCAAGAATAGAGCATAGGTAGGATAGAGGATAAACTGTGAAGAACATCAGCCTGGGTGAGTGATGATTAGAGAACTGTTTAAATGTAGTGAAGTGGAAATGGATGGATTTTCCAGCTGTTACATAGTTGAATGAGAAGGTGCAAGCAACATAGGAAATGTGCACAGAGAATGAGAGTAAACGAGCAGAGGTACATGACAGATTAAAGAACAGAGTAAGAAAAGCGGAGTTTTGATGGAAGAAAAAGAATATGAGATGAAGAAATGCACCCAGGGTCTGAAAATAAGAGTATCTCAGTTTTGCCAAATACAAGCTATTATGAGAAACGGGATTCTGTAATGCACATAGAAATGGAGTCACACCCCTGATTAGAAAAAGAGGAAGGCCATAGAAATATTTGTGAATCATTACCTGTGAATTGAAGGTAGAGATTAAAGAATGAACTGCAATAATCCAGAGAAATAGCATAGACAGAAAGCAAGAGCGGCTCAATAAAAGACCAATGATGCATGTGAAAACAAAGAATAATATGTGGAAAATAATCATGAGAGTTTGTGGCCCGACTAAAATACTGTTTTGTACAACATAGCAACCAAATTTGCTGCACTGGTTGTCTCATAGGAAATAAAATAAAGCAGCACCATATCTACAAAGACTGGCCTTCTGCCACCCTCTTTAGCGTTGCTCAACCAAGGGAGCCTTGTGCAACACAACTGCCTCTCACCATGGGATAGGATAGGCATACCCTTCAGGTATAACTTTCTATGGGTAGACAAACTCAGAAGTTTGCCACACATTGGGACCTGGATTTACTAATGATTTGTGCCGGGTGTATCAAACAAGTGACGCAAATCTGGCGTGTTGTTGATGAAGGATATACTGTCCTACTAGGATTCATGTTGAAAAGCTCCCTAAAGGAATGCAAAGTTGTGCTATGTGCTACTTTGCACAAAGAGGGCATTCCCTGAGTGTTACATAGGCATCCCCATTTACCTACCCAGGGGTTTTGATGCAAATCCTTATCTACTAACATTCATAGACAAGGGTTTGGATAAAAACATTATATGTCATTGAGACAGGCGTAATGAGGAGAAATATTTTAAGTTCTCCTTTTTTCTCCAACTTTGCCTGTGTGCTGCATTGTACAGTGGGGTCCCTTCCAGTACAAAACCTCTGCTTTAGAGAATGAAGTATGGCGCGAGAGTGTGTGTACTCATGCTTGGTAGTCAAAAGTACACCATCTCTGGGATAAAGAATAAATATGCCTTATCCTAGTAGATGTCTTAGAAGATATGGTGTAAACAGAGTAGATGCGGGTCGCCGTGTTGCTCTAAGGAGAGATTTGGGCTTGTGTGCATCCTGAATATCGACTACAGAATATTATGGGATACTAATATCATAGAGAGAATATTGAAGGACTACAATTTAAAATACAAGTAGGTTTAGATTTTCCATACCTAACTCCACAGATATGCACAATGACGATATACATATCTTCAAGGTACACCGATGTGGAGTTAAGAGTATAAATTCTATATTTCCCTCTGTGCACTTATCTTTCAAAAATGTGTCCCTCAATATTTTGTCCGTGATGTTTGCGTTCCACAATATTCCCATGCTCGATATTCAAGAGTACAGTAATATGTGAGCTGATAATGTCTTAATGTATTGGGTCTATTCTGTAAATACTATTATGGAGTGCCTATCTGTTTCGTAATTACATTCTTTGTACCCAGCCTTACAATCACTTCCAAGTGTGCGCCTGACATGCTGTCATTTTGGAAGCCAGAATCTGATATTTCAGAAATCGCATCTCCAAAATCTGAAATTATTGCTGTACAGAATAAACATTCAGAAGAACTTCAATATTTTGTTCCAATACAAAAACAACTTGCAGTTTGTCATAGGGTATTTTGTATTTGCCTATAGGTTACTATTTCTGGTATTGTGCTCCTTATAGGGACATCCTATCAGAGTGTAACACTCTGCTCCTAAGCACTTCCTTTCTCAAACAACCTTGAAAACCAACCATTTGTTTGAAGGACTGCTTTTGTGCTTTTAACATTTATTTAGGGGCATAGACTTTTTTTCTTCCTTTAATCCCAGCAGAAAGAGATTAATTTTACGTCATTACTTGGAGATGAATGATAAGAGAATCTTCCAACATTTACCTTAATTTACCCCACCTGAAAACTAGAAGGTACAGGAGTGTGAGGATTCAAAAAAAGAGATTACAAAGGAATTTTAATGTTTAAAAAGTATGGTGTTGTTAGACCTCACATCCTTGGTATCGTCTTTCCACAAATATGTTGCCACTACTGCTCTTGTTTTCTGAATTTCAATGCTGTTGGCCCTAGAACTCTGTGCACTTTACCACTGGTAACCACTGCTAACGTGCTTGAGCTCTATCCATTGACTTACACCTGAATGACATACTTAATTTTATTATACCTCCCTAGCACATGATACTCTATGTACCTTTGGACTGTAATTTGAATGCTACCAGTGGGGCTACAGTGCTCATTGTGCAGCCCACTTAGGTAGCACTTTTGAACATGCCTCAGGCATGCTATTGCTGCCTATAGTGCAGTTTTAAAACTGCAAATTCGACCTGGCAAAATAAACCTTTTTCCAGGCTTTGGCCTTCCTTTTTAAAACATATAAGCCACCGCTAAAGTATGCCTTCAACAAGTAAGGAGAGTATAACCTGTGTTTATATGTTATTACATGTCCTAGTAGTGAACAACTCCTCAATTAGTTTTGCACTATTGTAAGGATTATCACTCCCAATGGATAAGGCTGGGTTACTTCATTACATTTAATAAGTGGGAGCAGATAGGAATGTAAAGTCATTTAAGCAGTATAGTCCCAAACATGCAGCCAAGTATAAGCAAGCATATCTTTGCCGACCGCAAAGCTGCAGCATCGGAGTGGCAAGAAACCGCAGTGTCAGCTCATGCTGACTGCAAGCCAGTGAAAGAACGCCGTCCGGAAGCCGGCGCTCAGCACTCTGCTTCTAGGTCACAGAATCATTGGATGAATGGTAGCGGTGAGCGGAAGATGCAGAATGGAGCCGAGCTCTCAGTGGAGTAAACCCGCCATCTTCCTTACCAAACACCCAAAATACGTCCTTGTTTTCTTGTCCTAACCATTTTGGACCTGCTGCCTGTATCCTGGGTCACATGACTGTAAAAAGGTGTGCAGCTGGCCTTTGTGTACTGCTCCCAGACACTGAGAAAAAGGGGGACTACTTACCAACAGGATGGGCCATCCTGCAAATATGGGTGGGGCAGAGCTGTTCCCTGCAACACTTAGATTTCCAAGACCATCCTCCAGCACACACACACAAAGAAACCTGATCAAAGGACTGCTCTGCTGCCTGAGGCCAGCCTTGTTCTTCAGAGCACTGCTCTGCTGTTACCAGAAGACTGACGTGTTACTTGAGGCTTGCCTTGTTCTTCAGAGAACTACCCTACTACTTGAGGCCTGCCCTGCTCTCTATGAACGAAGACTGGACCTGCTACCTACATCCTAGACTACCTGAGTGATTCCCAGGGTTAGTAAAGACCTCCTGTTCTTAGCTACAGGGATATAACAGATCCACAGGCATCCTTTTAACAGCCCAGCTGATTTTCTGTAACTCTACCTACCTGGACCTGGAACTGGGACTGCCTGTGCAATGTTGGCTGCTAAAGTGAGTTCCTGGTCCCCGAGCTGTGCCTCCTTAGGGCCTGTACAAGACAATGAGAGTGTTTAATAAGGATTGTGGAATACCCCAATTGTTTAGTTTTTCCCATACTCCAGGTGGGCCTCATTGTCGAATGCGGTTTGGAAGTCAACAAACCCCAAATAAAAAGACTTTCCTTTTATTGCAAGCTTATCCTTGATCATGTGGGTTAGGCAAACCAGATTGTCTTCAATGTGATAGCCTTTTTGAAAGCCAGTTTAGGTATATGGGATCAGTTTATGCTCTTCCACCCAGGTGGTCAGTTCTTGAAGTAAGCTGCTGGCATAACACTTCCCCTCAAAATCAAGGAGTGCAATCATCCGGTAGTTTTTGGGACTGGATCGAGAGCCTTTTTTATAAACTGAGATGAGGAGGGAACCACTCCAGGAATCCAGGATAGTTCCACCCACTCTGCATTTCCAGAATAAGGGAGCCATAATTGAAGCCCATTTTTGCACCGAGCCTTTGTAAAGATCCCATTTGGACCAGACGCCCCCCTGGGCACATTTCTTTTAAGATATGCACTACTGGAGTAGGTGTTATTTTTACGAAAGACTTTGTTCCTGTTTGAGGGTTGACATTCCTTAAGCTGTGGCATTCAGTCTTTTCGTCACTATTAGCCTGCACATAGAGTGTTTGAATATGGGCTTTCCATTCGGTGGGTGCAATGTTCATGGCAGTTGATGTTTGGTCCAGTCTGACACCTTTATTCATCCAAATCCAAAATTTTCTTTGGCATTTTGATTTTATGATTTTGTGTGCTGTTTCCCAATGATTCTCTTCCTTCAGACTCTTGTAGGAAAATCATGCCTTCCTGTAATCGATACATTCACCTGGAGGGATTTATATTCAATGTTATCATGGGTACGTCTATGCAGTATGTTATTTAATTTGCTTTTTATTTTCACTAATGCTTGTTTGTGTTCAACAAGACTGGTGTTTGGTGGGGGTTTATTTGGTCAGGCATTGTCCTGGTGGCTACATTTTCTCTTAGGTCTTCCATTACTGCTTCCCATGACATTGTGGTCTGTGGATCACTGTGTACTAATTTATCCAGGAAATATTCCACCATCTCGTCGATCAATCCTTAGTGGTCTATAGTCCACTGTACTTTTTTTACTGATTCTAATTTATCTTCTTTACCAATCAGGGGGATTGCTGGGCAAAGGCATTGTGAGAGGGGCACTTCGCACTTGAGAATAGTGTGGTCACCTGTCAATGTAAATGTTACTGCAAATTTATGGACTAAGAAGTGAGCAGTCGAGACCTAAATATAGTCCAATCTGGCCATTCTAAAACACAAAACATGAGTATAGGCGGCAGGCGAGTCAGTTTGTGATCTACCATTCAAAATGCGAAAGCCTAATTGATTTAGATAGGCTGCTACTTTTGTACCATGACCATCATTCCAGTGATACTGGACTTTTTATATCCAGAATGTCCCACATTTGGTCCTCCATTAAAGGTAAAGGAGAGTTCAGATCTGGTGCCATATGTTTGACATTAAAATCTTCCATTATTAACTTCAGATCATTTGGGAACTGAGAGAGAAGAACCCTTATAGCTGGGAGCATTTTACTCAAAGTTGCTCAGCATGTGATTTGAGATGGGTCGAGGTAAATGCTACTGGAGATCGCTTTTTGTTATTCCAGGTTGCAAACTGATGCTTAATGCCTGTGGTTGTTACAGTTTAAAATTGTAGTTTTGACCTGCCTGTGATTGCCTATTTTATCACCTGTTTTGTGTTTTAAACTTGTGGTTTTTCCCTGCCCGTGATAGCTCCCATTTAATGTGTTGAATTGTGTGATTTGAAGTCCAACCTCTGTAGTTTATCCCTCTCCTTCCTTGGTGACAAATCTCTTTTCCCTCCAAATTTCTCCTTTGCTCTGTGCTAAGACCTGTATGTTAAAACAGTGCACCCCAGCCACCATTTTGTGTTCACAAGCCAGTGAAACCAGCCCCCCTGCCTCCCCCTTCCCCCCCAGCAAAAGGGATATTCTACATCAGAGGGTGCTTCTGTGAGCTGGTTAAACTGTGTTTACTAGGGCCTGTGCACTTCGTTTTTGTGGCCAGCAGAGGGAGTAAAGTGTTATTCAAACAGTATTGTTAGATTTCAAGTTAGTGAGGCCTTTACCTGCAGTAGTCCAAAGTGTGGATTGAGTCGGTCTGTCTCCTAGGAGTTTCTGAACAGGAAAAGCAGCTTCCAACTCTGTGGCCAGCAAACTTTGTCTGAGGTGTCTGGGATATTATATGGTCTGCCAGTGGTTGGTACACGTGTACACTGATGGTTGTATCTGGTGTTTCAATTGGATTAGGGTTGATGTCCTCATTGGTTGGGTATTTGAGGGTTCTTATTGGTTTCGGGGTCTGTGATTCAATCATTGTAGGGTTGGGACTAGGGCTAGGGTTAGGATTTCTATTGGAAGTAGGGACTAGGGCTTCCTATGTTATTGGGAGTAGGGTGGGACTAGGGCTAGGGTTATACTTTTAATTGGAAGTAGCGACTAAGGCTTCTGGTGTGATTGGTTGCTCGACTAGTTTTGGGACTAAGAGTAGGATTAGGCTTTCTATTGGAAGTAGGGACTAGTGCTACCTGTGCCATTGGTTGCTTGGACTTGGGTTGGGACTACTGGTAGGGCTAGGGCCTTTATTGGATGTAGAGATCAGGGTTTTTGCACTTATTGGGTGCTTGGACTAGGGCTAACATTGGCTGTACTGTCCTGGTCTCCTATTGGTTCTAGATTTTAGGGCTAGTGTTGTGATTGGATAGTGTTAGGGCTAGGGTTTCCATTGGCTGAAGGGGTCACCTGATTACTAGGGCTATAAGAGTCCAGGCTTAGGGCATCTCAGCCCGGGCGTCGAAGCTAAGGGTGAAGAGGACAAGGGCAGTTGCCTGTTTGAGCATGTTAAGGGCGGAGAGGACAAGGGCAGTTGCCTGTTTGAGCCTGTGACGGGTGGAGGGGACAAGGGCAGTTGCCTGTTTGATCCTGTTCGAGACTGGTCGGGACTAGCGCTGGAAATTATGCCCTTTTTCTCATTTAGCAATACCCAGCCCACACCATCCACATCCACAAACAGAGCAACACACTCACACCAAATGTACACCACGCACAACACTATGCACAGAGTACTGTACCAGCATGCACCACAATATATAAGCAATTGTTTTCACTATAGAGATGTACCTATCTTTGTGTATTACTTTGTATAAACATGTAAAATAATATTATGTTAAGAGAAAAAATAATAATAAATAAATAAAAATCATCTTTGGTATACATGTACATACTTCCATTGTGCATCCATGTACCTTCCATGTACTTGGATCTGTGTGTCTGTTACTTTTCTCCTGAAAAAGCATATCCAATGCACTACAATATTTCTCATCCTGTGTCTCTATCAATATCTTTAATCTACATATACTTACCTCCTTTATGTATCTATATACTTTCAATTTACTTATGGATCTACATATTTATCACTTTCTTCTAATTTAGCATTTCCAATGCACTACCCTATTTTTCAGCCTATACTTCCCTCAATATATCTTTTAGCCCAACCTTCTGGCTCATCTCAAACTTCTTTCTACTACTCCTTCCAATGCACTACCCTATCTCTCATCCTATACATCTATCGATACATCCTCTACATCCACTCTCTCATTTATCCCAAACATCATACCACTACTATGATCACCAAAATAACCCTTTCTAAACTCTCTCCTACTCTACCCTTCCTTGCATCATCTGACACCTCTTTTTACTATACCGATCCCCTAAAACAAACCATTATAAACTCTTCCCTCTGACTCCTCTCCTCCAAAACTCCTTTTTACTCATCCAAAAGCCTCCTCCTACTGCTAAGACCTAAAAAAAAAAATCCTTCACTCTTTTTACCCTCCACTATCCTTTTCAATCAAAATTAACAGGTTAACATGTTCACTTCTCAAATTCCATATTCAACTATACTAATATACTACCCAAATAACTGAATAACATATCCACTACTCAAATTACTTCATATTTATACTATACTAATTTTCAACACTAATCCTTTATGGGTTCCGGAGTGGCGTGCTACTCGCCAGAAAAGCGCTTCAACACCTATCAGGGTAACAAGTGCTATATGAATGCAAATCATTCTTCCCCTTTTATCCCTCCACTATTCTTCTCACTCCAAGTAACTGACTAATATCCACCACTGAAATTACTTCATATAATTCGCCATATTAATTCACCACTAATCCTTTATAGGCTTCCTGAATAGCGTGCGTCAACAAGCGCTATATAAATACAAACCTTTGTCCTCCTCTATCCTTCTGCTAATATTCCAAATCCAAATAACTGACTAACCTATCCACCACTTAAAATGTACTTGCATGTTTCACTATACTAATTCAACACTAATCCTCTATGGGTCCCGGAGTAGCGTGCTACTCGCCGAAAAAGAGCTTTGACGCCTCGTATGGGGTAGTAAGCGCTATATAAATGCAATTACAATACAATACAATACAATAAACAGTATGTCCTACCATGGAATAGCTTGCAAAGGTTAGGTTTCTTGTAGAGCAGTGATGTTATAGCTCATCAATTGGTGAATTGTTGCCCCCTTTTGTCTTCATCTTTGGTTAGCTCTCGAATGTTCCATGAACAAACTTTTAAGTTAAAGATAGGATCCTTATTTGCTTTGTTTTTTACCGGAATGTTAGGGGCTTCGTCCAAGAGCCTATGAGAACCAGGTCAAGTCTTGGGAATGTTTCCATTTAACGACACACTGACGTAGGCATCCTTTCCTAAATGTGAATTGTATTTCGTGACAACTCTCAAAGGCATAGATTCTAATCCTTCTAGGGCACCATACAAGACTGAGTTGAATGGGGTCTGATCATGTTACTATAATTCGCCTTTTTTTGTTCGGAGTAATGAGAATTCTTTCATTTAAGATTGTCGGGTACTTTTCTCAGGCAATGTGTATGACCTGAATTTCCCAGTTTGCAACACGATTTTTATTTTTCATTAAGGCAGCTGCCATGTCCTTTCTATGGAAGGTTACTTCCGTGGCCTAGTTTGTCTCACCCAGTTTTTGGGCTATAAATTCTACACTTTCAATGTCAGTAGTTTTAATTTTCTCTTCCTTGGTCTGATGTTTACTGCTTGTGGACAATTTGGTGGAGAACCATAAAATGGTTCTTCCCCACTTGCCTTTCCTTGAGGGTGCTGCAACCTGTCATGGGCTATTCCGGAGGGTTGCAATCTTTGGAGTGGCTATTCTAGCTTTGCCTCCTTCTCCTTCAGCTTTGGGTGATTTCAATATCTCTTGGCAGATGGTGTTTTTATGTTGAATGCCCTATTCGGGGCATACTGTGGCGCTGTATGGAGTATGAACCCTTCTTTTTTGCAATTCAATGGGTTTTTCAAGAATCGAGAAGGTCTCTTTGAAGTCCTCAGATCTGATGCATTTGTTTGGTAATTGAGTCTTTATACTTCCAGGATCTGAACATCATTCAATATCTTGAGGTTTTTGGCATTCACCTTTCTCTTTGATAATCTGCTCTTAAGCATGGATTACTGTGACGCTTTTCTCCTGTGATGCCCTTTTGGTTTCTGCCAGTTGGCATGCAATTGTTCCTCCATTGTTTTGCTTAAAAGGGGACTCTATTTGAGATTTAAATTCCTTGTCATCACTCTGAAGCCATCACAATAAGGCTCCTTCCTTGTTTTCCTTAGATTATTTTAATTATTAACATTTTTTTATTTTTTTCCTGGTCTTCTCTGGGAGTTAGTTTTGGCATTTTTTTACTTCAGCAGATGGAATCAAATTACTAGCATCTCTTTCATAGTTTGATCATACAAATGTATTCAGGTCTTTTATTATTTCCCTTTAGTAGAATCGTATTCTTGTTAGGCATCAAATTTCAAGGTGCAGTCTGGATCCTCCTTATATATTTTCCTTTGTTCTAGGTCTCTAAGGGCTCGTAGCTGGACAACTTAATTCTTGTCCTAGTTCTGGTTGTGTAGCCTCCTGGGCACTTACTCTGGTGAGGAGGTTCTTTATTTGACTTATGCCAGGATTGATGTTGGTTGTGTGTTTGAAAGAGCGTAGGGGGAGTTGTGTATGATCATCTGTATACCTCTCTCTTCAGGTCCTCAATTAGGGTGGCCATTATATCTGTAAGCATTTCTAGTTTCTTGAGTATGGGGCTGCAACTACATTCCTCTTGCATTTGAGGTTGTGCTGGGCTAGCCTGGACTCTGCATATCAGATAGTTTAATTGATCAAGTTTAGTGTCAATTCCAGGTATTAGGCTGGCTACCAGGTGGAGTATATTTATTTGGACATCCAGCTTGTCGACATACATATGAACCTCATTAGCCATTGAACTTAGTACTTTATTAGTGGTTATGAGAATGGTCTCAACCTTATGGACCAATGAGGTGGGGAGCTCCATCCTGTGGATAGATTCTGTTTTTGGAGATTCATTATACTGAGTTTGGGAGCATGAATTTGTCAAGTTTGAACAGCAGTTTATTAACGAACATTGTTCCACTTGTGAATTCTTCGAAAGCTTTTGTTCAGGAAAAATTGTTTTGCGTTTATCACTTGTGTTATTTATTGGCATCAGAGGATTAGAGACCCCTAACAAGGAATTAGCTATACTGCTCGTGAGTTCAGACTGGCATAATTCCTCAATGATGTTATTATGTGGTTGCTTGAGAGTGGCCTGGGAGGACTGGGGCAAGGGTAAAGGCGAATCAGACCAATGTTTCTGATTGCAAAATTCTAGTCAGCAACTAAATTGCTTTGTTACTATCTTGGGAGGTAGCAGGCTTGATGAACTATTAGATGAAGTTCCCAGGCTCTTTGAACTAGTTGAAGAGATACTATTGGCAATATCTGGCTTTTGTGATAGTTTAAAGGGAGGTCCCAGCCTTCTCGAGGATCTTGAGGTTACAAATTCGACCAGGCCTGGTGGTGATCCTCTCTGGGTTTCTTGTTGCTAGTGCTTCTGGCATCTTCCATGTTTAATTCATTATTTATTCAGTTTTCTTGGGTTTTCCTTAGAGATGGGGTTTGGCCTTATTGTAATGCTATTAGGGACCGGGGAATTGGAAGAGATGTTCTTATTTGGTTTTTCTGACTTTGCATGTAGTTTCTGAGGGCCATGTCTCTCAAGTAAGAGGCTGCTTGCTTGGACTTTTGTGTTTTCTTAGTTGTCAAGTCAAGATAGTCTCTAATATCTCTGTTAGTTTTGACATTATTTTTATTTCTTTTTTAACCAGAGTCAGTATATTTCCTAATTGGAGCTCCTCTTGCTTTCCTTAAGTTGGGCACATCAGCTGTTTTCCTCCCCTTCCTCCCTGAGGATACAGTAACTTCGTTGTTTGTCTCTTGGCAGTCTTGTGTGGGTGGTGAGAGTTTTGAGGCTGCACCTGCATAGAATTTCTTGATTGCATTTTTCCCTGCTCTTTGCTGAGAATTTTTATGTGCGGTAACCTTTCTCTGGATGGTAGGTAGCAAATGACTGTTACAAGTGGCAAACAGTGGCAGACCGTGGACAACAGGCTAGACCGCGTGAGGGAAAGAGCAAGAGCAGAATGCGAGTAGGTGCATAGACTGGGTTTCGCTTCCTCCCCATCCACAGACTCAAGACAGCCAAAACACACCTTCCTCAGCTCAGGACCTCCTTGGTCTGGTCACTCCGCTCAGCTCAGCGTCTTAGTTCCTCAACTCTGCTCCACTGGGCCCTCTGGAGCGTAGTCTTTTCTCTCTCATTGTAGCTCTCCCTCATTGTAGCCAGTCAAGCACTGGGTTAGAGGTCAGACCTCGTTGAAGGAAAAGGGCCCCTAAATCCCTCACTTTTCCTGCAGTTTGTGCACAAACACCCAGGGATCCCAGGGGTCCCCGTTTGGTGTCTGCTGGGGCCTGTGGGAGAGATTGTATGGGTGGTTGTACACAGCACTGTACTCTGATGGAATTCCCTAATTGCAAATAGTCCTTGCAGCAATCCTTGCTCTAATTAGAGCGCGTCTCCGCCGTCTCACCTTCAATCTATCTGTACTGTGTGGCGGGGTCAGAAGGGGATTTGGAGGGGCCAAGCTGGAACACACAATGCCTCCCGCAAGCTGCACCCAGGCCTACCTGGATTCACGTTCAGTAGCCAGTAGCTACTACCACTGCAGCTTGGGTGCCCTTCCCTCGCTTCATTCGCTTTGCCCTGCCTGCCTGTTCTAGCTCTTGGTTAGAGCCTGGTTTGGAGGCTGGTGAGAGCAGTTGAGAGCAGGCTCCTGGGGGCCGGTGGCTGGAAGCTGTGAGCTGTATGCGGTAGTGGCAGCGGTGCAACACTGGCTTGCAGTGTGGGTCATCGGCAAGTCTGGTGCAGTTCGGAGTGAGCCACAGGATGGGGGCTCAGGACTTCTAACATGTCAGCTGGTGATGTTGGGGCCCTCCATCCACTGCCAGACCACTGCCTGACCAGGGCGCATACGCCTTCCTTCGCCGCTCCACACCACTCCACCTCCACCACTGCCGTAATATGCTCCTCCTCCTCGGCTATTGGTTCTCGGCTCTCCGCACTCCACTCTGTGCTCTCTACATTTCCCTCAAGGAGTTTTCCAGCTGTCTTGTTTTATGCCATGTGTATGCCCTTATCTTCCATACCAAGATAATGATACAGAGATTATGACAATTATTATCGGCTTCAGGATGTATCCTAATATTCCACTTCCAAGATTTGCTAACCACTTCCCAACTGAGCCAAATCCTTTTCCAACCTTATCCTAAACACATTCAGCTGCCAAATCCTATATTTCATGATGTATATCAGTGATGGTATTGGTATATCTCCTCTAATCTTTTATCAGTGATATTAATATAACACTGTTGGACATTCAGCTTCTGACAGATTCGGCCTTCAATTGCTTGTAACACCTATATTATAAGATGTTTCTGCATCACCATCGCCCTCATTGAGACCATCTTCCTATCTAGGAGTAACAAAGACTGAGCCATGTTAACAGAAAACGTATCCACTATTGTAGATAGCCTTCTAATCTTGGTGTCATTCAACACCACTCCCATACTAGGTATTATTGGTCCAAATATATCTCCTACAACCTCTCCTGTACTCAATCCATGCTTTTCCCAGCTGTTGGATTTACTTTCCAAACTCTCTAAATCCTCCACATGGTATGGTTTTGGAAACACAAATGCCAAGTAGCATGTACCATACCATTTGATCAGTAACCGAACATACCAATTCTTTCCACACACAAAATACACTCCGGGTTATTCAAAATGACTCCTGCAAAAACATCTTCCATGGACGATTTATTGAGTAGATCACACACACTCTGTCCCACAAACACTGTATCATACGACTCACAACTTGCCGTATGCAAAGCTTGCCTCGTTGTTCCCAATCTAAAGCTATAGGACTAGCAGTCCCTTCAGCCTAGTGAGATAACTCCTCCTTGGTCCACTCAGAACTCCTGTCCTTGTTGTCAGTACTAAGAAACTAACCCACAAGCCTATCTTCTACTTGATATACAATTGTTTTTCCTTCGTCTGCTAATATGCATGTTAAATTATGTTTATGCGCGCAAGCAGTATCTAGCGTTACTGTAGGTGAGAACTAATTTTCCAATTTGCTTAAAATAATTATACTTGTTCAGATGTTTATATATAGGGATTTCTGCAAGTACCACATCATAGTTTGAGAAATAGTACTCATAATGGCATTTTCCATAAAAACATACTAAGAGGTAAACTACAACTAATGCCATAAGTCAAAGGCAAATCCCTCCTCAACTGAAGCAGGTAATTGCATGCACACATAGCAATTTCTCACCTCCAGAGTGTCAATGTACTCATACAGCAACTTAGCATAAGCATTCAATATATAATCACCCTTGGATAAATCGACATGAAGAAAGCAACTAGTTTGCTCTTTTGAGCCTTTCCCTGATCGCCGTGTACCCTCTTTTGAAGCAGCAGTGGTAGGTGTGGATGTTCCTTGTACCCCCACCCCATGTTCCCTGCTTTCAGATGAACTCAAAATAGATTCTATAATGGTTACAGCTATTACCAGAACTACCCCTACAATGCAAGTAGCTATGATACTTTTTTGCCTAAGATTTGAATTACCAGACGCCATCTTAAAATAGCTCAGATTCCAGTTAGAAAGAGGATCAGCACAAAGAGTCTCTTTTTTCCACCTCTCTCCACGTATGACAAAGTTCTCGAGCAACTTTTGAAAACTTGGAAAGTTCTTTTCAAATTGTCTCTGCTTTACCGAATTTACACAGCTTGGTAATCTTCTTGCAACACATTATTTAAAGATCAAAGTTCGGTTCACATCCATAATCAGCTCAGAGCCAACTTCCTCAATCATATGTTGTAACAAATCAGCTCTCAATGCTGCAATCTCTTGAGGAGACTCAGTGCTCCAAAGCTTCCAGGATGTCTTCCATAATCAGAGTGCGTACGTCACTTAGCTTTGGTGGGAAAGGTACAGTCAATGACAGAAGTGCATTATCTTCAGCTCCACAAACCCCCAGCAAGACCTAAACAACCAGTATTGAAATCTTAGATCTTGCTCTCTGCTGCATTTGTAACCAGATAAGTCCACTCGGGAAAGGAATATCTACGGCACAGCACTAAAGCTTTCCTGGAGCATTTTGCACCTTCTGTGTTCTGCTCAGTTTGACTCAGATCAGACTCCGAAGGTTCATCTGTGGGTGCAAGTTCTCTTTCGGGTGCAAGTCTTAGATTTCTCCTCCCCTGTCTCACAGCCACGTTTCACCTGCAGCATCTCTCTTTCTTAAATGCGCACAACCATTTGTCCACTGAGTCAGAATCTCTGTCACTTGCAACATTATTGTCTCCCTCAGAGTCTATACCAAGGTCTTGTGTAGCTTGACCCCCTCAGATTGACTTGGTGTGTGCCTAGTCTCTTCAGGTACCGCTACAGCTTGGCTTGCCATCTCCTGTGAACCCTCGGTCACTGCTGGAAATTCTCCTGGGAGAAGAGCTGTTTCATCAGAGGGACCTAAGACAGATAGACCCTGTTTGGCACTCAACCACGCACTTCACAGTACTCGTTGTCACCAATATCACTTGGTGTGGCCCATGTCAATGAGAGTCAAAACAGTTCTTCCTCATGTGCTTTTTGATGAGAACCCATTCTCCTGAGTTCAGGTCATGGCAGAGGTCCATTGAGGTCTGTGCAGCTGCAGCTTCAACCTGATGAAACACAGAACAAACCACATCAGGCAGTCCCTTACAGTAGTCAAGGACCAAAGCATCTGTGATGTTCACTAACATCGTGTTGGGCACTGCAGGCAGACGCGTTGATCTTCCCAAGAGTATATCATGTAGGGATAACCCAGGTCTCCTATCAGGAATGGTGTGCAAACTCATTAACACCAAAGGCAATACAGAAGGCCATTTTAACGATGTTGAAGCACACACTTTAACTAGCCTTGCTTTTAAAGTCCCGTTGCCTCTGACCTGTAACTACAATGCAGTCTTTGGTCCATGGTCAAGGCGGTGCACAACAATTTCATGATTTCATTGTGGAATTATGTACCTCTTTCTAATTCTAATATAGCTGGAAATCCAAATCTAGGAATAAGTTCCCTGAGCAACAATTTAGCTAGTGTAAGGCAATCACATCTCCTACTTGTGTAGGCCTCAACCTATCTTTAAAAGATGCACACAACCACCAGAATGTATCTCGGTCCATTACACACAGGCATCTCAACAAAATCCAGTTGGATCCAATTAAAGGGACTCCTCGATCAGCCAATTTGACTCAAAGCAATAAGTTTTTTTTCCCAGCATTCATTTGTTGACACATGACACACTGATGACACACAGCTTCTGTAATCACTCAAAACCTCAGTCTGACTGAAAAGTCTCACCATTGCATCTCTTCCTATATGAGCTGCTCCATGAATCTGCTTTACCGTTGAATGTAACAAACAATCTGGCAATACCGCCCTGCCATCAAATGTAAATAAAAATAAATGTAAATCCATATTTGTAAAGCGCAGACTACTCACCCTTACGAGTCTCAAAGCGCTGGGGGCCATCGTGGAAATTAGGGGCCAGATGTAGGTGGCCAAATACCGGTCGGTAACGGCCGATTTCGGCCGTTACCGACCGGTATTTGGAGTTTGAGATGTAGGGGGCCTAAATATTACCGATTCGGTAAATTACTGAATCGGTAAATTTACTGATTCTGTAAAATACCGAATCGGTAAATGTACCGAATCGGTAAATCTAGATGTAGGTGGCACTGAAAACAGTGCCACAGACCCTTAATAATTCATTATTTACCACAAAATAATATTTAGTGGTAAATAACAAATTCCAGTGTACATGCACATCTGTGCATGTACACCTGTGCCATATGGCACACATACATGCCCTAAGGGCACACAAGCCAGAATCAGGGGTGCAACAGGGTGTAAAAGTGACTCCCTGTCCCCCTTGACAATTCTGTAATTTTACTGAATCGATATTTACCGATTCGGTAATTGCCATTGATTCCTATGGGCCTCAAGGCCCATAGGAATCAATGGCAATTACCGAATCGGTAAATACCGATTCGGTAATTACTGAATCTTAACGATTCGGTAAATGTTACGGAATATTTACCTACATGGCATTTACCGATTTGTAAATACCGAATCGGTAAAATTCAGTATTTACGAATCGGTAAATGCCATTTACCTATATCTGGCCCTAAGTGGGCTATTGCCCAGAGTCACATGGTGCTGAGCTGAGCTGCCGCCGGGGATCGAACAGTGAACCCTGTGTCCCGAAGTCAGCTGCCCTGGCCGCTGCACCACACCTCACCACTACCCAAATGTCATCAATCCCTTTCTCACGGCCTTCTCTCATCCAAACCCGTTGTTCCTGGTTCTATTAGTATTTGTATGAATGTGTTCCTGGTTGTTGTCCACCGATTGCAACCTTCTCACTTCATCCCATGTGTCATCCACAGCCAGCATCATGCTGAATTTGGTTTGCTCTGTACTGTCACTAGTATATTCCCCATTGAAAACAGATGCATGAAAGGCACAACAGCGTGCAACTTTGTCTGCTTATCTATTACCCGATGGTAACAAAAGCATTTCTCCTCCCATGTGCTGCGCACTAAATGACAGCCACTTCTCTTGGCAATTGTAGTGCTTCCAAAAGTTGTCTCACATACTCCCCATTCCATATCAGGGAACCTGATGATGTTAGCAACCCACTCTGTGACCTTAGTTGTCCGAAGTCATGAACCATACCAAACTGGTACTGGCTATCGGTATAGTTCGTGACTCGGATTTGTTCAGAAACAAGGCATGTACATGTCAAGACATTGATTTCAACCACTTGTGCAGCGTGTACTCCAGGTAAACAAGCAGCTTCTACCACTCCAGAGATGGTTAAGACAGCAAAGGCTGCTCACAGATTACCTTCATTGTCTCTTGAGCATGACCCATCAACATAAAGTACTTCGTCTGGATCAGACAATGGCTCTTCGATAATGTCAGGTCTTGGGTTCGTTTAAAGCTCAGTGACATCCAGAAAGTCATAAGCGGTACAAAAGGGGGTGGTGAGGGACGGAGCATCTGAATCAATCAAACACTCACACCCAGTCAAAAGATCTGGGTTTAATCTATCACCGTTCTTTAGCCCACTCTGCCACCCCAGTTCAGACATGGCTATATGCAAATCAGTCTGACCCTGTGCCTCATGGGAACAGTCCAGCCCGAGCTGCCAAGCCAGGTCTTCCCTGGACTGGAAACAAGCATCCGAGGACCGGTTTCTGGCATTCCAGCCATCTTCAGCCCGGCTTGCTTGAATCCAGTGGCAAAGTGAGCAAGGGAATCACGTCTGAGCATACCCTGCCACACTTATGGCAGCCAAAAGCGGTACAATATGGGGTGGTGATGGATGGACCATCTGAATCAATCAAAAACTCACACCCAGTCAAAAGATCTGGGTTTAATCCATCACCGTTCTTTAGCCCACTCTGCCACCCCATTTCAGACATTGCTATATGCAAATCAGTCTGACCCTGAGCCTCATGGGAAAAGTCCAGCCCGAACTGCCAAGCCATGTCTTCCCTGGACCGGAAACAAGCTTCCGAGGACAGGTTTCTGGCATTCCAGCCGTCTTCAGCCCGGCTTGCTTGAATCTAGTGGCAAAGTGAGCAAGGGACTCACATCTGAGCATACCCTGCCACACTTATGGCGGCCAAAAGCAGTACAAAAGGGGGTGGTGATGGATGGAGCATCTGAATCAATCAAACACTCACACCCAGTCAAAAGATCTGGGTTTAATCCATCACCGTTCTTTAGCCCACTCTGCCACTTCAGTTCAGACATGGCTATATGCAAATCAGTCTGACCCTGTGCCTCATGGGAACAGTCCAGCCCGAACTGCCAAGCCATGTCTTCCTTGGACCGGAAACAAGCTTCAGAGGACCGGTTTCTGGCATTCCAGCCGTCTTCAGCCCGGCTTGCTTGAATCCAGTGGCAAAGTGAGCAAGGGACTAACGTCTGAGCATACCCTGCCACACTTATGGCGGCCGAAAGCGGTACAAAAGGGGGTGGTGATGGACGGAGCATCTAAATCAATCAAACACTCACACCCAGTCAAAAGATCTGGGTTTAATCCATCACCGTTCTTTAGCCCACTCTGCCACCCCAGTTCAGACATGGCTATATGCAAACCAGTCTGACCGTGTGCCTCATGGGAACAGTCCAGCCCGAACTGCCAAGCCATGTGTTCCCTGGACCGGAAACATGCTTCCGAGGACCGGTTACTGGAACTGCTATGGGAAACTCGGCAGCCCCAGTCTATGCGAATCTGTACATGGAATACTTCGAAACTAATCACATCCTGAGTCAGGAACCTTGGAAATCCAAGACCAAAACCATACTAAGGTACATTGATGATATGTTCATAATATGGACTGGCCTGGAATCTGAATTAAAAGACGCCATCAATGAGTTGAATACTCGTGATGGACGCATTCAATTCACATCAGAGATGAACACTAATAAAATCACATTCTTAGATGTGGAAATACGTAGAAAAGGATCTCGTTTTGAAACAGATATCTATCGCAAATTGACGGATCGCAATAATTTATTGCATCTCAATAGCTTCCACAATGAACCTTTGAAAAAACATTTACCATACTCGCAAATGTTAAGAGTGAAAAGAATTGTATCACCACCGGAAATGGCAGAAACTAGAATCAAGGAGATGGAAATGAGATTTAAAATGAGAGGGTATCCGCAGAAAGTACTGGATGATGCTAAATCCAGATGTGCTCAGAAAGACAGAAAAGACCTTTTGATTCAAGCCACTAAAAAGGAAAACACAAGAATTGTGGTAGTATCAAAATACACAACGAAAAGCAAACCTTTTAAGAGCATCATTATGAGACACTGGCCAATATTGTCTCAAGAGACAGAATTCAATGATATTTTCAAGGAACCACCTCTATTTGCGTATCAGAGAGGAATAAACTTGGGTAACATGATTAAACCAAAGGCGGAGAACGTCAGTGAAACTTATCATGGAACATTGCCTTGCCACAATTGCAGTCACTGCAACTGCATAATTAGAGGAAACAGTATCACTCACCCCAGCAAAGGATACAAGATAAAATTACGGGTATCTGCAACATGCGACTCAATGAATGTCGTCTATCTATTGAAATGTCCATGTGGACAAGGATATGTGGGCAAAACTGAGAGGAAGATAAAGATCAGGCTCAATGAGCATAAATCAAACATTCGCAATAGATACACAAAATCGACAGTAGCTAATCATTTTTGTGAAGCTTCACATAATATCAGCCAACTCAGATTCACTATCTTGGAGGTGGTGAAAAAACGAGAAGGTGTTGACAACCACAAAACTCTTTTACAAAGAGAACATTTCTGGATTTTCAAACTGGAAACCTTGAAACCAGTTGGTATGAATGATCGGACTGAATTTAGTTGCTATCTTTGATGACAGTTCGTTTTCTAATGGACAACACTACAGTATTTGCATGATTTCGATTAATTGCCATTAATGTTCACTCGTTATCTTTCTATGATCATGTTTTCATGAATGCACATGGTTATATGTTTATGACATTTTTTCATATCACTGCGTAATACCAGAAATGTTTTGGTTTATATTTCAGACAGGGCATCGATTTTGCTTTTTTCACCTTTATGTCTTTATTTAAATTTCATGGTGGAATTTTCCCATGCAAGTTATACCATTAATATTGTCACGCATTGCAGCACTTTTGTCTATAATCGATGTTTAAGTTTCATTTCCCAACGTAACATGGCTGCCTCATAGAAATCCCTCCGGACTTAGTCCGCTTTCGATACCCACGGAATCACATAGTGATTTAACACACACGCCCGACCTCGGTCGGGAGACAGCACTTTTTGGGAATGGCGTTTGGGAACAGGGGTTACCTTGAACTGGTAAGCGTGCACCAAGCCCTGTACTATCGGGTTTGGAACGTAGTCTACTCGCGGTCATTTATTAATCTCTTTGGTTACTCAGTTAGACGTACAGGTTGCTATTAGCGCCAATGACTAATTTGCTTGATAACTTGCTGTCATAACGGTTTTGTGATGTTGCTTTCAAACCCCGTTTTTTTAATAGATTATGATGTGATTAATCTGCAATGTTTAGCGCATAGTTTACCGCTCACATGATGGTGAAGGGACATCTGTATATCTTCTGTAAACACCAATTGGTTTTTAATGAGTTCATTTACTCTTGCTTTTGAATGTCTCAGTTTAACCACGAGGTAATGAGAGCCTCATACTGTTGATTGTCTAATGAGATATAGAAAATGTATGATATATGTAGTTTCTGACGGATTCCTATTTGTGATTATTTAATTTATAGAACATGTCCCTGACGAAGGCTATGACCTAGCCGAAATGCATTGGACAAAACATCAATGTATTTTGAAGTCCGGATGGTTTAATATGAAGAATGAACTTTGAGAAATCAAATGAAAATAAAGATATATTGAAATATCTAGAATCCGCTTTCGAAACCTTTTGTGAATAACTACAACCCTCACCATGGGGCTCAGGCTGTGACCAGGGGACGTTACTCAATTAAGGGTCACGCATTTCTATAGCTCTTAGAGCTCTCACATGGAACGTGAGGGGACTGAATGACCACCGGAAACTTAGAAAGGTTCTAAGCTATTTACAGCGCCAGAGGGTGGATTTAGCTCTCCTGCAGGAGACGCATCTGCCACACACTAGTAGAATGCTTCTTAGCAGAGGTCTGCAGGGCAACATCACAACTGCGGGGTTTATGACACATTCCAGGGGTGTTCTGATGGGTTAACCCTCGATCCAAGCTAATGTTGACACTGCTTTGTGCAGACCCTGAAGATCGCTATGTGATATCTAGATGCACTGGGAAGGGGTATGATCTCATAGTTGTTAATGTTTACGGTCCAAATTATGACTCACCATCCTTTTACAGTAACCTGGCACAAACATGCCACGCTTACACAACACCACATGTGTTATGGGGGGGGATTTTAACTTGGTAATGAACCCGGCTTTGGATAGATCAGATAAGGCTGAGCACGCCAGGGAGCACACTCTCACGCCGACTAACCTGGTTCCCTTGGCTCCGTCGGATACAATATTGTAACGCGGTACTGTGCGCTCGATCCCGGGCGTTCCCGTCCAAATTAATTTCTCCTCGGCCGAGCTCCAGTGGAATTCCCTGGCAATTAGAGGCTAATTAATGTTAAGGCATTCACTGAATGTCCTGATGATGGTCCCCACGATTAAATAGGGGATCTGAAACGCCGTCGACCTGTCTAGCACCTAATGCAAAAAACTTGATTACTATGTAATGTATTGGTGCTTGTTGGACCTAGGGTATCCTAGACTACATATGGTAGCCTGGCACATTAGTGGATACAGCTAAACTCAAGGCGTTGGTTAAGTGCTTACAAGCCCCACTCACAGTAACCCAGTGATTAACCACAAAAATAAAAGACACAACACCAATCTTGGGAAAATACCAGTACCTTTTATAAAAATAATATTCTCTCTTGTTCTGGTTTGAAATAGAAGTAGTACACAATTAATTTACACAGTTCTCATAGATCTCAAATCACATTCAATACTTTTCCCAGTCAGGATATAAGAATCAAGGGTACATTACATTTGTGATGAGTTGCTGTCCATGTTACAATGCACTTCTCCACTATGTAGTTACAGAAAGGAAATTGCACTCTACAGTTTCAATATGCTATTTAACAGCTCTTATGCAGGTACATTACCCCTCAGCTCCTAGCCTTCCGCTCAACTCAACAGACCTCTACCACAGGAGTGGATCTTCTCAGCATAAACCACCAGTTATGTGGCTAAAAGAAGACAAAGTAATATTAACAAGGCTCCCCCCTGGTCAGTTCACCGGCTACACCTTTCTGGTGGAGGTTCTGCCTCCTCAACAAATAACAGGCGGTAAGGGTTTTTACTCATGAGCCCTGTTGTTCCCTGCACACCACTCTCCCCTCTCCTCTTATCTTGTTAGGGGGTAGATTCACGTGGTCTGGGCGGATCACTAGCCCAATTCCTCGTATTTTGCTTTCTGGCGGCTTTATAGTTAATGACCTGGTTCTTAGTTCCGCTGCTTTGGTGTTTCTAGACACCCGGTGCTGCCGCCTCCCGCTCCCTCCACTTCACCCTGCTTACTTCTTTGACCGGGACACCGGCTGTAGTAGCTCGATCAAGCTCCAGCCTCCGGCGTCAGGGATGAGTGCTCCGTAGGCGGGGCCTGACGAGCGTGGGGTCGCCTGGATCTCCGCGGCCTCACCGGCGAGTCGGTTGGTGCTTTCGCGGTTCCGCCGCTGAGGTGGACGGCGCTTTCGCTTCTCCGCTGTGAGGCGTCCGGCACTTCCCCTCTTGGGCTCCGCCTCTTCCGACCGGTGGGGTTGGCCTTCGGGCGCGCCTCCAGTGACGCCGCTGGTTTCCTCACGGCTTCCGGACTCCGCCTCTCCTCCAACGCCGCCTCCCTTCGCCGACACGCAGAACAGCTGGGCACTTCCTTCGCGCTTGCAACAGGCAGGCAGCTAGCGCTCTCCACAGGTAGGAGCTCCTGCTGACTTCACCGCTGGTCACCACGAGCTGCAAAGCTGACGCGTAGGTTGTGACAGGATTGATCCTTAAACCTCAGGCAATCGGCAGAGCCCTGGGTTACCCACAGCCTTCAGGACAGTAGCGCAGAGCACTCACAGGGGTCGCTTGGCTGCAGTTAATAAGGGTCTCCTCATTTCACGACCCGGTTTGCAATTTTGCTCATAAAGTCTCTGGTCACGCTTTATGGCTGACGTGACAGTGGGGTTTGGTCAGATTGAAAGGGGGCACTTCCCAAGCGCGACTGCCGGCCCACAGGTCGATCTGGTCACCACTGGTGCGCAATCCTCCTTCACAAGTCGCCTCTCTCCTCACCGGTCACTCCTGAGACTACTACAAAATGGCTGCTGGTCACTGGCCTTATATAGGGTGGCCTGAGACCTGCAGAAGTCACTGGATGCTTCTAGAAAATTCCTCATGTTATCCTATGGCCTGTTCTCCAGTGTTGTCCGTTATGGCAGTTGGTGGACACCATTTTAGGTGTCTGGAAGTCCCTAGATTTTCAAGGGCTTGAACTAGGCCTCACAGGTTATGAGGGAAAAAATGCGTCATAACCAAGGAACACCTAGCCCCCTGACAGCACTGAAAAATCCTGGTGGACATGTATAAAAAAATAAAAACAAGAAACTCTGGGAGGCTAAGGGGGACAAAAATAAATAATAATGGTAAGAACGTCCCCAGAAGCAGACAGGTCTAACACGCGTCCCCCCCAGCTGAAAGTGGGGAGAACTACCCAACCCCTTGGGAGTCCTCATCACTAAGGTGGAAATACCTGGATAGACCGTCTGCATTGGCATGGTCCGTCCCAGGTCGGTGTTCCACCCTAAAGTCCATTCCCTGTAGGGAGATGGACCACCTTAGCAATTTGGGATTCTCCCCCTTCATTTGCATCAGCCAACGAAGGGGGCGGTGGTCAGTCTGAACCAGGAAGTGCGAGCCAAACAAGTATGGCCGCAGCTTCTTCAGGGCCCAAACCACCGCAAAGGCTTCTCTCTCAATTGTACTCCACCTCCTTTCCCTGGGGAGTATTCTCCTGGACAGGAAGACCACGGGTTGATCCAAGCCCTCATCATTTAGCTGCGATAACACTGCCCCAATGCCATGTTCTGACGCATCTGTTTGGACAATGAATTCTCTTGCAAAATCAGGGGCCTTGAGAATGGTAGCGGAACACAATGCTTGTTTCAAGGTCATGAAGGCTCGCTGGCAAGCCTCCGTCCAGACTACCCGTCGGGGTTGTTTCTTGGAAGTAAGTTCAGTGAGGGGTGCCACAATGGTGCCATACCCCTTCACGAAGCGACGGTAGTATCCAGTGAGGCCCAGGAAGGCTCGGACCTCAGTTTGAGTCTTGGGGGGCTCCCAGGCGATGATAGCCCCAATCTTTGCCTGGAGGGGCTGCACCGTCCCTCTGCCCACCAAGTGGCCTAGGTACACCACCGACCCCTGTCCGATCTGGCACTTGCTGGCCTTGATTGTCAAGCCAGCCTGTTGCAGGGCATGAAGAACAGCTTGCAGGTGCTGCAAATGGTCCTCCCAGCTGCTACTGAAGACAGCAATGTCGTCCAGGTAAGCAGCAGAAAAAGCTTCCATTCCAGAAAGGACCCTGTTCACCAGCCGCTGAAAAGTGGCAGGGGCGTTCTTGAGCTCAAAGGACATCACACGAAATTGGTAGTGTCCCTGAGGTGTAGAGAAGGCTGACCTTTCCTTCGCCTCCTCGGTAAGGGAAATCTGCCAGTACCCTGAAGTTAGGTCAAAGGTACTTAAGTATTGGGCAGCTCCCAGCCGGTCAATAAGCTCATCCGCCCGTGGGATGGGATGTGCGTCAGTTTTGGTTACTGAATTCAAGCCTCGGTAGTCCACACAGAATCTCAATTCAGGTGTGGTGCCTGGTGGGGCAGCTTTTGGTACCAAAACCACCGGGCTAGACCAAGGGCTACCAGAAGGTTCAATCACTCCTAGCTCCAGCATCTTGGCGACTTCACTTTTGATGCTGGCCTTCACCTTGTCCGACAGCCGGTAGATTTTAGACTTCACATGTGGGCTGTCTCCTGTGTCCACGTCATGGGTACACAGGTGGGTCCTACCCGGGACAAGGGAGAACAGAGAAGAAAATTGCTCCAGGATCTGGCGGCAATCACTCTGCTGTTCAGGAGTCAGGGATGGCGAGAGAATCACTCCCTCCACCGACCCATCCTTTCCTTGGGACGAGAGAAGATCAGGAAGAGGTTCGCTTTCCTCCTCTTCTGCTCCATCGGTCACCATCATTAAGACAACCTCGGGCCTCTCATGATGTGGCTTGAGGCGATTGGCATGCAGCACCCTGTGGGGCTGCCTCGGGGTCTTAAGATCCACCAGGTAGGTGGATTTACCCTTTTTCTCCAAAACCTCAAAGGGGCCTGTCCAACGGTCCTGGAGGGCATTTAGCTCTCCAGGTTCCATTACCCACACTTTCTGTCCAGGCTCCAGTTCCACTGGGTGAGTGTTGTGGTCATACCACTCTTTCATAACTGCTTGGCTGGCCTCCAAGTTGTCTGAAGCTTGCTTCCACAACTTAGCCATTTTGCTCCGGAAGGCCAGCATGTAGCTCACCACATCCTGGGGAAGCTTCCTGGGAGTCTGTTCCCATCCGTCTTTCACCAGGCTGAGAGGTCCCCGTACAGGGTGCCCGTACAAAAGTTCGAAGGGGCTGAAGCCCACTCCCTTCTGTGGCACTTCCCTGTAAGAAAACATGAGACAGGGTAGGAGGACGTCCCATTTCCTCCGCAGGCTCTCAGGTAGACTCCGTATCATACCTTTCAAGGTTTTGTTAAACCTTTCCACAAGACCATTGGTTTGTGGGTGATAAGGAGTGGTAAACCGATAGGTAACGCCGCACTCCTTCCACATAGCCCGCATGTATGCTGAAAGGAAGTTAGTCCCCCTGTCGGACACAACCTCCTTGGGGAAACCCACTCGGGTGAAGATCCCCATCAGGGCCCTTGCCACTGCAGGTGCAGTGATGGTCCTCAGAGGTATTGCCTCTGGGTACCGTGTGGCATGATCCACCAAAACCAGTATGAACCGGTGACCAGCTGAAGTTGGTGGATCCAATGGCCCTACAATGTCGATGCCCACCCTCTCAAAGGGGGTGCTAACGACAGGTAGTGGTTCCAGGGGAGCTTTTAGCTTCACCCCTGTTTTCCCACTGGCTTGGCAAGACACACACGTCCGACAATATGTATCAGACGCCACTTTCATTCGAGGCCAGTAGAAGTGGGGGACAAGCCGGGCAAAGGTCTTGTCCTGTCCTAGGTGTCCTGCCAATGGTATCTCATGAGCCAGTTCCAACAGAAAGGCTCTAAAGCATTGAGGGACCACCAAGGCCCTGGATGAACCATGTCCAGGTGCCTTGGGCTCACTGTAGAGGAGTCCATCCTCCCAGTAAATCTGGTAGCTCCCTACAATGTTCCCTGCTGCCTGGGCTTTGGCCTGTTGCCGCAGCCCCTCGAGAGTAGGACACTCCTTCTGAGCTTTGCAGAACTCTTCCCGGGAAGGACCTTCCTCCACATGCCATTCAGTAGGGATGGGTAGGTTCTCCAGGGAAGCAACATTCTCCCCTGTGGATTCCAGATCCACCTCCGCAGGTGGCCCATCTGTCTCACGAGGCGGAGATGTCGAGGCAGGGTCCTCCGGCCTCCTGTCCTTCTCCTCTCTGGCAGCCGGCTGGGCCATTCTCCAGGCTCCAGCGTAAGTGAACTCCCCCTTCGGGCAGTCGTGGACCTTGTGCTGACACAAGTCCAGTCAGGGGGTCCCAGCATCTCAGAGTGAGTCTGGTACTCCACCCTCCTCCAAGCATTGTGCTCCATATCATTCCCCAACAGGCAGTCAACAGGCACGGCAGGGCTTACGGCAACTCGAAGTGGACCTGCAACCCCTCCCCACTCAAAGGGAACCTCAGCCACAGGGTAGTGGCCCAATCTGCCGTCAGCCATTACGGCGGGATGGAGTACATCTGGGATGACCTGCTCTGGAGACACCAGCTGACTCCTTACCATAGTCATGCTGGCTCCTGTATCTCTCAGAGCCTCCCCTCTACGGCCATTGATGGTGACCCACTGCTCATACTTAGTAGTATTAGAGGGCAGTTGGGTCTTTGGAACCATCTCCTTATCTCCCAGGGACACTAAAGTGACACCCGCCCGCTCCCCTCCGTTACCCAAAGGCATCTCCTCCCCGAGCACTACACTAGTTATTCCCGGGGCTTTACCTCCAGTGGGAGGGGGTGGTCTTTTTGGGCATCTCACATCTCCCTTATAGTGTCCCACACCACCACACTCAAAACAATGAACAACCCTTGGCTGCTGGCTTTGGCCAGGGGTAGGGTTGCGAGGGGGGTTACTCTTAGGGATGAATCCTCTGCCCCTTCCGTGCGAAGTATTTTGTGGACCTTTTGAGAACTCCCTCTTATTTTCCCCTCCCTCTTTCTTCTGGGGGGTGCCCTGTCCATGCTTCTGGGAATCCCCTCCAGTCCCCTTAGTCGACACCCGGGTACTAACCCAGATGTCCGCCTCCTCAGCAAGCTTCCTGGGGCTGGTCAGCTTGCTGTCCACCAGATGCTGTCGTAGTTCGGGAAGACATTTCTCGAGTAGGTGTTCCCTGAGTATGAGGTCATATAGTCCCTCATAGTCCCCTACCTCGCTGCCTCTCACCCAACCCTCCAGGGCCTTCCTGGAGTAATCCAAAAAGTCTACCCAGTTCTGCGTGCCTAGTTTGTGGCTGCCCCGGAACTTTTGCCTATACTTCTCAGGGGTCAACCCAAACTTTCTTAACAGCGCTGACTTCATAGCCGGATAGTAGGTCTGTTCACTTGGATCTAGGGCCAACAAGGTATCTCTGCCAGTGGGGGGCATGTATTTATATAACCCACCCCCCCAGTGGGCTTCCAAGATCCCATGGGCCCTCAGTGAGACCTCGTAGGGGGCTAGCCATTTTGCAATGTCATCACTGGGTACATAGCATGCCATAATATCTTTTGGTAGGTAAGGTCTGGGTTCTCTGATGTTGGTCTGGGTATCGCTGCCACCATTCTCTGATTTGGGGGTTCTTAGGTTTAGGGCTTGTAAATCCATCTCTTTGATGGTCCGCTCATGCGCCAACCTCTTGTCCTCCCTTTCCATGTCCATCCTGGCTAGTTCTATTCTCATCCTCCTCTCCTCCCTCCTATCCTCTAACTCGGCGTCGGTCAAACCCCTCTCCGAGACACTACTGCCCACTCTGGAAGGTGTCCTAGGGCCTGTTAAAAGGTTCCCCCCTCCCGCCTGGTACAGTGTTGCGGTCTCCAGGACAGTGTCCCTGTCACTTCCCTCAGGATCTATTTCCTCCCCGGAATGAGCCTCCACCCATGCCCGGATACTGGTCAGCAGCTCAACTTTCCTTGCGCCTTTCTTAAAAAACACCCCCTGCTGCTGACACCATTCCTTTAGTTGGGTCACGGTATAATTTTCCAGCTCTTCCACATTTATCTCCATTTCTACTTAGAGTATAAACTTTACACAGGAGAAATCCAAAAAGTGACCTGGGGTCAACCTCCACCCACCACCAGTAGTTAATTTAGAAAAAGCAAAATTTAGATTAGGAGGGCCGCAGGGAGAAAACTCCAGGTGGGGTCCCGTGGTAGGCACTGCATTACTCCTAAGTGAGTGTAAGCACAAATCCGTAATCCCACCGCTGAAACACCAATTATGTTGGACCTAGGGTATCCTAGACTACATATGGTAGCCTGGCACAGTAGTGGATACAGCTAAACTCAAGGCGTTGGTTAAGTGCTTACAAGCCCCACTCACAGTAACCCAGTGATTAACCACAAAAATAAAAGACACAACACCAATCTTGGGAAAATACCAGTACCTTTTATAAAAATAATATTCTCTCTTGTTCTGGTTTGAAATAGAAGTAGTACACAATTAATTTACACAGTTCTCATAGATCTCAAATCACATTCAATACTTTTCCCAGTCAGGATATAAGAATCAAGGGTACATTACATTTGTGATGAGTTGCTGTCCATGTTACAATGCACTTCTCCACTATGTAGTTACAGAAAGGAAATTGCACTCTACAGTTTCAATATGCTATTTAACAGCTCTTATGCAGGTACATTACCCCTCAGCTCCTAGCCTTCCGCTCAACTCAACAGACCTCTACCACAGGAGTGGATCTTCTCAGCATAAACCACCAGTTATGTGGCTAAAAGAAGACAAAGTAATATTAACAAGGCTCCCCCCTGGTCAGTTCACCGGCTACACCTTTCTGGTGGAGGTTCTGCCTCCTCAACAAATAACAGGCGGTAAGGGTTTTTACTCATGAGCCCTGTTGTTCCCTGCACACCGCTCTCCCCTCTCCTCTTATCTTGTTAGGGGGTAGATTCACGTGGTCTGGGCGGATCACTAGCCCAATTCCTCGTATTTTGCTTTCTGGCGGCTTTATAGTTAATGACCTGGTTCTTAGTTCCGCTGCTTTGGTGTTTCTAGACACCCGGTGCTGCCGCCTCCCGCTCCCTCCACTTCACCCTGCTTACTTCTTTGACCGGGACACCGGCTGTAGTAGCTCGATCAAGCTCCAGCCTCCGGCGTCAAGGATGAGTGCTCCGTAGGCGGGGCCTGACGAGCGTGGGGTCGCCTGGATCTCCGCGGCCTCACCGGCGAGTCGGTTGGTGCTTTCGCGGTTCCGCCGCTGAGGTGGACAGTGCTTTCGCTTCTCCGCTGTGAGGCGTCCGGCACTTCCCCTCTTGGGCTCCGCCTCTTCCGACCGGCGGGGTTGGCCTTCAGGCGCGCCTCCAGTGACGCCGCTGGTTTCCTCACGGCTTCCGGACTCCGCCTCTCCTCCAACGCCGCCTCCCTTCGCCGACACGCAGAACAGCTGGGCACTTCCTTCGCGCTTGCAACAGGCAGGCAGCTAGCGCTCTCCACAGGTAGGAGCTCCTGCTGACTTCACCGCTGGTCACCACGAGCTGCAAAGCTGACGCATAGGTTGTGACAGGATTGATCCTTAAACCTCAGGCAATCGGCAGAGCCCTGGGTTACCCACAGCCTTCAGGACAGTAGCGCAGAGCACTCACAGGGGTCGCTTGGCTGCAGTTAATAAGGGTCTCCTCATTTCACGACCCGGTTTGCAATTTTGCTCATAAAGTCTCTGGTCATGCTTTATGGCTGACGTGACAGTGGGGTTTGGTCAGATTGAAAGGGGGCACTTCCCAAGCGCGACTGCCGGCCCACAGGTCGATCTGGTCACCTCTGGTGCGCAATCCTCCTTCACAAGTCGCCTCTCTCCTCACCGGTTACTCCTGAGACTACTACAAAATGGCTGCTGGTCACTGGCCTTATATAGGGTGGCCTGAGACCTGCAGAAGTCACTGGATGCTTCTAGAAAATTCCTCATGTTATCCTATGGCCTGTTCTCCAGTGTTGTCCGTTATGGCAGTTGGTGGACACCATTTTAGGTGTCTGGAAGTCCCTAGATTTTCAAGGGCTTGAACTAGGCCTCACAGGTTATGAGGGAAAAAATGCGTCATAACCAAGGAACACCTAGCCCCCTGACAGCACTGAAAAATCCTGGTGGACATGTATAAAAAAATAAAAACAAGAAACTCTGGGAGGCAAAGGGGGACAAAAATAAATAATAATGGTCAGAACATCCCCAGAAGCAGACAGGTCTAACAGTGCTGTTTTGACATTTCTGTACAATTGAATTTAAAACAGAAAATGTTTGTTTGCCTTAAAAAGCCCTCCTTTGCTTTCTACCTTCTGTACTGGATCTGTTAGTGCTGGGCACAGGCTTGTGTACTACACTAGGCGAATTGTGGAAGGTACTCTTTGTGTTTGGATTAAGTGTTTATTGAGTAAACTTGAAAGACCTCTGTCCGGCTGGACATGTCACTCCCAATGTAGATCGACTGTCTACATTTATTGTTGTACGTATCTCTTGCATGCATGGGACCACTGTTTAAACAAACCTTGGATAGATTAGCAGGCCCGCCGCACAGACCTACCGCGGCCGCACTGACACTGCAGGCAGAGCTTCTAACCCTAGATTTAGAGGACGTATGGAAACATAGACAGGCGGCGCTGGGTGGGTACACACATTACTCAGCATACCACGATATACATACCAGAATTGAATATTGGTTGGCATCGCCCTCCGTAATGGGGCGCATCGGGGGCTGCACAGTACTGGCACGTACTCTATCAGACCACTCGCCGTTATTGCTAGTGCTCGAGATACAGACGAAAAAGATCCCTCCATTTACTTGGCGTTTTCCTCCATACTCACTGTTGGATGAGAGCTTCCGGGGGGAGCTTGCGAAAGAGATAGAGGTATTCTTCGAGACTAATTTGGGCGCGGTGGATTGCTTCCAAACAGTGTGACATTCAAAGTCTTCATAAGAGGCATAGCAATGTCCAAACACTCAAGCGTTCTTAAATCTATTCGTCAGCGGCTGCTGCTCTTGGAGAAACAGTTAGCCGAGTTAGAAAGACGCCAACAGACTGATCCGGACTCTGCAGTTGCTGAAGATATCAAAATACTGATAACAGAATATAACGAAGAGGCAGATACGGAAATTCAACACATGGGATAATACGCAACAGCTCAGTCATACGGGGAGGGGGAACGACCTAGCTCGCTCCTAGCCCGGATACTGAAAGGAACCAGAGGGAAGACTCGAATCTCAGAGCTAAAGACTGCCACTGGCGAGATAGTAACGGATGAGGCAGATGTGGCGCGGGAGTTCAGGAACTACTACTCGGGACTGTACGCTACTAGGTCTGGGGGATGCAAAGATGACATAGTGGATCACCTGGAACATATCAACCTGCCCCTGCTCACGAACGTGCACTGTGAATTCCTGATGCAACCCATAACCCAAGATCAAATCCTAGAGGCACTAACAAGCATGTGGTCAGGTAGTGCCCCAGGGGTAGACAGACTCACTGTGGGCTTCTACAAAGCGTTTCGAGATAAATTAATCCTGCACTTGTCTACACTATTTAACTAAATCTGTGTGGAAGGTAGCATGCCGCAGTCCATGAGGGAGGCGCTGATAGTCACCATACTCAAACCCGGCAGGCCCCACAATGACTGCAGCTCGTACAGACCCTTATCACTAATTAATGTTGATGCGAAGTTGTATGCAAAAGTGTTGGCGACCCGTCTCGCGCTGCTTGCACCACAGTTAGTTGCACCGGAATAGGCGGGGTTCATCCCGAACAGAAATCTTACCTATAATATATGAACAGTGCTGGGCACCATACAACATGTCAGGCAAGATACGAAAGCAATAGCAGTGTTTCTCGACATGGAGAAGGCCTTCGACTCTGTTGAGTGGCCCTTCATGGTACGAGTATTGCGGAGACTGGGTTTGGGAGAGACATTCCTACAAATGATTGGCGCTTTATATCATCAACCTACTGCTAGACTCCGCATGAGTGACCTAGTGTCCGATCCCTTCCCGATCAGTAGGGGTATTAGGCAGGGCTGCCCGCTCTTGCCGCTGCTTTATGCACTAGTGGCAGAACCGCCGGCATGCGCACTGCGAGAGTACCATTGCAATGAAGGTGTCAACTTCCCAACGTATAAGATTGTAATTTCGACATATGCAGATGACACTCTGCTTTACGTTCGTGACCCGGAGGCCAATCTGACGTCGGTGATCAGAGAGGTGGTGCGATTTGGCGCTCTCTCAGGCTTGAAGATAAACTGGGCGAAGTCGGTGGCCTTCCCCCTGACCCCAACGACTAGTTGTTTTGACATGGAATAACAGTTACAATGGTCTGTAGAGTCGGTACGGTATCTGGGTATTAGGATACACACAGACCCAGAAGTTTTGCTTAGAGAGAACTATGAGGTGGCATATAGTAGGCTAGAAAATGACAGAGGCGTTGTGCAAGCTACCACTATCCCTGATGGTACGCATAGCCATTATGAAAATGGTTGTACCCCCCAGATTTTTATTCTTGTTCAGCGCCATACCGATGGTATTATCCAAAGTTTTCTTCAAAACTCTAACACAACTCATGATAAAGCTGGCGTGGGGTGGCAAACAACTCAGAGTGAAATGGAACCTTCTCACGCTTCCGTACATGATGGGCGGCTTGGGGGCTCCAGACTTGGAACTGTACTACAGGGTGGCTCAGGTGGCCCATTTACATACATGGATACACGGTGATAAACAGATACCCCATGTACGCATGGAGCGTCTCTTCGCAGATCTGCTTCTGCTCCCGGCCACGGTATTTCGCCCGGTGGACTGCAAAACTGGCATCTTAGACTATTACGGCCACGAATCACGCATGGCACTCGCTTCTTGAGGTGCAAAATGGTGTTCTCTTATATTCCCCTAAAATGCCCATTGAGTGGACGTTATGGATAACGCCAATCGCAGAAAAAGGGGTTACCCAAGCACTGCGCAGACTGGGCATCACTAGCGCAGGGGACTTATTTGCGGGAGGCAAGGTGAAAACGTGTCACCAGGTTGCGCCGGAACCTGGCGTGGCAACATTACTTCTCCGTTTCCAATATCACAGAGTGCGCAGAGCGTTGCTGGACCTTCTTAGCCCAGACATGGAGGAACCGCCGGAGATCTTAGAACTTACACACGTGATCAAAACGGAAGCCCCCGTAAACTGATCACAAACTTGTACAAGACGGCCATGACGCATAACGAGCCACAGCTCATGAAAGCCAGAACAGCGTGGCAGAGAGATCTGCAGGTGACGATAGACGACGATATGTGGCGTTATTGCTGCTCAAATACTAGAAAACTGTCTCTGAACAGCAGGCATAGGCTGATACACTTCAAGTTTCTCCAAAGAGTGTATTATACCCCGGGAGACTCCATCGGTATGGCCTTAGGCAGTCAGCGGAATGTGAACGTTGTCACATACCAGTAGCGGACTTCATACATCTTGCATGGTGGTGCCCGGGCATTCAGAGGTTTTGGGACAGTATCTTCACGGAAATGAGCAGGCTATTGGAGACTGAGCTGCCCCCAGATCCGGCGCTTGCATTACTGGGTTATTCTAGAGAGCTGCCAGTTGCGATCAGACGCTTGGCGGATATGGGAATGCTAATAGCAAGGCGAGTGATAGCTTTCTGTTGGATGAGAGGCCCACTCCCGACAGCCAAAAGATGGGCGCATGACATGCTGTATTGCAGCACACAATCGGAACACTATAGTGAGCTGCTCCCTCCCACGAGCCGCCCGAAGAACTTTTGGAGTCTATACCAGACACCTCTCCGAGCTAGAGACACAGAGAGTGAAGCTGTTGAGGAACGGAGTAGGGCAGACACACAACCGGACTTCCCAGCACCGGCAGAGGATGACTAAACAAAGTTGCACAGCGCGCAGTCACAGAAGGTGAGCCCTGATGAGAATAAATGTTGGGAGCGAAGCTGGGCGGGAACACAGGGCCTACATATACCTACACACTGCAGGTTCCCTGATGACTGCTCTCAACGGCCACCTGGTCCCTCGACACAACAGATTTATATCTTGACATGGTGCATAGGTAGAATACATTGACTCAAGCAGGAGGCACAACCTGATGGCATGATAGACATACACATAAGAGAGGACCAGGAGCGGGGTTAGATGTGTGCATGGGTGGGAGGGGGGGATGTTTAGAGTTTGTTCATTTCGACGAGGTCTTACAGTCTAAGGATAAAGACAGCCAATTAGGATTAGAGTTAGGATAGGACTGTGGATAGGTGATAGCAATTGGAATCGAGCATGCATGGGACTGTTAAGAATCTAATATCCTAAGTTCAGTATCATTTGCTACTCACTCCTTGCACACAGTTGTGTCACCCGCCGTCGGTCCCCCGGGTTGTCGGCTATATGGCTTTGTATTCTGCGATTGAGATTATTACGGACTTGAGACCTATCTGCTGCCGGCCTCCGGGTTGTAGGCTATGGGCTGTGTATGATAACAGCTGTTACCAATAAAGGTTTACAAAAAAAAAAGGGTTTCATACACCCTTCTCCAAGTAACTGGTCTTCCCCAATAGTCGTAGTCCCAAAACTGGACAGTTCAATATGCTTTTGTATTCACTTCAGAGCTGTCAACTCCATTTCCAAATTCGACTCATATCCACTACTCCGAATCTATGAGCTGATTGAAAAACTAGGAGAGAGACACTATATATCCACCAAACACCTTACCAAAAGTTACTGGCAGGTTCCCCTTAGGAAAGAGGATCAAGAGAAAACCGCCTTCACTACACCTAATGGTTTGTATGAGTTTACAGTACTCCCGTTTGGGTCACATGGGGCTTCTGCTACATTCCCGAGACTCACAAAAAAGTCACCAAAAGTACACCTCTGCGTACTTAGATGATATTGTGATTTTCAGCCCCTCTTGGGAGGAACATCTTGTACACTGTCAACAGTTTTCGAAAGCTCTTGAAATGGCTGGACTTCACATTAATGCAAGGAAGTCTAGAATGGCTTTTCAGAAAGTAAAATATATAGAGGTAATCTCCTAGGGAAGGTTGTTATAGAACCCCAAGTAGGGAAGGTCAAAGTCAGTTTAAACACCCCTTTCCCTACCATTAAACGGGAAGTTAGAGCATTTCTAGGCTGACTGGGTATCATACCAGGATATTTATAAAGAGGAGTATTACCCGATGAGGGAGATGAAGGCTTTTCCAAACATGGAATCACTGTTCCTTTGTTAGTAAACCCCTCACTCACCACCTAGTGGTGACTTGCTTCATCATCGGGGCCCACCCAAGTGGCCTAGCGTCACTTGGGTGTGCTTCAACACCTGAGTTACAGTGGAGCAGGTAGTGAGGTGTGGGTTGCAGACAAAAAAGTGTGAGTGTTAAAATTGTCCTGGTTAATACTTTGTATAGATTTTAATAATAAGGTAACTGGACAATATTAAAAAGTATAGGTGAGATACTGGGAGGGGAGTTACGACCTACGTATCCCTGCTATGTGTTGGTCAACATGTTTCTACCATATGGGGTGATCCCCGGTATTCTTCAGGACCAAAACAAGGAAGTGGGAGGTGTGGGTCCCCTAAAAGATGCACCCTGTCCTAAATCCTTGGTCATCCAGATGAAAAAATGTTCCTCTGGGAAGACACTCCTAGAATATAGGGTGCCAACAAAAACTGGAGTAATACTCTAGTTGGACTTCAGCGAGCAGGGGGTAGGTGCTTCACTCGTTGCAACATATTAGTTGGTAGTCATGAAGAAAGGCCGATCACCTACGTCTACCTTCCGCCGCTCGGTGATTCCATGTTTGGAAAAGCCTTCATCTCCCTCATCGGGTAATACTCCTCCATTTGTTCTTTATAAATTCTTGACCAGGGGATCAGGAGTATTCCCCGTCCAGTATTCACGGACGCAATTCCTTACTCTCTATATGTTCTAGATCATACCAGGACACTCAGATATAGCAAGTTCCCTGACTGATCTCATAAAAAAAAGAGGTGAAAAGCAAAGCCCTGGCAAAACCCCCTCCTGAAGCCAAAAGGGCGTTCACAGAATTAAAGAAAGCCATAACTTCCAGTCCCATTTTGGTATCTCTGAATTTAAACAAGCCTTACATCCTACGAACGGATGCATCTGACATGGGTCTAGGAGCCGTTCTCCCCCATCTCTCTGATGAAGGAGTTGAATGCCCCATTTCATTTATCAGTCGGGGAAGAGAAATACCCCATTATAGAGAAAGAATGCCTTTCAATCAAGTGGGCCGTAGACAAGTTACGCTACTATCTGGAAGGGTTCTTTTTTTACGCTGTTTACAGACCTTTCTCTCTAACCCTTTCGGTTTGAGGTCCGTCATCGAAAAGGTACTGCTAATGGGAATGCCGATTTCCTTTCCCAAGTTCCCCATTTCCCCGAATGGGAAAAGTCTGGTGGTGGGGTGTGTCACGGAGTAACAGATCTCCCACAGGACACCGACCCTGATGAAGCAGACAAAGACCTGTTTCCTCCTCATGCTATGCCCTTTCTTCTTTTACAGCCATTTCATCCGTTCACGGCTTCCTCCGTGCAGAAAAAATATATCAGCGGCCCTTTAAGGAGGGAGATTTCATAGAATACAAACCTGTCTCCAAGGATTACGGCATCAACGTGCCAGGAGTTGAACAGATGCGCCTACAAGACATTAAAAAATTATGACTACATCTCCCAGCAGTCCAGGTTTTGCAGTGGGAGGAGCATTGTCAATATTGCCCAGCAAGAGCATACAGGAAGTGCGCGTAATTCTGCTTTGGTTGTTGGTCTGTTGAGAGCGACTTCGGATTGTCCTGTTCGTGCCTTTGGAAGCGCGCTGACGTAAGCACTAATTTCCGGTAAGCCACTGGTGTAGCGCTGATCTGGGAGCTGCGCTAATGTAGCGCTGATCTGGGAGCCGCGCTGAAGGAAGCGCCGACCCCCGGAGAGTTCCTCCGTTGTCCGCGCTGGTGTAGCGCTGTTCTGGAAGTCGCACTGGTGTAGCGCTGATCTGGGAGCCGCGCTGGTGTAGTGCTGATCTGGGAGCTCCGCTGAAGGAAGCGCAGACCTCCGGAGAGTTTCTTCGTTGTCTGTGCTGGTGTAGCGCTGTTCTCGAAGCCAAGCTGGTGTAGCTCTGATCTGGGTGCCGCGCTGAAGGAAGCGCCCTCCCCCGGAGAGGTCCTCCGTTGTCCGTGCTGGTGTAGCGCTGTTCTGGGAGTCACGTAGAATAGAAGCGCCAGTTGTATTGACTTTTCTGTTGCTCATTGGAATGAGCGCTGAGGTAAGCTACTCTGTGTTTGCCTGCAGATCTGGACTTTGGTTCTCCCTTATATACGTTCTCGTTTTGACTTTGTTCTTCCCTCACGGAGAAGATTCGTTCACCAATGACTATGGTTTTATTATTTTATTCTTCTTGATTCCTGCCTGGAACAGAAAGGAGTATTATTTAGTATACTGGATTTCAATCTATATCATCTGTCCCGGTTACGCTATAACCAAGAGAGGGAAGGCTACCTGAGACTGCTGATGTCATACACTTTTGTATGTAAGTTATCTATGTGGGTATGTATGGGTTCGTGGCATATGTCTTTTGGTTGGTAGTAGGTATGATTGGGAGTATAATCTTTCCTGCTTTCTTGTTGTAGGTATACCACTATATGGAGAGAAGTATCTCTGTTTGGATCTATGTTGGTATACAGGAGTACAAATATCTTCCGCATCAAAGCCATAGGTACTAGTTAGTCTTAGTAAGTTTATATGAGAGTATAAGAATAATATTGCATTGTATTAACACTGTATTCTTTTGTTACAGGTTTCCCTCTCCCCGCTGTTCCTTCCCTAATACCTTTTTCCCTCACCTGATTGCCTTACTACTCTGTGTTACGTTATCCAGACTTGGGGACATCGGGAGGTGGACCCCTTTCTGCATCATCCGGAATCTAAGGAGTGGATGTGGATCTAACAGAATTACGCACCCACGATATACCACTCCTTCCTTTTCGTCTGAAGCACAAACATGGCGTCGTTAGATGATGTATTACAAGCACTAGTGTTAGTACAACACGAATTGGCTGCTTCTAAAGCAGAAACTGCTGCCCTTAGAGAAAGAGTGGACCGTCAGGCTAGGAACCCGTTCAATGCCTCACAGGTTACATCCCAAATCCAAGTGAATGTACCTCCTCCCATTCCGTTGGCTAGTCCTGAGAGGTTTTCAGGGGACCTTTTGAAGATACAAACATTTTCAACACAAATTATGTTACACTTCTCGTGTAAACCAGCATCATTTCCTACCAACCATCCCAGGGTTGCCTTCGCCATATCATTTATGACTGGTGATGCAGCCAATTGGGCTGTACCATTAGTCAAATATGATGATTCTCTCCTTTCAGATTGGGACTCTTTTCGTAGAGAATTCAAAAGGGTATTCGATAGGAGAGCTACAACTTTCTCTGCAGACCGTGAGTTGCTAGAACTTAGATAAGGGAAACAAGATTTAGTGACTTACTTGACTAAGTTTAACCGTTTGATTGCTGAGACAGCTTGGCCGGAAGAAAAGAGGATGTCTCTGTATTACCAAGGTTTAAGAGACAACATGAAAGACGTTATTGCCCAGATTGATCCACAGCCAACAACGTATATGGATTTAATTAATCTTACATTACGTTTGGATCATAGGATAGCAGAAAGGAGGGGAGAAAGGACTTATGCACATAATGAAAAGACAGAGAGAGGAAACAGAACTACCTTGTCTTCCTCAGAACAACATTCTGAACCAATGGAAGTGGGAGCAGTACGAGCTCCATTGTCTAGGACAGAACGGGAAAACCGCAGAATGTTGGGTCTTTGTATGTATTGTAGTAAGAAAGGTCATTTTGTGAGAGACTGCCCCACCAAACCAAAGAAATCGGGCATGTTTCCTTCTAATAAGAAGGTGGCCATTATTATCATTCCCACTTCTAGTCCCATTACAACAGAAAATGGAGATAAAGATGATCGAACACATTCTCATGGGTTGCAGTTCCCTTCCTTGGCAGGCACCAATGTAGTTACTTTGGTATCGCACATAGTAATACCCATGTTTCTTATGGATCAGATGCAGACGTATCCGATAGGGGTTATGGTGGATTCAGGAGCCACAGGGAACTTTATAGACAGTGGTCTAGTTCAACGTTTGGAATTGAAGCGTATCCCTAGAGATACACCTGAACAAGTACTGGCGGTGGATGGGAAACCATTGAAGTCCTGTCACTGAAGTAACAGAGTTAGTCAGACCTGGGGAAGACATAAATCATGTTGAGAAGATCTACTTGAAGATAATCGAGGCACCTCAGTATGAGTAATACTGGATATGCCTTGGTTGTGGAATCATAACCCCACGATTGATTTGACTAAGAAGATAGTGGAGTTTGAATCAGAACAGTGTAGAAAGTCATGTAACCACACTCACAATCCTCATCTATTGGCTCTGACTCAGATTTATCAAGTAGCAACACCCGCAGAAAAAGAGACGATAATCGCGTCTGAGTGTGTAAAGTTCAGGGAAGTTTTCAGTGAAAGCAAGGCAGAGGTATTACCACCACACCGTGACTATGATTGTCAGATAGATTTGATACCCGGGTGCATTCTGCCTTCGTGTCGAGTCTATGCATTATCAGAACCTGAGACACAGCACCTACGAGAATACTTAGACCATCAAGCAGACATAGGGTTTATTCGACCCTCTTGTTCACCTGCGGCTTCGCCTTTATTCTTCATAAGGAAAGTCAACGGAGAATTGAGGACATGCATAGACTTTAGAGTATTAAACAGAAACACAAACCGGAATCGTTACCCTCTTCCACTCATCTCTGTCTTGCTGGATCAGGTGAGGGAGGCTGTCATTTACACCAGACTAGATTTGAGATGGGCCTATCATCTGGTAAGGATACGAGAGGGGGATGAATGGAAGACTGCTTTTAAAACACGCTATGGTTTGTTTGAATACCTTGTGATGCCGTTCGGGCTTTGTAATGCCCCCGCGGCATTTCAATTCTTTTTGAATGAGGCATTAAAAGCCTATGTAGACAAATTTGTGGTTGTCTACATAGACGACATTTTGATTTACTCCAACTATCAGGAAACTCACGTTAGTCATGTGTCCCAAATATTGCAAAGGTTATTGGAACATGGGTTGTTTTGCAAACTGAATAAATGTGAGTTCCACATGCATGAGGTTGAGTTTCTGGGAGTGATCTTAAGCCCATCAGGTTTATGCATGGCGGAAAGAAAGGTGTTGGCGATACAGGAATGGCCTATTCCAAAGAATGTGAAAGATGTGCAATGCTTTTTGGGGTTCTCCAATTATTACAGGAGATTCATCTCTCACTTTTCACAGCTGGTCTCTCCTCTAACTTATCTTTTGAGGAAAAGGAGATCCTTTTTGTTGGACTACAGAGGCCATGAATGCATTCGCATACTCAAAAAGGGCTTTTATCTCAGCACGAGTTTGCAACATCCACAAACTGAAGTGCCTTTCGAAGCAGATACATCAGACATAGCAGTGGGGGCTGTTTTGTCCCAACGTGATCGGCATACTGGACAGTTGCATCCAATTGCATTCTTATCCAAGAAATTGAGTCCCGCTGAACTCAATTATTCAGTGGCAGAAAAAGAGTTGTTGGCCATCAAGAAGGCTTTCAAGGAGTGGAGGCTCTATCTGTGGGGGTGAAACACCAGGTCACGGTATACACCGATCACAGAAATCTACATTACATGAAAACGGCCAGGCATCTCACCCAACGACAAATGCGGTGGGTGCTGTTTTTTGCAGAATTCGACTTTGTAGTTACCTTTCGGCCGGGTTCCGAAAACAGAAAAGTGGATTCATTGTCAAGACAGGAGGAAGTTCTTGAGTCCAGGAAATTCATTTTGGAAGCTATCATTTCGCCAGACAAAGTGATGTGTTCTATTACATTAGAGAGTGTTTTGGAGGAGGTATAGACGCACAAAGATTCAGAGTGGTGGAAGAAATTGGCGAGTCAGGTTAATTAATTAATTAATTGTGTGCTTATATAGCGCTGGAATCACTCCCGAAGGGATACCTCCGCGCCTCGACCGCTGCGAAACCCTTCCTGGCTTCCATGAGAGATGGTCTCTTAATGGGTATCTCCAGGGTGACACCAGGCATCCCCGGCGGTCTGGTGGGGCCGTTAGTGAAGATGAGGCAAGCTAGTGCCCATAGTTGCCGAGTGTGATCGCTGATCAGAGTGGGCACCGAGGCGAGAGAATTATCGAGTCCGCTGACCCTGGTCCAGAAAGGACCCTCAAGCATGGATTACCTTTCTACCAAAACCACCTGTATTTGCCTTCCTTGGGCCTCCGACTAAAGGCATTTAATTGGTGTAATGTAATAGCTGGTCATTCAGGATGTAATAAGACTCTTTGCTTAATGCAAAGACAGTTCTGGTGGGAACACATGAATACATTGCTTTGGTCCCATACTTCGGTCAGCAAAGGTAAATGTGTCTTGCACTAAAGCACAGCTTTCAAAACTTTTCATGTTGGTGACACACTTTTTGGAGATTCATCATTGCGGGACACAGTAAAGCAGTGTAGCTAGTGAGCGAGAGAGCGTAGCAAGCAAGCCCGAACCAAACCACTTAAGGGGGATTCGGGGGTGGATTCCCCAACCGGAAGAACATTTTGAAAATAAAAGTGGGAAAATGGCGCATTGTCAAGCAAACTGGAGACTGAGGTTGAACACAGGCCCCTGCAGCGGATGTCTTCGTCAACTAAGCCACCAGACCCGGCATACATACATCTATCTCTCTCTCTCTCTCTCTGTCTCCCTCCCCCTCTCTATCTCTCCCTCCCTCTCTCTATCTCTCTCTCTCTCCCTCCCTCTCTCCATATCCCTATGTCTCACTCACTCTGTCTGTCTCCCTCTCTCTCTCTCTCTCTCTCTCCATCCCTCTGTCTCCCTTCTTGCTCTCCCTCTAGCTGTCTCGCTCCCTCTGTCACCCTCCTCCCTCTGTCTGTCTCCCTCTGTCTGTCTGTCTCCCTCTGTCTGTCTCCCTCTGTCTGTCTGTCTCCCTCCATTTGTCTCCCTCCCTCTGTCTACAACCCTCTGTCATCCTCATCCCTCTGTCTGTCTACCTCTGTCTCCCTCTCTCCCTCTGTCTCCCTCTCTCCCTCTGTCTCTCTCCCTCTTGTCTCCCCCCTCTCGTCTCCCCCCTCTCGTCTCCCCCCTCTCGTCTCCCCCCTCTCGTCTCCCCCCTCTCTGTCTCCCTCCCTCTGTGTCTCCCACAGTTTCCCTCTCTCTCTGTCTCCCTCTGTCTCTGTCTTCCTCCCTCTATCTCCCTCTGTCTGTCACCCTCTTTCACCTCACCCTAGCTTCCAGGGCACACACACCCGCGCCCGAATACTTTGCAGGTCTTTCATTAGCAGCAGTTATGTGCTAAGTGCCCGTTAATACCGGTGTCATCCTGAGACACACCCACCATTTTCAGGCGACACAGTACTGTGTCGGGACACACTGTTTGGAAAGCTCTGCACTAAAGTGTTCCTGACTTTCCTTTAGTATAGTGTCTTGATCAGTAAGGCCACGCTCGAAGGTAAAGCAAAACAGTGGAAGTAACATATTTCGATACAGTGTCTTATAAAGAGACAAGGGGTTTCCAGATTCAAACCAAGTTTAGATGAACAAGAATATTTATTAGTTATAAGGAGTAAATCAAAAGCAGGTCCAAGATTTAATGATTCATAATTAGCAAAAACAAATCTCCTAAAAAATAAAAAAAGACGCTGATAATGATGTGTTCAAAACTACAAAAAAGATAAATTAGTAAAGAAAAACAAACGGATCCACTGAAACACTGTTGAACACACATAGACAAGCATTAAAAATGCAATGGGTCTCGCCTTTCATTAAGTTAAAGCCATTTGCTTTGCTATACAATACCATTAGCAAAGCAAATGGCTTTAACTTAATCAAAGGCGAGACTTTTTGCATTTTCAATGCTTGTTTATTTTTGTTTAAGCACTCTACAAGACTGCATGTGTTTTCCAGCTGTCTCTGGTGTGATTGTTTCTCTACCCCTCTCCGCTGCTGTCTCTCGCCTATGTTTTTCTTCACCATCCATCCATGATGCACTTCCCCTTGTATGCTCCCTCTGCATGCATTGTTTTCTCCCAGGACATTTGTTTTTCTGCCTTCTGAGCTCTCAGCTGCTCTCCATCTTGGTCGTTTGAGTACTTTGTGCCCTCTGTGTGGCTTTAAGACCCCCGTTTGCACAGCTTCCACTGCCCCAGCGTTGCTTCCTCACCCCTGTGTCCATGATGTTTCCCCATCCGCTCTTCCCCGATCTTGCTTCCCCCAGCAATTGCCCCAAAAATGATTTTGTGTGTTTTTGTTTTTTAATTTGCGACCTAAGTTGGATGAGCAAATAAAAAGATTTTTAAAAAGCTTCTGTGTAATTTTTTAGGTGGCGCATATGCGTTGTGCACGCACCTACAAAATGAGGCAATATGCTTTTTTTATATTTAGCTATGCTGCATTCATCAGAGGTGCTGTATAGCAGAGGTTCTTAATTGTTTCACATCTAAGGACGCCTATCAAATTAATACTGGAGCTGGGGACCCCTGCCTTAGCAATTTCTATGATTTGAACCTCAGAATAAAACTCAAAAATACAACTACCAGTTGGAAAAGTTATTAGCTATTTTATTCAGCTCACTACCAAAAAAGTATACAAAAATCTAAATTTTAATTTTAATGGGAAGATTGGAGCTTTTTGAATCCAGAATATCACTCTTTTATTTTCACTCATAATGCATTCCAGTGCATCCATTAAGGCCACCAAACGCCCATACTAGATTCTGTTCACTGTTCTAGTGATGTGCCCATGAACTGAGCAGATGTTAATACCAAGCTAATTTTAAGTCCTCGATTTCAAATTCCTGAACATTGGGGAAGTGTTTAAAAATGTTCAGTTCTACAGTTCGCTTTTCCACTTATTTATACTTTAGTAATCTGCTAACATTATCTAATTTTCTAAAGTTGGGGGCCAAGTGAGTAGGGGCACAGACCCCCAGGGGCCCTCAGACCACACACTAAGAACAGCTAAAAAACATTGACAAAATCCATGGGTGCCAAAGGTGAGACCAACTGGATCTACCAATGCCACCATGGGGATCGTGAGCTGGGGCAACGAGCTTAAATTAAATCAAAAATCATTAACACTAACGTTAACATTATGAATTGCATTACATCAATTTCTAAGATATGCTTGGTTTAATGTCACATATTTCCTGTGCTGTCTTGCATGACATTTAATGTTTGGTAAATGCAAGATGAATGCTTGAATGGGTGCTCTTTGATACTGTTGAGTTAATACATCTGATGCAGAGATATGTGTGGAAGTTAAATGTCAAGGGGAGTAGCCCTTGACACCTGAGCTTGTGATTAGCTACATTTGCTCGAGGACTACTCCTCAGTTCCTGCCGTTGTTGCCCTCTGGTTCCCTCCGGCCTCCCGTGGGCTCATTTTCATTCTCATTTTCTTTGCCAATTTCTTTGCTTTGTTTTGATGCTTTTCCTTACTTTTCAGCTCATACATTGTGGCTCTGGCCATTTTGATCCCTACTGTGTAAGTTCAGTTGTGCAGTTGCAAGTACAGCCCCCTCCCGCGTTCTCCTGTTTTTCCCTCTCCAGCTCTCCCACTGGTTCCCATCCTCCTGCCTCCCTGCCAGACATGCTCATCTCCCTAGACAACTTATGGAGGACTCATGGCCCTCCAAACATCCACTTCTACACCACAGAGGCTCTGCGGGCCCTCGGATGCCATAAAAGCTGTTGCACATCCCCCTGGCGATCGACCACAACTGCTGCTTCTCCTGCTACACAGGTCCACCTGCCCGCACCGGACCCCGTGCCGCTTCTGCCCAGAAGTCTATGAACAAGCCAGAACCGCTCCAATACATCCTGCTCAACCACTGCTCCCTGTGCAAACATGCGATGGAAGTCTGGGACACATCACCCTCCTCTCCCCTGACAATGCCTTCATCACCGAACAGTGGGTCAAACCCTCCTCAAACCCCAACATCACCACCACCACCACTCCTGATGGCTACAAGATTATACAACGGGACTCCACTAACAAACACGGTGGGGGCAGCGCCATCATCTTCAAGGAAACCACCCGATGCAACAATGACTCAAGGCCTTTCATGGAACACCCCCCTTCTGACTACAGACCGAAGCGAAGACCACGATAAGAGGCACCCTTGCCTACCGACCTCCGAGACCCCGACCCCTTTTCTGTGACGCCATCTCCAAATCATTGCCCTCCTAGCCATCAAATCCCACCCCTGATTCCTACTCACAAACTCAATTTCCACGTCAATGACCCCAACAACGCCAGCTCCATCACCATCCTGGAGAAAATGAACAACACTGGCCTCACCCAACTAGTCTCCAAACTCACGCAAAAAGCCGGACTCACACACACTCCTTCTTTACCTCCAGTAACAGAATCGAAGTCGCCCATGGAACTCACCTGGACAGACCACACCATTGTTCACTTTATCGTCTCCGATGCCCAGTAAACATCATCAAGCACCATGGCTCCTCCCACCTCAGCTGAGGTAATGTAATCAAGATTCAGTGGACACAAGCCCTCAGCACCACACTACCCGAAACATCAACTGACCTTAACCAGGCGGTCCAGAACTTCTCTGCTTGGATCACCAAATGCACTGTCAGAGGTGCTTCGCTGAAACTAGCAAAGGCCAACAAAACCTCTAAACAAGCCAGCTGATACATCCCAGAAATCAGAACCACCAAGCACAACTGTTACTGACTTGAGAAGCGCTCGTGCATCACTAAGAACCCCTCTGACAGAGCCGCTCACTAAGCAGCCCTCAACAACTACCACTTTTGCATCAAGGAAGCCAAGAGGTCAGCTATCACTGCCCGCATCGATACCGCAGCCAACTACACGAAGGAACTCTTCAAAATAGTCAAGGAATTCTCCAACCTGACTGCTACAGAGAACATCGTCCAGCCCTCCCAATAACTCTGTGACACCCTTGCAGACTACTTCCACAGTACAACTTTGGCCCCAAACCCACCACTCTCAGCTTTGACAACCTCAACGAAACAGCAAACACCAGCCAAATGATCACCACCTGGTCTCCTTTCACCACTGAGACGACCACAGCCATCATGTCGTCCATCCACTCCAGTGTGCCCACCAACCGCTGCCCCCACCATCTCTTCAACCTAGGAACCAACCCAATCAGCACAGAAGTCACCAGCATCCTCAACACTTCCTTCTCCACAACAACATTCCTGGACAGATGGAAACATGCCGAGATCAGACCCCTAAAGAAACCCTCTGCCGACCACAGCGACCTCAAAAAGTACCAACCAATCTCTCTTCCTCCCCTACTCAGCCAAAGTACTCGAGAAAGCCATCAAACAACAGCTCAACAAATACCTATAACAAAACCACCTCAGCGCAGTCGCGGCAAGCATGACTTGCATGGGGAAGGGGAGGTTTATTTTAAAATGAAAATAATAAAGTTAACTTATCTTAGCTGGCCTGGTCCTGCGTCTTGTTTGCTCCTGTCCTGAAAGCCAAAAGCCTCCCTCCCCTCCCCTAAGTCAATCACAAGGCTGCAATGGCCGCGCTGTGATTGGTCAGGAAGCCAACCAGCCAGGTATATATGGGGAGGCCATTTTCTCCATGTAGGCTGCATGCATGCAGCCTACATGGAGAAAAGGCAAAGTGCGCATGACTGGTTTGGTCGGCCCCAGAGGGCTGATCAAACAGGCGGTGCCCTCAGCAGTGGGCAAGCCACTCCTCCCCAGCCCTAGGGCAGAGAACCCATCCAAACCCTTCTGCTTTCTAACAGTGCAAGAAGCAGAAACATAAAATGGTATTTATAATAACATTTTATGTTTCTACTTCTCGTGATGCAAGAAAGCAGTGGGGCAACGCTCTTCCGCCCACATGGAGGACTCGCCCCTGCCTCAGCAATGCCTCGTAAACAGGATTCCGTGCCAGCCACAGCACTGAGACCTCGCTGATCGCTGCCACAGACATCAGAACTCTCCTCGAACATGGGAAAATGGAAGCGCTGATCCGTCTCGACCTTTCTGCTGGGCTCAACAGCATCTCCTATCACACACATTGACAGACTCTACAACATCGGCAGTCAGCAAACCAACCTCAAGTAGATTGCCTCTTTACTTACAGGACTACTCCCACAGAGCATTTGACTACCTCCTTTCACCTTCACGCCCAAAGACATCATAATTGGTGTACCCCAAAGATCATCCTTCAGCCTCACCCTGTTCAAACATCTACATGACACCCCTTACAGATGTTGTCAGATCCCAAGGATTCAACATAATCTCCGACACAGACGATACTCAACTAATCCTCTCTCTCACAGACGACCGATCTAATGCCAAAACCAACGTCTGCAATGGCATGCACAATGTAGCAAAATTGATGAGAGTCAACTGCCTTAAACTCAACTCCAATAAAACAGAAGGACTGATCCTCAGGAACAACACTTCCGTATGGGACCACAGCTGGTGGCAAGCAGAACGCGGACTGACACCCACTCCAACAGACCATGCACGCACCCTCTGCATCATCCTCGACAGCCAACTAACCATGAAACAACAAGTCAACACAGACACCCCCACCTGCTTTCAACTCTTTGCATGCTCCGCGGAATCTTCAAATGGGTCCAGATCAACACCAGAAAGACGATTACGCAGGCCCTCATCAGCAGCAGCATCGATTACGGAAACACTCTCTACGTCGGAATCGCCACCCAGCTCCTCAGAAGACTCCAGAACATACAGAACACTGCAGCCAGACTCGTCCTGGACCTCCCCAAATGGACCCACCACAGAAACCTTAACTGGCTCCCCATCCCGAAGAGATGCCAGTTCTAGATCCTCACGCACTCCTAGAAAGTCCTAAATAAGCATGGACCGTCCTACATCAACCATCGACTGAACTTCCATCTGCATACAAAACACCTGCGCCCCGCTTCACTCGTCCTCGTGCACCCCCCCTGCATCCATCGGAGCTGCAGTGTGGGACGCTCCTTCTCCTATTTCACCACCAAGAATTGGAACGACCTGCCCCTCCACCTCCAAACAGCACCCTCCCTGTCGGACTTCGTCGAAAAACCAGGTCTTCAGTTTCTTTCCGGAGACAGAGACCCTGATATCCCTGGGGGAGACAGTGCTGCGCTATACAAATGCTGACTGATTAATTGACTGATTGAAGGTGTAAATTTGCCATAGCTGGCTGATCTTTTTAAGGTTAGTGAAATCAATACCTTACAGCTGCCAGCTGGGCTGTAATAATATTAACGATTGCTCTTAATAGCGCTATAAAGCTGCATAAGTGTGACAGTAAGCAGTATCATTTCAAAACATGTAACATTTATCCCACTGCACACATTAGTCTAAATGTGGATTAAGGATTGCCTCGCCCATTCGGCAGCCAGGAAGGGGTGCAGGAGTGGCTGGATGTGGAAGTGCCCCTCGCTAGCATGGAGCCAGCCCTTCCCGTCGGGCAGCGAGTGAGCCTAGCTCGGCCTCCATCTTCTAGTATTTTGGTATCGAGATGGAAGAGGGCTTAGAGCGGCTGGCGTCACACGGGCCTTGGATGCAGCAATGCTCCGGGGGGATGGCCAATCCCAGGGAGATGTAAAAACATGCTGCCCACCAGGCCAGCTGTAACTAGCTGTCCTTTTCATGTGCTCTACTGATTGCGTAACTGGCTGGTTTACCTGGGAATCACCAGTAAAAATACAAATGTAAACAGCGTGTGCACAGTGGGACTCTGGCCACCCCTCACGTCTGCACACACCACCTTATCTTACTGGACTGTCATTGTAACCCAGAGATACTCAGCATGATAGGCCCCTGCGCTGGATGAGGTGAGGGGGCCCTGAGACCCCATATCTCACAGATCCTCCCCTTGGAAGGTGTGGGTCAACCTGCACCGCTGAGGCTGCCGGGATCTATGACACAGTCTTAGCTGGGCGCGAGCACCCACTTTAATACTTGACAGGAACCTCCACCGTGGATGCACCGGCAACTAACAGCTCAAGTATTTGAGAACCAGACACCTAGGTGGACCAAATTGTCACAAAGTGCGACACTTGTCAACAGTGCTTGAAATGGAGAAATAAAAGTTCAGGTACCCTGTACCAGAGAACCTACCTCATTGGTTCTGAGAAATGCAGGTACTCCCCAATTAAAAGTATTGCGTCTCTCTTGAGAAGTGCAGGTACTTTCCCTCTCAAAATAAACAAGTGCTGATGCTCATTACCAGACAGTGCTGGCCCATTTAAAGCACTGCCTGTCAAAGCTTTTAAGGTCAGCTGTTTTTTTTAGCAAATGACTCTTTCCAACAGCCGCAGTCTATGTTATGTGCCTGCCTGGCTTCCTACCCCTGCGAGCCAGAGTCTTGCATAAGCTGCCTAGTATGAAACAAGTTACTTACCTGTAACTTTTGTTCTCCAGTATTGGTAACTTTCATAGATTCCCATAGCTTGTATCATTCCCCGTCGTCGGAATGAGAGTCTTGGTAATACAATTATATTATATATATTATATATATATATATATTCACAGAAAAAACCATAGGTTTTACACACGTTATAGTTAGGAAGTAGCATTTAAAAAACCTATGAAATTCACTGAAAAAACCATAGGTTTGACACATGTTATAGTTAGCTGGAAATTTTACTGACATAAAACCAATGAAATTCCACGTTATAGTTAGTTGGACTCACTATAACTTGCGCGTGCAATGCACTGCTGATGACGTCACATATTACATCACTCATGACATGGTCAGTGACATCACTGATGACACCATCCTTGTGACATAGTGACAGACCTCCTTTCACTGTAATGTAACCCTTGAGACACATATTCAAAAATAGAAACTGAAATTTAAAAAAAAATGGAGATACCTATATCAGTTACAACAAGCAATTCAGTAATTCCACTATCTATATACACATCCACTCATTCACCAACAATTCTATATAGTCACTCATACATATACTCACTCATCATATGAAGTGATACACCTATACATCCTGTTACACACCGACAGTCATCCAAAAGTTACTCACACACATATTCACACGTGCAAATAAACTATTGAACATCCATTTATTTGAATATAGAGTTATACACACACTTCCACCTTACTTCTATTGAAAATTACACATATTTATTCTCTTAAACAATCACTTATAGAAACACATACTTATTTAAACAGGAACTCTTACAATCTCTTACTCTCACATATACTTACTTATATACATCAATATTCATATATACTAGATTAAAACATATGTAGTTACTGATAAAGACACTAGTGAGACAGTCATTCACTCACTAACAAACACATATAGACACTCATCCACCCATACAGTCCTGTACATATGCTGTCTTCAAAACACATACAAACAGAGAGTCAGTCACTCATGCATCTATGTGCTAAGTAATACCCCCACCAAACCATATAGACACTCCTACTGATACTAATAAAAATATCTAATAACCCATATACATACGCATGTAGCTACTTACCAACACATGTAGCCATTTATACACAAAGTGAAACACTAATATATATATTTAAATATTTAAACATAACTCACTAATATTTATTTTTCAGAAAGACACATATTCACTGGATGGTGTCATCAGTGATGTCATGAGTGATGTCACTGACCATGTCATGAGTGATGTAATATGTGACGTCATCAGCAGTGCATTGCACGCGCAAGTTATAGTGAGTCCAACTAACTATAACGTGGAATTTCATTGGTTTTATGTCAGTAAAATTTCCAGCTAACTATAACATGTGTCAAACCTATGGTTTTTTCAGTGAATTTCATAGGTTTTTTAAATGCTACTTCCTAACTATAACGTGTGTAAAACCTATGGTTTTTTCTGTAACACCTCTCATCAGCCCGGCTAGCTTGACTCCAAGTGGTGTGGAGTGCCTGGGACCCACGTCTGGGCATCCCCAGCGCACTTAGGGCGGCAATTGCAAAAACAACAAGTGATGGACCGAATGTGAATCAATGTCACACATTCCCCCAGTCAAAAGATCTGGGCCCAAATCCATCGTTTTTTGCACTCCACACCACCCAGGGTTAGACAATGGCGATATGCAAATCAGCTCTGACCCTGTTGCCCTATGGGAACAGTCCAGTCCGAACTACAAAAGCCATGTCCTTCCCAGAACGGAATCAAGCATCCGAGGACCGGACCGGTTTCGAGGTAACACCTCTCATCAGCCCGGCTAGCTTGACTCCAAGTGGTGTGGAGTGCCTGGGACCCACGTCTGGGCATCCCCAGCGCACTTAGGGCGGCAATTGCAAAAACAACAAGTGATGGACCGAATGTGGATCAATGTCACACATTCCCCCAGTCAAAAGATCTGGGCCCAAATCCATCGTTTTTTGCACTCCACACCACCCAGGGTTAGACAATGGCGATATGCAAATCAGCTCTGACCCTGTTGCCTATGGGAACAGTCCAGTCCGAACTACAAAAGCCATGTCCTTCCCAGAACGGAATCAAGCATTCGAGGACCGGACCGGTTTCGAGGTAACACCTCTCATCAGCCCGGCTAGCTTGACTCCAAGTGGTGTGGAGTGCATGGGACCCACGTCTGGGCATCCCCAGCGCACTTAGGGCGGCAATTGCAAAAACAACAAGTGATGGACCGAATGTGGATCAATGTCACACATTCCCCCAGTCAAAAGATCTGGGCCCAAATCCATCATTTTTTGTACTCCACACCACCCAGGGTTAGACAATGGCGATATGCAAATCAGCTCTGACCCTGTTGCCCTATGGGAACAGTCCAGTCCGAACTACAAAAGCCATGTCCTTCCCAGAACGGAATCAAGCATCCGAGGACCGGACCGGTTTCGAGGTAACACCTCTCATCAGCCCGGCTAGCTTGACTCCAAGTGTTGTGGAGTGCCTGGGACCCACGTCTGGGCATCCCCAGCGCACTTAGGGCGGCAATTGCAAAAACAACAAGTGATGGACCGAATGTGGATCAATGTCACACATTCCCCCAGTCAAAAGATCTGGGCCCAAATCCATCGTTTTTTGCACTCCACACCACCCAGGGTTAGACAATGGCGATATGCAAATCAGCTCTGACCCTGTTGCCCTATGGGAACAGTCCAGTCCGAACTACAAAAGCCATGTCCTTCCCAGAACGGAATCAAGCATCCGAGGACCGGACCGGTTTTGAGGTAACACCTCTCATCAGCCCGGCTAGCTTGACTCCAAGTGGTGTGGAGTGCCTGGGACCCACGTCTGGGCATCCCCAGCGCACTTAGGGCGGCAATTGCAAAAACAACAAGTGATGGACCGAATGTGGATCAATGTCACACATTCCCCCAGTCAAAAGATCTGGGCCCAAATCCATCGTTTTTTGCACTCCACACCACCCAGGGTTAGACAATGGCGATATGCAAATCAGCTCTGACCCTGTTGCCTATGGGAACAGTCCAGTCCGAACTACAAAAGCCATGTCCTTCCCAGAACGGAATCAAGCATTCGAGGACCGGACCGGTTTCGAGGTAACACCTCTCATCAGCCCGGCTAGCTTGACTCCAAGTGGTGTGGAGTGCCTGGGACCCACGTCTGGGCATCCCCAGCGCACTTAGGGCGGCAATTGCAAAAACAACAAGTGATGGACCGAATGTGGATCAATGTCACACATTCCCCCTGTCAAAAGATCTGGGCCCAAATCCATCGTTTTTTGCACTCCACACCACCCAGGGTTAGACAATGGCGATATGCAAATCAGCTCTGACCCTGTTGCCCTATGGGAACAGTCCAGTCCGAACTACAAAAGCCATGTCCTTCCCAGAACGGAATCAAGCATCCGAGGACCGGACCGGTTTTGAGGTAACACCTCTCATCAGCCCGGCTAGCTTGACTCCAAGTGGTGTGGAGTGCCTGGGACCCACGTCTGGGCATCTCCAGCGCACTTAGGGCGGCAATTGCAAAAACAACAAGTGATGGACCGAATGTGGATCAATGTCACACATTCCCCCAGTCAAAAGATCTGGGCCCAAATCCATCGTTTTTTGCACTCCACACCACCCAGGGTTAGACAATGGCGATATGCAAATCAGCTCTGACCCTGTTGCCCTATGGGAACAGTCCAGTCCGAACTACAAAAGCCATGTCCTTCCCAGAACGGAATCAAGCATCCGAGGACCGGACCGGTTTCGAGGTAACACCTCTCATCAGCCCGGCTAGCTTGACTCCAAGTGGTGTGGAGTGCCTGGGACCCACGTCTGGGCATCCCCAGCGCACTTAGGGCGGCAATTGCAAAAACAACAAGTGATGGACCGAATGTGGATCAATGTCACACATTCCCCCAGTCAAAAGATCTGGGCCCAAATCCATCGTTTTTTGCACTCCACACCACCCAGGGTTAGACAATGGCGATATGCAAATCAGCTCTGACCCTGTTGCCCTATGGGAACAGTCCAGTCCGAACTACAAAAGCCATGTCCTTCCCAGAACGGAATCAAGCATCCGAGGACCGGACCGGTTTCGAGGTAACACCTCTCATCAGCCCGGCTAGCTTGACTCCAAGTGGTGTGGAGTGCCTGGGACCCACGTCTGGGCATCCCCAGCGCACTTAGGGCGGCAATTGCGAAAACAACAAGTGATGGACCGAATGTGGATCAATGTCACACATTCCCCCAGTCAAAAGATCTGGGCCCAAATCCATCGTTTTTTGCACTCCACACCACCCAGGGTTAGACAATGGCGATATGCAAATCAGCTCTGACCCTGTTGCCCTATGGGAACAGTCCAGTCCGAACTACAAAAGCCATGTCCTTCCCAGAACGGAATCAAGCATCCGAGGACCGGACCGGTTTCGAGGTAACACCTCTCATCAGCCCGGCTAGCTTGACTCCAAGTGGTGCGGAGTGCCTGGGACCCACGTCTGGGCATCCCCAGCGCACTTAGGGCGGCAATTGCAAAAACAACAAGTGATGGACCGAATGTGGATCAATGTCACACATTCCCCCAGTCAAAAGATCTGGGCCCAAATCCATTGTTTTTTGCACTCCACACCACCCAGGGTTAGACAATGGCGATATGCAAATCAGCTCTGACCCTGTTGCCCTATGGGAACAGTCCAGTCCGAACTACAAAAGCCATGTCCTTCCCAGAACGGAATCAAGCATCCGAGGACCGGACCGGTTTCGAGGTAACACCTCTCATCAGCCCGGCTAGCTTGACTCCAAGTGGTGTGGAGTGCCTGGGACCCACGTCTGGGCATCCCCAGCGCACTTAGGGCGGCAATTGCAAAAACAACAAGTGATGGACCGAATGTGGATCAATGTCACACATTCCCCCAGTCAAAAGATCTGGGCCCAAATCCATCGTTTTTTGCACTCCACACCACCCAGGGTTAGACAATGGCGATATGCAAATCAGCTCTGACCCTGTTGCCCTATGGGAACAGTCCAGTCCGAACTACAAAAGCCATGTCCTTCCCAGAACGGAATCAAGCATCCGAGGACCGGACCGGTTTCGAGGTAACACCTCTCATCAGCCCGGCTAGCTTGACTCCAAGTGGTGTGGAGTGCCTGGGACCCACGTCTGGGCATCCCCAGCGCACTTAGGGCGGCAATTGCAAAAACAACAAGTGATGGACCGAATGTGGATCAATGTCACACATTCCCCCAGTCAAAATATCTGGGCCCAAATCCATCGTTTTTTGCACTCCACACCACCCAGGGTTAGACAATGGCGATATGCAAATCAGCTCTGACCCTGTTGCCCTATGGGAACAGTCCAGTCCGAACTACAAAAGCCATGTCCTTCCCAGAACGGAATCAAGCATCCGAGGACCGGACCGGTTTCGAGGTAACACCTCTCATCAGCCCGGCTATCTTGACTCCATGTCCATCACCTGTTTTGTTTGCAATTACCGCCATAAGTGCGCTGGGGATGCTCAGACGTGGGTCCCAGGCACTCCACACCACTGGAGTCAAGCTAGCCGGGCTGATGAGAGGTGTTACCTCGAAACCGGTCCGGTCCTCGGATGCTTGATTCCGTTCTGGGAAGGACATGGCTTTTGTAGTTCGGACTGGACTGTTCCCATGGGGCACAGGGTCAGAGCTGATTTGCATATCGCCATTGTCTAACCCAGGGTGGAGTGGAGTGCAAAAAAACGATGGTTTTGGGCCCAGATCTTTGGACTGGGGTGAATGTGTGACATTGATCCACATTCTGTCCATCACCTGTTTTGTTTGCAATTACCGCCATAAGTGCGCTGGGGATGCTCAGACGTGGGTCCCAGGCACTCCACACCACTGGAGTCAAGCTAGCTGGGCTGATGAGAGGTGTTACCTCGAAACCGGTCCGGTCCTCGGATGCTTGATTCCGTTCTGGGAAGGACATGGCTTTTGTAGTTCGGACTGGACTGTTCCCATGGGGCACAGGGTCAGAGCTGATTTGCATATCGCCATTGTCTAACCCAGGGTGGTGTGGAGTGCAAAAAAACGATGGATTTGGGCCCAGATCTTTGGACTGGGGTGAATGTGTGACATTGATCCACATTCTGTCCATCACCTGCTTTGTTTGCAATTACCGCCATAAGTGCGCTGGGGATGCTCAGACGTGGGTCCCAGGCACTCCACACCACTGGAGTCAAGCTAGCCGGGCTGATGAGAGGTGTTACCTCGAAACCGGTCCGGTCCTCGGATGCTTGATTCCGTTCTGGGAAGGACATGGCTTTTGTAGTTCGGACTGGACTGTTCCCATGGGGCACAGGGTCAGAGCTGATTTGCATATCGCCATTGTCTAACCCAGGGTGGTGTGGAGTGCAAAAAAACGATGGATTTGGGCCCAGATCTTTGGACTGGGGTGAATGTGTGACATTGATCCACATTCTGTTCATCACCTGTTTTGTTTGCAATTACCGCCATAAGTGCGCTGGGGATGCTCAGACGTGGGTCCCAGGCACTCCACACCAGTGGAGTCAAGCTAGCCGGGCTGATGAGAGGTGTTACCTCGAAACCGGTCCGGTCCTCGGATGCTTGATTCCGTTCTGGGAAGGACATGGCTTTTGTAGTTCGGACTGGACTGTTCCCATGGGGCACAGGGTCAGAGCTGATTTGCATATCGCCATTGTCTAACCCAGGGTGGTGTGGAGTGCAAAAAAACGATGGATTTGGGCCCAGATCTTTGGACTGGGGTGAATGTGTGACATTGATCCACATTCTGTCCATCACCTGTTTTGTTTGCAATTACCGCCATAAGTGCGCTGGGGATGCTCAGACGTGGGTCCCAGGCACTCCACACCACTGGAGTCAAGATAGCCGGGCTGATGAGAGGTGTTACCTCGAAACCGGTCCGGTCCTCGGATGCTTGATTCCGTTCTGGGAAGGACATGGCTTTTGTAGTTCGGACTGGACTGTTCCCATGGGGCACAGGGTCAGAGCTGATTTGCATATCGCCATTGTCTGACCCAGGGTGGTGTGGAGTGCAAAAAAACGATGGATTTGGGCCCAGATCTTTGGACTGGGGTGAATGTGTGACATTGATCCACATTCTGTCCATCACCTGTTTTGTTTGCAATTACCGCCATAAGTGCGCTGGGGATGCTCAGACGTGGGTCCCAGGCACTCCACACCACTGGAGTCAAGCTAGCCGGGCTGATGAGAGGTGTTACCTCGTAACCGGTCCGGTCCTCGGATGCTTGATTCCGTTCTGGGAAGGACATGGCTTTTGTAGTTCGGACTGGACTGTTCCCATGGGGCACAGGGTCAGAGCTGATTTGCATATCGCCATTGTCTGACCCAGGGTGGTGTGCAGTGCAAAAAAACGATGGATTTGTGCCCAGATCTTTGGACTGGGGTGAATGTGTGACATTGATCCACATTCTGTCCATCACCTGTTTTGTTTGCAATTACCGCCATAAGTGCGCTGGGGATGCTCAGACGTGGGTCCCAGGCACTCCACACCACTGGAGTCAAGCTAGCCGGGCTGATGAGAGGTGTTACCTCGAAACCGGTCCGGTCCTCGGATGCTTGATTCCGTTCTGGGAAGGACATGGCTTTTGTAGTTCGGACTGGACTGTTCCCATGGGGCACAGGGTCAGAGCTGATTTGCATATCGCCATTGTCTAACCCAGGGTGGTGTGGAATGCAAAAAAACGATGGATTTGGGCCCAGATCTTTGGACTGGGGTGAATGTGTGACATTGATCCACATTCTGTCCATCACCTGTTTTGTTTGCAATTACCGCCATAAATGCGCTGGGGATGCTCAGACGTGGGTCCCAGGCACTCCACACCACTGGAGTCAAGCTAGCCGGGCTGATGAGAGGTGTTACCTCGAAACCGGTCCGGTCCTCGGATGCTTGATTCCGTTCTGGGAAGGACATGGCTTTTGTTGTTCGGACTGGACTGTTCCCATGGGGCACAGGGTCAGAGCTGATTTGCATATCGCCATTGTCTAACCCAGGGTGGTGTGGAGTGCAAAGAAACGATGGATTTGGGCCCAGATCTTTGGACTGGGGTGAATGTGTGACATTGATCCACATTCTGTCCATCACCTGTTTTGTTTGCAATTACCGCCATAAGTGCGCTGGGGATGCTCAGACGTGGGTCCCAGGCACTCCACACCACTGGAGTCAATCTAGCCGGGCTGATGAGAGGTGTTACCTCGAAACCGGTCTGGTCCTCGGATGCTTGATTCCGTTCTGGGAAGGACATGGATTTTGTAGGTCGGACTGGACTGTTCCCATGGGGCACAGGGTCAGAGCTGATTTGCATATCGCCATTGTCTAACCCAGGGTGGTGTGGAGTGCAAAAAAACGATGGATTTGGGCCCAGAACTTTGGACTGGGGTGAATGTGTGTCATTGATCCACATTCTGTCCATCACCTGTTTTGTTTGCAATTACCGCCATAAGTGCGCTGGGGATGCTCAGACGTGGGTCCCAGGCACTCCACACCTCTGGAGTCAAGCTAGCCGGGCTGATGAGAGGTGTTACCTCGAAACCGGTCCGGTCCTCGGATGCTTGATTCCGTTCTGGGAAGGACATGGCTTTTGTAGTTCGGACTGGACTGTTCCCATGGGGCACAGGGTCAGAGCTGATTTGCATACCGCCATTGTCTAACCCAGGGTGGTGTGGAGTGCAAAAAAACGATGGATTTGAGCCCATATCTTTGGACTGGGGTGAATGTGTGACATTGATCCACATTCTGTCCATCACCTGTTTTGTTTGCAATTACCGCCATAAGTGCGCTGGGGATGCTCAGACGTGGGTCCCAGGCACTCCACACCACTGGAGTCAAGCTAGCCGGGCTGATGAGAGGTGTTACCTCGAAACCGGTCTGGTCCTCGGATGCTTGATTCCGTTCTGGGAAGGACATGGCTTTTGTAGTTCGGACTGGACTGTTCCCATGGGGCACAGGGTCAGAGCTGATTTGCATATCGCCATTGTCTAACCCAGGGTGGTGTGGAGTGCAAAAAAACGATGGATTTGGGCCCAGATCTTTGGACTGGGGTGAATGTGTGACATTGATCCACATTCTGTCCATCACCTGTTTTGTTTGCAATTACCGCCATAAGTGCGCTGGGGATGCTCAGACGTGGGTCCCAGGCACTCCACACCACTGGAGTCAAGCTAGCCGGGCTGATGAGAGGTGTTACCTCGAAACCGGTCCGGTCCTCGGATGCTTGATTCCGTTCTGGGAAGGACATGGCTTTTGTAGTTCGGACTGGACTGTTCCCATGGGGCACAGGGTCAGAGCATATTTGCATACCGCCATTGTCTAACCCAGGGTGGTGTGGAGTGCAAAAAAACGATGGATTTGGGCCCAGGTCTTTGGACTGGGGTGAATGTGTGACATTGATCCACATTCTGTCCATCACCTGTTTTGTTTGCAATTACCGCCATAAGTGCGCTGGGGATGCTCAGACGTGGGTCCCAGGCACTCCACACCACTGGAGTCATGCTAGCCGGGCTGATGAGAGGTGTTACCTCGAAACCGGTCCGGTCCTCGGATGCTTGATTCCGTTCTGGGAAGGACATGGCTTTTGTAGTTCGGACTGGACTGTTCCCATGGGGCACAGGGTCAGAGCTGATTTGCATATCGCCATTGTCTAACCCAGGGTGGTGTGGAGTGCAAAAAAACGATGGATTTGGGCCCAGATCTTTGGACTGGGGTGAATGTGTGACATTGATCCACATTCTTTCCATCACCTGTTTTGTTTGCAATTACCGCCATAAGTGCGCTGGGGATGCTCAGACGTGGGTCCCAGGCACTCCACACCACTGGAGTCAAGCTAGCCGGGCTGATGAGAGGTGTTACCTCGAAACCGGTCCGGTCCTCGGATGCTTGATTCCGTTCTGGGAAGGACATGGCTTTTGTAGTTCGGACTGGACTGTTCCCATGGGGCACAGGGTCAGAGCTGATTTGCATATCGCCATTGTCTAACCCAGGGTGGTGTGGAGTGCAAAAAAACGATGGATTTGGGCCCAGATCTTTGGACTGGGGTGAATGTGTGACATTGATCCACATTCTGTCCATCATCTGTTTTGTTTGCAATTACCGCCATAAGTGCGCTGGGGATGCTCAGACGTGGGTCCCAGGCACTCCACACCACTGGAGTCAAGCTAGCCGGGCTGATGAGAGGTGTTACCTCGAAACCGGTCCGGTCCTCGGATGCTTGATTCCGTTCTGGGAAGGACATGGCTTTTGTAGTTCGGACTGGACTGTTCCCATGGGGCACAGGGTCAGAGTTGATTTGCATATCGCCATTGTCTAACCCAGGGTGGTGTGGAGTGCAAAAAAACGATGGATTTGGGCCCAGATCTTTGGACTGGGGTGAATGTGTGACATTGATCCACATTCTGTCCATCACCTGTTTTGTTTGCAATTACCGCCATAAGTGCGCTGGGGATGCTCAGACGTGGGTCCCAGGCACTCCACACCACTGGAGTCAAGCTAGCCGATATGATGAGAGGTGTTACCTCGAAACCGGTCCGGTCCTCGGATGCTTGATTCCGTTCTGGGAAGGACATGGCTTTTGTAGTTCGGACTGGACTGTTCCCATGGGGCACAGGGTCAGAGCTGATTTGCATATCGCCATTGTCTAACCCAGGGTGGTGTGGAGTGCAAAAAAACGATGGATTTGGGCCCAGATCTTTGGACTGGGGTGAATGTGTGACATTGATCCACATTCTGTCCATCACCTGTTTTGTTTGCAATTACCGCCATAAGTGCGCTGGGGATGCTCAGACGTGGGTCCCAGGCACTCCACACCACTGGAGTCAAGCTAGCTGGGCTGATGAGAGGTGTTACCTCGAAACCGGTCCGGTCCTCGGATGCTTGATTCCGTTCTGGGAAGGACATGGCTTTTGTAGTTCGGACTGGACTGTTCCCATGGGGCACAGGGTCAGAGCTGATTTGCATATCGCCATTGTCTAACCCAGGGTGGTGTGGAGTGCAAAAAAACGATGGATTTGGGCCCAGATCTTTGGACTGGGGTGAATGTGTGACATTGATCCACATTCTGTCCATCACCTGTTTTGTTTGCAATTACCGCCATAAGTGCGCTGGGGATGCTCAGACGTGGGTCCCAGGCACTCCACACCACTGGAGTCAAGCTAGCCGGGCTGATGAGAGGTGTTACCTCGAAACCGGTCCGGTCCTCGGATGCTTGATTCCGTTCTGGGAAGGACATGGCTTTTGTAGTTCGGACTGGACTGTTCCCATGGGGCACAGGGTCAGAGCTGATTTGCATATCGCCATTGTCTAACCCAGGGTGGTGTGGAATGCAAAAAAACGATGGATTTGGGCCCAGATCTTTGGACTGGGGTGAATGTGTGACATTGATCCACATTCTGTCCATCACCTGTTTTGTTTGCAATTACCGCCATAAGTGCGCTGGGGATGCTCAGACGTGGGTCCCAGGCACTCCACACCACTGGAGTCAAGCTAGCCGGGCTGATGAGAGGTGTTACCTCGAAACCGGTCCGGTCCTCGGATGCTTGATTCCGTTCTGGGAAGGACATGGCTTTTGTTGTTCGGACTGGACTGTTCCCATGGGGCACAGGGTCAGAGCTGATTTGCATATCGCCATTGTCTAACCCAGGGTGGTGTGGAGTGCAAAGAAACGATGGATTTGGGCCCAGATCTTTGGACTGGGGTGAATGTGTGACATTGATCCACATTCTGTCCATCACCTGTTTTGTTTGCAATTACCGCCATAAGTGCGCTGGGGATGCTCAGACGTGGGTCCCAGGCACTCCACACCACTGGAGTCAATCTAGCCGGGCTGATGAGAGGTGTTACCTCGAAACCGGTCTGGTCCTCGGATGCTTGATTCCGTTCTGGGAAGGACATGGATTTTGTAGGTCGGACTGGACTGTTCCCATGGGGCACAGGGTCAGAGCTGATTTGCATATCGCCATTGTCTAACCCAGGGTGGTGTGGAGTGCAAAAAAACGATGGATTTGGGCCCAGAACTTTGGACTGGGGTGAATGTGTGTCATTGATCCACATTCTGTCCATCACCTGTTTTGTTTGCAATTACCGCCATAAGTGCGCTGGGGATGCTCAGACGTGGGTCCCAGGCACTCCACACCTCTGGAGTCAAGCTAGCCGGGCTGATGAGAGGTGTTACCTCGAAACCGGTCCGGTCCTCGGATGCTTGATTCCGTTCTGGGAAGGACATGGCTTTTGTAGTTCGGACTGGACTGTTCCCATGGGGCACAGGGTCAGAGCTGATTTGCATACCGCCATTGTCTAACCCAGGGTGGTGTGGAGTGCAAAAAAACGATGGATTTGAGCCCATATCTTTGGACTGGGGTGAATGTGTGACATTGATCCACATTCTGTCCATCACCTGTTTTGTTTGCAATTACCGCCATAAGTGCGCTGGGGATGCTCAGACGTGGGTCCCAGGCACTCCACACCACTGGAGTCAAGCTAGCCGGGCTGATGAGAGGTGTTACCTCGAAACCGGTCCGGTCCTCGGATGCTTGATTCCGTTCTGGGAAGGACATGGCTTTTGTAGTTCGGACTGGACTGTTCCCATGGGGCACAGGGTCAGAGCTGATTTGCATATCGCCATTGTCTAACCCAGGGTGGTGTGGAGTGCAAAAAAACGATGGATTTGGGCCCAGATCTTTGGACTGGGGTGAATGTGTGACATTGATCCACATTCTGTCCATCACCTGTTTTGTTTGCAATTACCGCCATAAGTGCGCTGGGGATGCTCAGACGTGGGTCCCAGGCACTCCACACCACTGGAGTCAAGCTAGCCGGGCTGATGAGAGGTGTTACCTCGAAACCGGTCCGGTCCTCGGATGCTTGATTCCGTTCTGGGAAGGACATGGCTTTTGTAGTTCGGACTGGACTGTTCCCATGGGGCACAGGGTCAGAGCATATTTGCATACCGCCATTGTCTAACCCAGGGTGGTGTGGAGTGCAAAAAAACGATGGATTTGGGCCCAGATCTTTGGACTGGGGTGAATGTGTGACATTGATCCACATTCTGTCCATCACCTGTTTTGTTTGCAATTACCGCCATAAGTGCGCTGGGGATGCTCAGACGTGGGTCCCAGGCACTCCACACCACTGGAGTCAAGCTAGCCGGGCTGATGAGAGGTGTTACCTCGAAACCGGTCCGGTCCTCGGATGCTTGATTCCGTTCTGGGAAGGACATGGCTTTTGTAGTTCGGACTGGACTGTTCCCATGGGGCACAGGGTCAGAGCTGATTTGCATATCGCCATTGTCTAACCCAGGGTGGTGTGGAGTGCAAAAAAACGATGGATTTGGGCCCAGATCTTTGGACTGGGGTGAATGTGTGACATTGATCCACATTCTTTCCATCACCTGTTTTGTTTGCAATTACCGCCATGAGTGCGCTGGGGATGCTCAGACGTGGGTCCCAGGCACTCCACACCACTGGAGTCAAGCTAGCCGGGCTGATGAGAGGTGTTACCTCGAAACCGGTCCGGTCCTCGGATGCTTGATTCCGTTCTGGGAAGGACATGGCTTTTGTAGTTCGGACTGGACTGTTCCCATGGGGCACAGGGTCAGAGCTGATTTGCATATCGCCATTGTCTAACCCAGGGTGGTGTGGAGTGCAAAAAAACGATGGATTTGGGCCCAGATCTTTGGACTGGGGTGAATGTGTGACATTGATCCACATTCTGTCCATCATCTGTTTTGTTTGCAATTACCGCCATAAGTGCGCTGGGGATGCTCAGACGTGGGTCCCAGGCACTCCACACCACTGGAGTCAAGCTAGCCGGGCTGATGAGAGGTGTTACCTCGAAACCGGTCCGGTCCTCGGATGCTTGATTCCGTTCTGGGAAGGACATGGCTTTTGTAGTTCGGACTGGACTGTTCCCATGGGGCACAGGGTCAGAGTTGATTTGCATATCGCCATTGTCTAACCCAGGGTGGTGTGGAGTGCAAAAAAACGATGGATTTGGGCCCAGATCTTTGGACTGGGGTGAATGTGTGACATTGATCCACATTCTGTCCATCACCTGTTTTGTTTGCAATTACCGCCATAAGTGCGCTGGGGATGCTCAGACGTGGGTCCCAGGCACTCCACACCACTGGAGTCAAGCTAGCCGATATGATGAGAGGTGTTACCTCGAAACCGGTCCGGTCCTCGGATGCTTGATTCCGTTCTGGGAAGGACATGGCTTTTGTAGTTCGGACTGGACTGTTCCCATGGGGCACAGGGTCAGAGCTGATTTGCATATCGCCATTGTCTAACCCAGGGTGGTGTGGAGTGCAAAAAAACGATGGATTTGGGCCCAGATCTTTGGACTGGGGTGAATGTGTGACATTGATCCACATTCTGTCCATCACCTGTTTTGTTTGCAATTACCGCCATAAGTGCGCTGGGGATGCTCAGACGTGGGTCCCAGGCACTCCACACCACTGGAGTCAAGCTAGCTGGGCTGATGAGAGGTGTTACCTCGAAACCGGTCCGGTCCTCGGATGCTTGATTCCGTTCTGGGAAGGACATGGCTTTTGTAGTTCGGACTGGACTGTTCCCATGGGGCACAGGGTCAGAGCTGATTTGCATATCGCCATTGTCTAACCCAGGGTGGTGTGGAGTGCAAAAAAACGATGGATTTGGGCCCAGATCTTTGGACTGGGGTGAATGTGTGACATTGATCCACATTCTGTCCATCACCTGTTTTGTTTGCAATTACCGCCATAAGTGCGCTGGGGATGCTCAGACGTGGGTCCCAGGCACTCCACACCACTGGAGTCAAGCTAGCCGGGCTGATGAGAGGTGTTACCTCGAAACCGGTCCGGTCCTCGGATGCTTGATTTCGTTCTGGGAAGGACATGGCTTTTGTAGTTCGGACTGGACTGTTCCCATGGGGCACAGGGTCAGAGCTGATTTGCATATCGCCATTGTCTAACCCAGGGTGGTGTGGAGTGCAAAAAAACAATGGATTTGGGGCCAGATCTTTGGACTGGGGTGAATGTGTGACATTGATCCACATTCTGTCCATCACCTGTTTTGTTTGCAATTACCGCCATAAGTGCGCTGGGGATGCTCAGACGTGGGTCCCAGGCACTCCACACCACTGGAGTCAAGCTAGCCGGGCTGATGAGAGGTGTTACCTCGAAACCGGTCCGGTCCTCGGATGCTTGATTCCGTTCTGGGAAGGACATGGCTTTTGTAGTTCGGACTGGACTGTTCCCATGGGGCACAGGGTCAGAGCTGATTTGCATATCGCCATTGTCTAACCCAGGGTGGTGTGGAGTGCAAAAAAACGATGGATTTGGGCCCAGATCTTTGGACTGGGGTGAATGTGTGACATTGATCCACATTCTGTCCATCACCTGTTTTGTTTGCAATTACCGCCATAAGTGCGCTGGGGATGCTCAGACGTGGGTCCCAGGCACTCCACACCACTGGAGTCAAGCTAGCCGGGCTGATGAGAGGTGTTACCTCGAAACCGGTCCGGTCCTCGGATGCTTGATTCCGTTCTGGGAAGGACATGGCTTTTGTAGTTCGGACTGGACTGTTCCCATGGGGCACAGGGTCAGAGCTGATTTGCATATCGCCATTGTCTAACCCAGGGTGGTGTGGAGTGCAAAAAAACGATGGATTTGGGCCCAGATCTTTGGACTGGGGTGAATGTGTGACATTGATCCACATTCTTTCCATCACCTGTTTTGTTTGCAATTACCGCCATGAGTGCGCTGGGGATGCTCAGACGTGGGTCCCAGGCACTCCACACCACTGGAGTCAAGCTAGCCGGGCTGATGAGAGGTGTTACCTCGAAACCGGTCCGGTCCTCGGATGCTTGATTCCGTTCTGGGAAGGACATGGCTTTTGTAGTTCGGACTGGACTGTTCCCATGGGGCACAGGGTCAGAGCTGATTTGCATATCGCCATTGTCTAACCCAGGGTGGTGTGGAGTGCAAAAAAACGATGGATTTGGGCCCAGATCTTTGGACTGGGGTGAATGTGTGACATTGATCCACATTCTGTCCATCATCTGTTTTGTTTGCAATTACCGCCATAAGTGCGCTGGGGATGCTCAGACGTGGGTCCCAGGCACTCCACACCACTGGAGTCAAGCTAGCCGGGCTGATGAGAGGTGTTACCTCGAAACCGGTCCGGTCCTCGGATGCTTGATTCCGTTCTGGGAAGGACATGGCTTTTGTAGTTCGGACTGGACTGTTCCCATGGGGCACAGGGTCAGAGTTGATTTGCATATCGCCATTGTCTAACCCAGGGTGGTGTGGAGTGCAAAAAAACGATGGATTTGGGCCCAGATCTTTGGACTGGGGTGAATGTGTGACATTGATCCACATTCTGTCCATCACCTGTTTTGTTTGCAATTACCGCCATAAGTGCGCTGGGGATGCTCAGACGTGGGTCCCAGGCACTCCACACCACTGGAGTCAAGCTAGCCGATATGATGAGAGGTGTTACCTCGAAACCGGTCCGGTCCTCGGATGCTTGATTCCGTTCTGGGAAGGACATGGCTTTTGTAGTTCGGACTGGACTGTTCCCATGGGGCACAGGGTCAGAGCTGATTTGCATATCGCCATTGTCTAACCCAGGGTGGTGTGGAGTGCAAAAAAACGATGGATTTGGGCCCAGATCTTTGGACTGGGGTGAATGTGTGACATTGATCCACATTCTGTCCATCACCTGTTTTGTTTGCAATTACCGCCATAAGTGCGCTGGGGATGCTCAGACGTGGGTCCCAGGCACTCCACACCACTGGAGTCAAGCTAGCTGGGCTGATGAGAGGTGTTACCTCGAAACCGGTCCGGTCCTCGGATGCTTGATTCCGTTCTGGGAAGGACATGGCTTTTGTAGTTCGGACTGGACTGTTCCCATGGGGCACAGGGTCAGAGCTGATTTGCATATCGCCATTGTCTAACCCAGGGTGGTGTGGAGTGCAAAAAAACGATGGATTTGGGCCCAGATCTTTGGACTGGGGTGAATGTGTGACATTGATCCACATTCTGTCCATCACCTGTTTTGTTTGCAATTACCGCCATAAGTGCGCTGGGGATGCTCAGACGTGGGTCCCAGGCACTCCACACCACTGGAGTCAAGCTAGCCGGGCTGATGAGAGGTGTTACCTCGAAACCGGTCCGGTCCTCGGATGCTTGATTTCGTTCTGGGAAGGACATGGCTTTTGTAGTTCGGACTGGACTGTTCCCATGGGGCACAGGGTCAGAGCTGATTTGCATATCGCCATTGTCTAACCCAGGGTGGTGTGGAGTGCAAAAAAACAATGGATTTGGGGCCAGATCTTTGGACTGGGGTGAATGTGTGACATTGATCCACATTCTGTCCATCACCTGTTTTGTTTGCAATTACCGCCATAAGTGCGCTGGGGATGCTCAGACGTGGGTCCCAGGCACTCCACACCACTGGAGTCAAGCTAGCCGGGCTGATGAGAGGTGTTACCTCGAAACCGGTCCGGTCCTCGGATGCTTGATTCCGTTCTGGGAAGGACATGGCTTTTGTAGTTCGGACTGGACTGTTCCCATGGGGCACAGGGTCAGAGCTGATTTGCATATCGCCATTGTCTAACCCAGGGTGGTGTGGAGTGCAAAAAAACGATGGATTTGGGCCCAGATCTTTGGACTGGGGTGAATGTGTGACATTGATCCACATTCTGTCCATCACCTGTTTTGTTTGCAATTACCGCCATAAGTGCGCTGGGGATGCTCAGACGTGGGTCCCAGGCACTCCACACCACTGGAGTCAAGCTAGCCGGGCTGATGAGAGGTGTTACCTCGAAACCGGTCCGGTCCTCGGATGCTTGATTCCGTTCTGGGAAGGACATGGCTTTTGTAGTTCGGACTGGACTGTTCCCATGGGGCACAGGGTCAGAGCTGATTTGCATATCGCCATTGTCTAACCCAGGGTGGTGTGGAGTGCAAAAAAACGATGGATTTGGGCCAAGATCTTTGGACTGGGGTGAATGTGTGACATTGATCCACATTCTGTCCATCACCTGTTTTGTTTGCAATTACCGCCATAAGTGCGCTGGGGATGCTCAGACGTGGGTCCCAGGCACTCCACACCACTGGAGTCAAGCTAGCCGGGCTGATGAGAGGTGTTACCTCGAAACCGGTCCGGTCCTCGGATGCTTGATTCCGTTCTGGGAAGGACATGGCTTTTGTAGTTCGGACTGGACTGTTCCCATGGGGCACAGGGTCAGAGCTGATTTGCATATCGCCATTGTCTAACCCAGGGTGGTGTGGAGTGCAAAAAAACGATGGATTTGGGGCCAGATCTTTGGACTGGGGTGAATGTGTGACATTGATCCACATTCTGTCCATCACCTGTTTTGTTTGCAATACCGCCATAAGTGCGCTGGGGATGCTCAGACGTGGGTCCCAGGCACTCCACACCACTGGAATCAAGCTAGCCGGGCTGATGAGAGGTGTTACCTCGAAACCGGTCCGGTCCTCGGATGCTTGATTCCGTTCTGGGAAGGACATGGCTTTTGTAGTTCGGACTGGACTGTTCCCATGGGGCACAGGGTCAGAGCTGATTTGCATATCGCCATTGTCTAACCCAGGGTGGTGTGGAGTGCAAAAAAACGATGGATTTGGGCCCAGATCTTTGGACTGGGGTGAATGTGTGACATTGATCCACATTCTGTCCATCACCTGTTTTGTTTGCAATTACCGCCATAAGTGCGCTGGGGATGCTCAGACGTGGGTCCCAGGCACTCCACACCACTGGACTCAAGCTAGCCGGGCTGATGAGAGGTGTTACCTCGAAACCGGTCCGGTCCTCGGATGCTTGATTCCGTTCTGGGAAGGACATGGCTTTTGTAGTTCGGACTGGACTGGTCCCATGGGGCACAGGGTCAGAGCTGATTTGCATATCGCCATTGTCTAACCCAGGGTGGTGTGGAGTGCAAAAAAACGATGGATTTGGGCCCAGATCTTTGGACTGGGGTGAATGTGTGACATTGATCCACATTCTGTCCATCACCTGTTTTGTTTGCAATTACCGCCATAAGTGCGCTGGGGATGCTCAGACGTGGGTCCCAGGCACTCCACACCACTGGAGTCAAGCTAGCCGGGCTGATGAGAGGTGTTACCTCGAAACCGGTCCGGTCCTCGGATGCTTGATTCCGTTCTGGGAAGGACATGGCTTTTGTAGTTCGGACTGGACTGTTCCCATGGGGCACAGGGTCAGAGCTGATTTGCATATCGCCATTGTCTAACCCAGGGTGGTGTGGAGTGCAAAAAAACGATGGATTTGGGCCCAGATCTTTGGACTGGGGTGAATGTGTGACATTGATCCACATTCTGTTCATCACCTGTTTTGTTTGCAATTACCGCCATAAGTGCGCTGGGGATGCTCAGACGTGGGTCCCAGGAACTCCACACCACTGGAGTCAAGCTAGCCGGGCTGATGAGAGGTGTTACCTCGAAACCGGTCCGGTCCTCGGATGCTTGATTCCGTTCTGGGAAGGACATGGCTTTTGTAGTTCGGACTGGACTGTTCCCATGGGGCACAGGGTCAGAGCTGATTTGCATATCGCCATTGTCTAACCCAGGGTGGTGTGGAGTGCAAAAAAACGATGGATTTGGGCCCAGATCTTTGGACTGGGGTGAATGTGTGACATTGATCCACATTCTGTCCATCACCTGTTTTGTTTGCAATTACCGCCATAAGTGCGCTGGGGATGCTCAGACGTGGGTCCCAGGCACTCCACACCACTGGAGTCAAGCTAGCCGGGCTGATGAGAGGTGTTACCTCGAAACCGGTCCGGTCCTCGGATGCTTGATTCCGTTCTGGGAAGGACATGGCTTTTGTAGTTCGGACTGGACTGTTCCCATGGGGCACAGGGTCAGAGCTGATTTGCATATCGCCATTGTCTAACCCAGGGTGGTGTGGAGTGCAAAAAAACGATGGATTTGGGCCCAGATCTTTGGACTGGGGTGAATGTGTGACATTGATCCACATTCTGTCCATCACCTGTTTTGTTTGCAATTACCGCCATAAGTGCGCTGGGGATGCTCAGACGTGGGTCCCAGGCACTCCACACCACTGGAGTCAAGATAGCCGGGCTGATGAGAGGTGTTACCTCGAAACCGGTCCGGTCCTCGGATGCTTGATTCCGTTCTGGGAAGGACATGGCTTTTGTAGTTCGGACTGGACTGTTCCCATGGGGCACAGGGTCAGAGCTGATTTGCATATCGCCATTGTCTGACCCAGGGTGGTGTGGAGTGCAAAAAAACGATGGATTTGGGCCCAGATCTTTGGACTGGGGTGAATGTGTGACATTGATCCACATTCTGTCCATCACCTGTTTTGTTTGCAATTACCGCCATAAGTGCGCTGGGGATGCTCAGACGTGGGTCCCAGGCACTCCACACCACTGGAGTCAAGCTAGCCGGGCTGATGAGAGGTGTTACCTCGTAACCGGTCCGGTCCTCGGATGCTTGATTCCGTTCTGGGAAGGACATGGCTTTTGTAGTTCGGACTGGACTGTTCCCATGGGGCACAGGGTCAGAGCTGATTTGCATATCGCCATTGTCTGACCCAGGGTGGTGTGCAGTGCAAAAAAACGATGGATTTGTGCCCAGATCTTTGGACTGGGGTGAATGTGTGACATTGATCCACATTCTGTCCATCACCTGTTTTGTTTGCAATTACCGCCATAAGTGCGCTGGGGATGCTCAGACGTGGGTCCCAGGCACTCCACACCACTGGAGTCAAGCTAGCCGGGCTGATGAGAGGTGTTACCTCGAAACCGGTCCGGTCCTCGGATGCTTGATTCCGTTCTGGGAAGGACATGGCTTTTGTAGTTCGGACTGGACTGTTCCCATGGGGCACAGGGTCAGAGCTGATTTGCATATCGCCATTGTCTAACCCAGGGTGGTGTGGAGTGCAAAAAAACGATGGATTTGGGCCCAGATCTTTGGACTGGGGTGAATGTGTGACATTGATCCACATTCTGTCCATCACCTGTTTTGTTTGCAATTACCGCCATAAGTGCGCTGGGGATGCTCAGACGTGGGTCCCAGGCACTCCACACCACTGGAGTCAAGCTAGCCGGGCTGATGAGAGGTGTTACCTCGAAACCGGTCCGGTCCTCGGATGCTTGATTCCGTTCTGGGAAGGACATGGCTTTTGTTGTTCGGACTGGACTGTTCCCATGGGGCACAGGGTCAGAGCTGATTTGCATATCGCCATTGTCTAACCCAGGGTGGTGTGGAGTGCAAAAAAACGATGGATTTGGGCCCAGATCTTTGGACTGGGGTGAATGTGTGACATTGATCCACATTCTGTCCATCACCTGTTTTGTTTGCAATTACCGCCATAAGTGCGCTGGGGATGCTCAGACGTGGGTCCCAGGCACTCCACACCACTGGAGTCAATCTAGCCGGGCTGATGAGAGGTGTTACCTCGAAACCGGTCTGGTCCTCGGATGCTTGATTCCGTTCTGGGAAGGACATGGATTTTGTAGGTCGGACTGGACTGTTCCCATGGGGCACAGGGTCAGAGCTGATTTGCATATCGCCATTGTCTAACCCAGGGTGGTGTGGAGTGCAAAAAAACGATGGATTTGGGCCCAGAACTTTGGACTGGGGTGAATGTGTGTCATTGATCCACATTCTGTCCATCACCTGTTTTGTTTGCAATTACCGCCATAAGTGCGCTGGGGATGCTCAGACGTGGGTCCCAGGCACTCCACACCACTGGAATCAAGCTAGCCGGGCTGATGAGAGGTGTTACCTCGAAACCGGTCCGGTCCTCGGATGCTTGATTCCGTTCTGGGAAGGACATGGCTTTTGTAGTTCGGACTGGACTGTTCCCATGGGGCACAGGGTCAGAGCTGATTTGCATACCGCCATTGTCTAACCCAGGGTGGTGTGGAGTGCAAAAAAACGATGGATTTGAGCCCATATCCTTGGACTGGGGTGAATGTGTGACATTGATCCACATTCTGTCCATCACCTGTTTTGTTTGCAATTACCGCCATAAGTGCGCTGGGGATGCTCAGACGTGGGTCCCAGGCACTCCACACCACTGGAGTCAAGCTAGCCGGGCTGATGAGAGGTGTTACCTCGAAACCGGTCCGGTCCTCGGATGCTTGATTCCGTTCTGGGAAGGACATGGCTTTTGTAGTTCGGACTGGACTGTTCCCATGGGGCACAGGGTCAGAGCTGATTTGCATATCGCCATTGTCTAACCCAGGGTGGTGTGGAGTGCAAAAAAACAATGGATTTGGGCCCAGATCTTTGGACTGGGGTGAATGTGTGACATTGATCCACATTCTGTCCATCACCTGTTTTGTTTGCAATTACCGCCATAAGTGCGCTGGGGATGCTCAGACGTGGGTCCCAGGCACTCCACACCACTGGAGTCAAGCTAGCCGGGCTGATGAGAGGTGTTACCTCGAAACCGGTCCGGTCCTCGGATGCTTGATTCCGTTCTGGGAAGGACATGGCTTTTGTAGTTCGGACTGGACTGTTCCCATGGGGCACAGGGTCAGAGCATATTTGCATACCGCCATTGTCTAACCCAGGGTGGTGTGGAGTGCAAAAAAACGATGGATTTGGGCCCAGATCTTTGGACTGGGGTGAATGTGTGACATTGATCCACATTCTGTCCATCACCTGTTTTGTTTGCAATTACCGCCATAAGTGCGCTGGGGATGCTCAGACGTGGGTCCCAGGCACTCCACACCACTGGAGTCAAGCTAGCCGGGCTGATGAGAGGTGTTACCTCAAAACCGGTCCGGTCCTCGGATGCTTGATTCCGTTCTGGGAAGGACATGGCTTTTGTAGTTCGGACTGGACTGTTCCCATGGGGCACAGGGTCAGAGCTGATTTGCATATCGCCATTGTCTAACCCAGGGTGGTGTGGAGTGCAAAAAAACGATGGATTTGGGCCCAGATCTTTGGACTGGGGTGAATGTGTGACATTGATCCACATTCTTTCCATCACCTGTTTTGTTTGCAATTACCGCCATAAGTGCGCTGGGGATGCTCAGACGTGGGTCCCAGGCACTCCACACCACTGGAGTCAAGCTAGCCGGGCTGATGAGAGGTGTTACCTCGAAACCGGTCCGGTCCTCGGATGCTTGATTCCGTTCTGGGAAGGACATGGCTTTTGTAGTTCGGACTGGACTGTTCCCATGGGGCACAGGGTCAGAGCTGATTTGCATATCGCCATTGTCTAACCCAGGGTGGTGTGGAGTGCAAAAAAACGATGGATTTGGGCCCAGATCTTTGGACTGGGGTGAATGTGTGACATTGATCCACATTCTGTCCATCATCTGTTTTGTTTGCAATTACCGCCATAAGTGCGCTGGGGATGCTCAGACGTGGGTCCCAGGCACTCCACACCACTGGAGTCAAGCTAGCCGGGCTGATGAGAGGTGTTACCTCGAAACCGGTCCGGTCCTCGGATGCTTGATTCCGTTCTGGGAAGGACATGGCTTTTGTAGTTCGGACTGGACTGTTCCCATGGGGCACAGGGTCAGAGCTGATTTGCATATCGCCATTGTCTAACCCAGGGTGGTGTGGAGTGCAAAAAAACGATGGATTTGGGCCCAGATCTTTGGACTGGGGTGAATGTGTGACATTGATCCACATTCTGTCCATCACCTGTTTTGTTTGCAATTACCGCCATAAGTGCGCTGGGGATGCTCAGACGTGGGTCCCAGGCACTCCACACCACTGGAGTCAAGCTAGCCGGGCTGATGAGAGGTGTTACCTCGAAACCGGTCCGGTCCTCGGATGCTTGATTCCGTTCTGGGAAGGACATGGCTTTTGTAGTTCGGACTGGACTGTTCCCATGGGGCACAGGGTCAGAGCTGATTTGCATATCGCCATTGTCTAACCCAGGGTGGTGTGGAGTGCAAAAAAACGATGGATTTTGGCCCAGATCTTTGGACTGGGGTGAATGTGTGACATTGATCCACATTCTGTCCATCACCTGTTTTGTTTGCAATTACCGCCATAAGTGCGCTGGGGATGCTCAGACGTGGGTCCCAGGCACTCCACACCACTGGAGTCAAGCTAGCCGGGCTGATGAGAGGTGTTACCTCGAAACCGGTCCGGTCCTCGGATGCTTGATTCCGTTCTGGGAAGGACATGGCTTTTGTAGTTCGGACTGGACTGTTCCCATGGGGCACAGGTTCAGAGCTGATTTGCATATCGCCATTGTCTAACCCAGGGTGGTGTGGAGTGCAAAAAAACGATGGATTTGGGCCCAGATCTTTGGACTGGGGTGAATGTGTGACATTGATCCACATTCTGTCCATCACCTGTTTTGTTTGCAATTACCGCCATAAGTGCGCTGGGGATGCTCAGACGTGGGTCCCAGGCACTCCACACCACTGGAGTCAAGCTAGCCGGGCTGATGAGAGGTGTTACCTCGAAACCGGTCCGGTCCTCGGATGCTTGATTCCGTTCTGGGAAGGACATGGCTTTTGTAGTTCGGACTGGACTGTTCCCATGGGGCACAGGGTCAGAGCTGATTTGCATATCGCCATTGTCTAACCCAGGGTGGTGTGGAGTGCAAAAAAACGATGGATTTGGGGCCAGATCTTTGGACTGGGGTGAATGTGTGACATTGATCCACATTCTGTCCATCACCTGTTTTGTTTGCAATTACCGCCATAAGTGCGCTGGGGATGCTCAGACGTGGGTCCCAGGCACTCCACACCACTGGAGTCAAGCTAGCCGGGCTGATGAGCGGTGTTACCTCGAAACCGGTCCGGTCCTCGGATGCTTGATTCCGTTCTGGGAAGGACATGGCTTTTGTAGTTCAGACTGGACTGTTCCCATGGGGCACAGGGTCAGAGCTGATTTGCATACCGCCATTGTCTAACCCAGGGTGGTGTAGAGTGCAAAAAAACGATGGATTTGGGCCCAGATCTTTGGACTGGGGTGAATGTGTGACATTGATCCACATTCTGTCCATCACCTGTTTTGTTTGCAATACCGCCATAAGTGCGCTGGGGATGCTCAGACGTGGGTCCCAGGCACTCCACACTACTGGAGTCAAGCTAGCCGGGCTGATGAGAGGTGTTACCTCGAAACCGGTCCGGTCCTCGGATGCTTGATTCCGTTCTGGGAAGGACATGGCTTTTGTAGTTCGGACTGGACTGTTCCCATGGGGCACAGGGTCAGAGCTGATTTGCATATCGCCATTGTCTAACCCAGGGTGGTGTGGAGTGCAAAAAAACGATGGATTCGGGCCCAGATCTTTGGACTGGGGTGAATGTGTGACATGGATCCACATTCTGTCCATCACCTGTTTTGTTTGCAATTACAGCCATAAGTGCGCTGGGGATGCTCAGACGTGGGTCCCAGGCACTCCACACCACTGGACTCAAGCTAGCCGGGCTGATGAGAGGTGTTACCTCGAAACCGGTCCGGTCCTCGGATGCTTGATTCCGTTCTGGGAAGGACATGGCTTTTGTAGTTCGGACTGGACTGGTCCCATGGGGCACAGGGTCAGAGCTGATTTGCATATCGCCATTGTCTAACCCAGGGTGGTGTGGAGTGCAAAAAAACGATGGATTTGGGCCCAGATCTTTGGACTGGGGTGAATGTGTGACATTGATCCACATTCTGTCCATCACCTGTTTTGTTTGCAATTACCGCCATAAGTGCGCTGGGGATGCTCAGACGTGGGTCCCAGGCACTCCACACCACTGGAGTCAAGCTAGCCGGGCTGATGAGAGGTGTTACCTCGAAACCGGTCCGGTCCTCAGATGCTTGATTCCGTTCTGGGAAGGACATGGCTTTTGTAGTTCGGACTGGACTGTTCCCATGGGGCACAGGGTCAGAGCTGATTTGCATATCGCCATTGTCTAACCCAGGGTGGTGTGGAGTGCAAAAAAACAATGGATTTGGGCCCAGATCTTTGGACTGGGGTGAATGTGTGACATTGATCCACATTCTGTCCATCACCTGTTTTGTTTGCAATTACCGCCATAAGTGCGCTGGGGATGCTCAGACGTGGGTCCCAGGCACTCCACACCACTGGAGTCAAGCTAGCCGGGCTGATGAGAGGTGTTACCTCGAAACCGGTCCGGTCCTCGGATGCTTGATTCCGTTCTGGGAAGGACATGGCTTTTGTAGTTCGGACTGGACTGTTCCCATGGGGCACAGGGTCAGAGCTGATTTGCATATCGCCATTGTCTAACCCAGGGTGGTGTGGAGTGCAAAAAAACGATGGATTTGGGCCCAGATCTTTGGACTGGGGTGAATGTGTGACATTGATCCACATTCTGTCCATCACCTGTTTTGTTTGCAATTACCGCCATAAGTGCGCTGGGGATGCTCAGACGTGGGTCCCAGGCACTCCACACCACTGGAGTCAAGCTAGCCGGGCTCATGAGAGGTGTTACCTCGAAACCGGTCCAGTCCTCGGATGCTTGATTCCGTTCTGGGAAGGACATGGCTTTTGTAGTTCGGACTGGACTGTTCCCATGGGGCACAGGGTCAGAGCTGATTTGCATATCGCCATTGTCTAACCCAAGGTGGTGTGGAGTGCAAAAAACGATGGATTTGGGGCCAGATCTTTGGACTGGGGTGAATGTGTGACATTGATCCACATTCTGTCCATCACCAGTTTTGTTTGCAATTACCGCCATAAGTGCGCTGGGGATGCTCAGACGTGGGTCCCAGGCACTCCACACCACTGGAGTCAAGCTAGCCGGGCTGATGAGAGGTGTTACCTCGAAACCGGTCCAGTCCTCGGATGCTTGATTCCGTTCTGGGAAGGACATGGCTTTTGTAGTTCGGACTGGACTGTTCCCATGGGGCACAGGGTTAGAGCTGATTTGCATACCGCCATTGTCTAACCCAGGGTGGTGTGGAGTGCAAAAAAACGATGGATTTGGGCCCAGATCTTTGGACTGGGGTGAATGTGTGACATTGATCCACATTCTGTCCATCACCTGTTTTGTTTGCAATTACCGCCATAAGTGCGCTGGGGATGCTCAGACGTGGGTCCCAGGCACTCCACACCACTGGAGTCAAGCTAGCCGGGCTGATGAGAGGTGTTACCTCGAAACCGGTCCGGTCCTCGGATGCTTGATTCCGTTCTGGGAAGGACATGGCTTTTGTAGTTCGGACTGGACTGTTCCCATGGGGCAAAGGGTCAGAGCTGATTTGCATATCGCCATTGTCTAACCCAGGGTGGTGTGGAGTGCAAAAAAACGATGGATTTGGGCCCAGATCTTTGGACTGGGGTGAATGTGTGACATTGATCCACATTCTGTCCATCACCTGTTTTGTTTGCAATTACCGCCATAAGTGCGCTGGGGATGCTCAGACGTGGGTCCCAGGCACTCCACACCACTGGAGTCAAGCTAGCCGGGCTGATGAGAGGTGTTACCTCGAAACCGGTCCGGTCCTCGGATGCTTGATTCCGTTCTGGGAAGGACATGGCTTTTGTAGTTCGGACTGGACTGTTCCCATGGGGCACAGGGTCAGAGCTGATTTGCATATCGCCATTGTCTAACCCAGGGTGGTGTGGAGTGCAAAAAAACAATGGATTTGGGCCCAGATCTTTGGACTGGGGTGAATGTGTGACATTGATCCACATTCTGTCCATCACCTGTTTTGTTTGCAATTACCCCCATAAGTGCGCTGGGGATGCTCAGACGTGGGTCCCAGGCACTCCACACCACTGGAGTCAAGCTAGCCGGGCTGATGAGAGGTGTTACCTCGAAACCGGTCCGGTCCTCGGATGCTTGATTCCGTTCTGGGAAGGACATGGCTTTTGTAGTTCGGACTGGACTGTTCCTATGGGGCACAGGGTCAGAGCTGATTTGCATATCGCCATTGTCTAACCCAGGGTGGTGTGGAGTGCAAAAAAACGATGGATTTGGGCCCAGATCTTTGGACTGGGGTGAATGTGTGACATTGATCCACATTCTGTCCATCACCTGTTTTGTTTGCAATTACCGCCATAAGTGCGCTGGGGATGCTCAGACGTGGGTCCCAGGCACTCCACACCACTGGAGTCAAGCTAGCCGGGCAGATGAGAGGTGTTACCTCGAAACCGGTCCGGTCCTCGGATGCTTGATTCCGTTCTGGGAAGGACATGGCTTTTGTAGTTCGGACTGGACTGTTCCCATGGGGCACAGGGTCAGAGCTGATTTGCATATCGCCATTGTCTAACCCAGGGTGGTGTGGAGTGCAAAAAAACGATGGATTTGGGGCCAGATCTTTGGACTGGGGTGAATGTGTGACATTGATCCACATTCTGTCCATCACCTGTTTTGTTTGCAATTACCGCCATAAGTGCGCTGGGGATGCTCAGACGTGGGTCCCAGGCACTCCACACCACTGGAGTCAAGCTAGCCGGGCTGATGAGAGGTGTTACCTCGAAACCGGTCCGGTCCTCGGATGCTTGATTCCGTTCTGGGAAGGACATGGCTTTTGTAGTTCGGACTGGACTGTTCCCATGGGGCACAGGGTCAGAGCTGATTTGCATATCGCCATTGTCTAACCCTGGGTGGTGTGGAGTGCAAAAAAACGATGGATTTGGGCCCAGATCTTTGGACTGGGGTGAATGTGTGACATTGATCCACATTCTGTCCATCACCTGTTTTGTTTGCAATTACCGCCATAAGTGCGCTGGGGATGCTCAGACGTGGGTCCCAGGCACTCCACACCACTGGAGTCAAGCTAGCTGGGCTGATGAGAGGTGTTACCTCGAAACCGGTCCGGTCCTCGGATGCTTGATTCCGTTCTGGGAAGGACATGGCTTTTGTAGTTCGGACTGGACTGTTCCCATGGGGCACAGGGTCAGAGCTGATTTGCATATCGCCATTGTCTAACCCAGGGTGGTGTGGAGTGCAAAAAAACGATGGATTTGGGCCCAGATCTTTGGACTGGGGTGAATGTGTGACATTGATCCACATTCTGTCCATCACCTGTTTTGTTTGCAATTACCGCCATAAGTGCGCTGGGGATGCTCAGACGTGGGTCCCAGGCACTCCACACCACTGGAGTCAAGCTAGCCGGGCTGATGAGAGGTGTTACCTCGAAACCGGTCCGGTCCTCGGATGCTTGATTCCGTTCTGGGAAGGACATGGCTTTTGTAGTTCGGACTGGACTGTTCCCATGGGGCACAGGGTTAGAGCTGATTTGCATATCGCCATTGTCTAACCCAGGGTGGTGTGGAGTGCAAAAAAACGATGGATTTGGGCCCAGATCTTTGGACTGGGGTGAATGTGTGACATTAATCCACATTCTGTCCATCACCTGTTTTGTTTGCAAGAACTTTTTAAAAGTAGCATTTGCAAACACAGGATGTTAATATAAACTTTACTAAAAGACGTATTTTATTATTCTGAGTTCAGGCATACTAAACTTGACTTTCTACCATGTTCCCTGCGCCTGCTGGAATTATAGAGTGTAATAATTCCTGCAGCCCATTCTGGCCTTTGAGAACAGGTAGCCTTACAATAGTGAAAAACGAAAATGGCTGTAATTCACTATTAGGACATTCCACACACATTAGGGCTTGTCCTACCTTATGCTTACAATGCACCCTGCCCTTGGGCCTACCATAGGGGTGACTAATATGAAGTTAAGGGAAGGTTCAGGTGCTGGCAATTGTGTGCACATGCCAGCCAGCATGACAGTACCAGACTGCAAGCAGGTTCTGCAATGGCAGACCTTAGACACATTTTACTAGGCCGCTTCTGTGGGTGGCACAACCAGTGCTGCAAGCCCACCAGCAGCATTTGTATTTACAAGCCCTGGGCACTCCTGCACTTTACTGGGGACTGACAGTAAACCAAATACGCCAATCATGGAAACCAATCAATGTATACACTTTTCATAGGGAGCACTTGCACTGTAGCACGGATTGGCAGTGGCACAGTGCCCTGAGCAGCTAACACCAGCAAAACACATGAGGCACATTAGCAACAAGCATTTACAATGCAATAGGTCTCGCATTTGGAAAGTTTGAGCTATTGGTATTGTAAATGACACATTTTTTATTTATGTTTTGTTTTTTAAAATAGCTAAATTAATAGCTTTGTCATTTACAATGCCAATAGTTATAACTTCACAAATGTGACACCTACAGCATTTGTAAAGCAATATGTGTTGTATTTACGTGACTTACATGTATTGATATTACAAATAACAATGGCTTTTATTTTTTTTATAATAAATACTTAAATAAAAGTTATTGTAATTTATAATGGCAATAGCTTAAACTTTTGTAATTAACATTTGTGAAGATTATATTCAGTGTATTTTATTGTGACGAAAATCCAAGAACAGAAGTGAAATATTAACATCTTTTTGTTACATTTGTAATAAAGCTTGAAACATTGAGAGAACATATTTTAACCAGTTGTTGTTGAATGGTTGCACAGATTGATGATGTGGTGGCGCTGAGTGATGTTGTGATGTCGAACGAATGATGCTGTGGCGTTCAGTGTGTAGGAAGGTGGATATCTGACTATGGTTACCCCCAAACTTTTTGCCTAGTGTTTAGCTGGTTTTTGACTTAGTTGACCTGGGATCTTGCTATTCAGGGCCCCAGGCTAATTGCTCTCTCCTTAAAATGGACTCCATGTACCTTAGGTACATACACAATTGGATACTGGACCACCTTATAGGCCCCTGTAACAGTGTACCCTAGGTACCCAGGGCATAGGTGTATCCAAGGCCTATCAGGGGCTGCAGCATGTATTATGTCACCCCTGGCCTGGCCTACATATTTGACACAACTGGCTGATCACTCAGCTGGGGTAAGTTGGTGTAATCACCTCTTACTTAGATATAGTATACCTATATCTAACTTAAAATAGACACATATGTTCCTATAAGTCACTCCTATGGTAGGCCTCATCAATCCTGGAGGCAGAGTGCTTGGAAATATGTGAGATGGTGCTCTGGAATGAGCTGAGCCTGTCTGCAGCTTTCAGAACAATGTCCTTTAGCTGTTTCATGATATTGGCATACCATATACTCTTAAGTGCATTATGAACCTCGCGGTTAAATGCTATCTTTGGTTTGGCTTTATCAAAACACGTCGAGTAAGGTGTCATACGACTTGGAATACTACCCCCTCGCCAATTCTGGTGACGGGGGTAGCATTCCACCCTTCTAGAGTGAGACGACATGTACCTAACCTGAAACCCGGGTAAAGTTAAACATGAGCCTCAGCATCACAAAATGGATGCTGTCACCGCAGACACAAGTCTGACCTCCTGCTGCTGGGAGTCCTTCCAGCTTGGGAGGCTTGGACAAAGGGTTTCGTGTCAGGGGAGGTGCTTGCACCACCCCAGACAGGATTTTGTGTAGTGGGTTAGGAAGGGCTGAATAGAATGAGACATGCCTGGGGCACACAAGGTGTCCCTGTGCATATGCCAGTTCAAACCGGAGCTGGGGCTTTCCAGCCTCAGTCCTGGCGTGAAACTGGACAAAGGAAAGGGGGTGTAACCACCCCCCTTCCTGGTCCCACCCAGAGGAGGGACCTAGCAGGTGATTTGGCCCCTAGATTTGGTTTAAGAGTAGGAGCTGTGTCCTAAGACTTCAGATCATCCTGAACTTGACTTGAAATAAGAAGATAAACTGGACTTCGACGTTCTGCTGCACAGAAGACTGAAGAGAATCTCCCTTATGGCCAAGGAGTGACCACCCTGTGAATACAGGCACCATCCAGCCACTCGACGACTGCTTTGCCACCGCCTCCCGCCAGAGCCCGAGCCCAGAGCCCAACAAGACCTGGATTCCCAGACATCTCAGAGCCCGATCCACAGTCCCTGAAAAGAAGAGACCCGTGGAGGCACCGAGAGATGTGGGACCGGCCATCTTGGAAGATCCACGAGGAGCTGACTGCGCAGCACCTGAGGCATCCTCAATGCTGTGCTTTGGGGTTTTAGAAGCCCCAACACCGAGCAGCATCTGCACCGAAGATCAGCCCCCCAGCATCTACGAAATCTGCGTGGGGCCCTTTTGCATTTTGCCACTCGACGCGTCATCCCGGTCACTGGTCCATTGGCTAGTGGCCATCTTGGCGACGAAATCTGAAATCTACACCGCTGGTCTGGTTGCTCCAGACTGGCCCTTGCTCCTGTGAAAAGGAGCAGCCCCTCTGACCTTGCTGGTCAGAGTAAGAAGCTTGCATCGTTTCCTGCGTGGCTTGCATTAGCCAAGGCCTTTTGAGAGAGGGGGCCTAGCGGTTCCGGACTTTGCTTTATATTTCCTCACATGTTTTTTGTTAAAAATGCAGGTGTTAATCACTAGGGAAGGTGCTGTTAATAGGGCCACCACACCCACAATTTTTGAAATTCTTTTGGGTCCTATTGCTAAACAGTGCACAAGTGGATGGTAGTTACTTTAAACGAATGCGATTCAATGACTTGAATAGTGCCTATAAAGTGTGGAAATGATTACATATGCTGAATACAATGGGGAAAATATCATACTATACGCCCTTGAATGCAGCAAAGATTCTACCTGGTATATTTGGGGATAATATAGCTCTATCCTGGAGAAAGAAAGGTATTAGGAACTTAGGGGATTTTTACTCTGCTGATGAGGTGTGTAAATATTTTGATGATTTAGTTTTACAAGATGGTGCGCTTAAAATGCAGTTTTTCAAATTTTTGCAGATTAGGTATTTTTTATTTCGGACTAATGCCAATATGACACCCCATTCTCTTATAGAGACGGTTAGACGACAGTCTAAAATTGGAGCTGTATATCAGTTACTTTTAGCTGATAGACCAGATGATCTGGATAAATATAACATTAAATGGTCTAGAGAGTTGGGAGAAACGGACATCACGAGTTGAGAAACTTATTGCAATCCCTAGGGGGACACTAATGTCAGCGAATCTGAAAGTCCATTTTTTTAAGTCTCTATTTGATTTATATTACACCCCCGCATGGATGGCTAAATGGGGGGCTGGGTTTGATGGAAAGTGCTTCCATTGTGGGGATGATAGTGCGGATAGTGTACATATCTTTTTTAGCTGTCATAAACTGTTTAGATTTATACCAGACATAGAAAAGTTTTTGTCTTTGGTTATGAAGTACCTGACAATTACACCTGCTATGATGTTAATAGGGAAGCTGCCTGCAAGTAGTCTTTTGAATACACTACACTAACATCGACAGCTGGTCTTTTTTTCTATGACTGTCGCTCGCCTCTGTATTGCGGGTGAGTGGCTCCAGAAATATCCCTCAGTATTTGAACTGTGGCGGGCAAAAATATACAATATATGTAAGCTAGAATGGGTATTATTTTCTGTTAAAGGGTCTAAGAAACTTAAGACTGGTGTAAGCATTTGGGGTGCCTTTCGTGATTATGTTGATGGTTGATTTATTCATTTATGTATTTATTTGTTTATGTGCTCTATTTTATTTTTCCCATTAATATTTATTTTATATTGTACATTGTTTTGTGTAATCTTGCTGCTGTGAAGCTATAAATAAAACAAATTTTAAAAAAAGAGAGGTCTGCAGTCACCATGCTGCTGGTGATAGTTGATGGGAAGAAGAAGTAGAGTGACTCTCTTCCTACCCTCCTGCCATCAAAAAAGAAAGTTGGATCAGAGTACAGTGTCATCCACTCCCCCTACAGCAGAGGGACTGTCACCAGTTATTGGGACAGTTTGCCTCTTTGTTTTCCCTCACTCTTGGGCTTATACATCTGTGCACCCATGTAATGATACTGAAGACAGGCCCCTTTCAAAATCAAAATTTATAGGCTGTCTGACAAAGTGAGGGCCAGCATTAAAGGGAAAGCATCTAAGATGTTGCTACTAGGAATGATTGGGTACTCCAGCATCCCCAGTTCCAGCTCCTTGGTGCCGGTACCAAATGCTGCCCTACCGGGGCTCCGCCCTAGAACTCTGGTTCTGTGTAGACTACAGGGCACTCAACTCAGTCACTAAGACTGATGCTCACCTCATCCCCAGGCTGTGACTAAGCAGTTTGATATGGCCGGCACATTCTTCAGTTCCAATATCTCTTACAAGTGACAACGTTTATATTGGGGTGACTTAACCCTGAATAGTTGGCCGCTTAAATACTTATTGAGCTAGAAATTCATGTTTGGTGCTCAGATGAGCAAGAGTGGCACTTTTATGTGCTTATCTAATGCAATTTTCCGAGACTTTCCTTTGAACCTGCGTTTGATACATCTACAATTGTGGGACTTTTCGACTCAATTCTTTGGTCTCTCCTACCCTAATTCTGTCCTGATGATGACCCAAATCTAAATAATTGTGCTAATGGGTCAAAACGTCGACAGCAAAATATGTGGACTGATTTTCTAATCTTGATTGCGATTTCTGACACTTATGTCATGAGTACCATTTGTAACTCCATGCTGTCTCAATCAGTCACATGTATATATTTCTGTATATTGCACAAGCACACTTTTACAGTCACTTTACTAACTTTCATTGCACATCACTACATAGGATCACCTTATCTTTGCAGTGATAAAAATGCTGTGCCATATAATTATGGACCGTCATTAAATTATGAATATGTTTAACAAAATAAATGTATTTGTTGCATAACAGAAATAACCTGCAGATGAGTTTCTTCATGTGACCATTGCCGTGGAAGTCTAAGGCCACACTTCCCCCATAGGGACCATTTTTCCTGATAATGAAATACATCATCCCCAGGGCTGATAAGCTAATTGATAGATTAGGAGCTGCCAAGTTCCTGTTTGCCTTTGATTTAACTTCATGGTACTGGCAGATTGCCCTAACTCCACTCCAGAGGGGCACTTTCAGTTTAAAATAAAGGAATTTGGCCTGAAAAATACCCCTGCTATTTCTCAGAGGCGTTAAACCAGGTCTTGACTGGTATGGAGGCCTTCAGTGCTGCTTACTTGGATGACAAAGCTATCTTCAGTAGCAGCTGGAAGGACCACCTTTTTTGCCTTCAGGATGTGCTTCAGGCCTGCAACATTCAGGCCTGATTAACAAGGCAAAGAAGTGCCAGATAAGGCAGGGGTTTGTGGTGTACTGGGACACTTAGTAGGGGGGGTGAGGTGCAGCCCTTCCACACCAAAATAGAAACTATTATGGTCAGGGAGCCGCCTAAATCTCAGACTGAGGTGAGGGCCTTTCCGAGCATCACAGGATATTACATGTTTTACATGATATTACATGTTTGTCAAGTACTATGAAACCATTGTTGCCTTAGCCGACTTCCAAGAAGCCACCAAAGAAGGTGATGTGGAGGAAGGCTTAACAGAAAGTCTTTTACTCCCTCAAACAGGCCATGTGCAGAGTCCCTGTGCTGAAGGTCACTGACTTTTCTAAGAAATGTATAGTCCAAACTGAGGTTCCGTGACAATCATAATGGTGTTTTCAACTCGCTCGAATTTGGACGAGTCTGGTATCTATGAATCGCAAATGACGAGTTTAGTGGGTGTACGCGTTTTCGTTACGCTGTCCTGAACCGTTCGTTTTATTCGTGGGTTTCTTCATCTGAACCCACGGGTTCCATTTTAGATACGGCATCCATTTTGTCTCTTGCCCTCAAATAGTCAGCGAACGGACATTGTCCGCTTTGTGGCCCTGGGATTCCCAAACTCTTGCGGAAGACACGTGTTCCTTTGAGGGTGTCTTTATGACGAGGGGGATGATACTGCAAAGGCAGATGGCCCCGCTCGAGGCTCATCTTGCTGTGCCGGTCTATTGTTTCAGCCATGCATTTATTAGGCACAACTCCTTTGATCCTGCAATCGTGTTTCCGATATCGCCCCCCCTACGCTCTTTTCAATCTGTTGTCTATCTTTGTCTTCCCTTGCACCTGTTTCTGACTCTTCCTTAAACTCGTTTACAGCCGGAATGGAATGTACTTAATGATGGGATAATGTACTTTTACAGTTGGGAACCGGCGATGCTACTGTAATTACGTTCTGGGATCCTGAATACATGAAAGCAGCCCTTTTGAAATTTACTGTGGGAACTGAGTTGTAACCTTTTGTTCGCCATGTTGTGCTATGACGGAAATGTGTATAAAAGGAGCGATCCACTGTTGCAATTTGAAGCAGTCTCCTAGAACCTACATGCGTTGTACTTCTTGTGACTTCTGTGTTCCCTGCAGTAAATAAACCTCGATCTTTGACGCCAAAGGAAGTGTCCCGTGTCTCTGTCATTTGTACGCCGGAACAGGTAACCCACGAAGGTTTCAGGTGTTGTCCCCTGGCACCGCTGGGCCTTAATAATAGCCCAGTCCTTCAGTTGGCGCCCAACGTTGGGCGACATCAGCGGTACCGGTCCAAAGCCCGACGATCGTGAGGAAATTCATGTGAAATCTCCGAGGGAAGGTGCACCCCGCTTCATCGATCTTGTTGTCGAAATAAGTGGCCCGAAGAATTTTCCCCGCAAAGATCCCCGCCTACTGATGGCTGCGACGGACTGATGCCCTGACGGTCGACCTGTTTTGGCGCCTGGCGTAGTCCTTTGTACAGCGAGACGATTGACGGGCCTTCCTGGTGACGCCATTGTTCTTTCAGTTAAGTATTTGTGGGTCGCTCCCAGAGTCCTTGGTTGTTGTTGGTGCTTGGTTGTTTGCATGGTTCCATTGCATTTGTGGTTCTTAGTTGTTGGTTCTTAGTTGTTGGGTTTTATTTGACGATTGCAATTGCCAAAAACCGAGTGTTTTGCATTTTTGCGAGGACATCGTAATCCGATAACCCTTGAAGTTTGTGAAACTCGGTTAGTGTGCACGATGCCTGGCCGTAGTACTTTGTTTAGTTGCTTTAAAAGTTGTGGTGCGGATTCCCGATTGGAGGACTCATGTCCGATACCTCCAGTTGAAACTCCGGTCTATGAGCTATACAGTCGACATGGAGTGGGTCCTATCGCATATAATGATTATTGGATCCGCTACACCAAGGATGATGGTGTCCTTAGTTGGCCACCTCATGGTAGTTTCGAAACAGCAATTTTGGATAATCTAGAAGCAAAATTGTTCAAAAAGAAGTCTAGGCCGGCCATGTTTGATTCCTTTCGGTTATGGCGTAAAGAGGCCAAGCAGAAAGAAATCAAACAGCTTAAGAGAAATAAGAGGGAAGGTATCGTTACGACGATGAGAAATGCAGAGCAGTTTCAGCGAGACAAAGAAGAGAAGGAAAAGGAAGTTTTTGATAGACTACAACGTATGGCGGTGGATAAGTGTTATCCCGTTTTACCGTCGAGTTCCGATAAAAAGGGAGAGGAAGCAGTGGAGGACCCTTTGTTGTCCTTCCTACTGAAGTCACCACCTCCATACGCACAGGATACTACAGCCCCTGTGGTTCCTCCTGTTCCTCAACCTGTCGTTCCGGCAGCTGCTGGTCAGCCTGTTGCTGGTCCTGTTCTTCCGAATCCTCAAGTCGTCCCTATTCCCTTACCTGCTCCTGTTCCTACTGCTCCACTGCCTATACCTTCTCAGTCTACTGTTCCCGCTACTTCTGCTCTCTTGGCTACTCCTACTGCTCCTGTGTTTAGTCCCCATGATGTTGCTCCTGTACTTCTCTCCTCTTCTCCGTCTGTTCGTAGTCGCATACCTAATGTTGTTGCTAATCTTTACTCTCCATTTGGACCTATCCTTGGGTCCGATGTTTCCGATGTCCCTCAACGTCGAAGTCAAATTCCTTGTGGTAGGGAGAGTGATATGTTAATAAAAATGGCGCGTAATTGGATTAGGTATCCCGTTAAAAATACCCCGCGCATAATTTTTGAGACATTTTCTCAATTCAATGAGCCCACACAGAGATTTGTGTTTGAGGAAATGTGTAAATGTTTACGAGAAGTAATGGATAATGATGAGGTAGATAATGTGCCGCCCGAAGTGACTGAACTTCAGCATCAGTTTTCGAGTGGTATGATTGTGGGTAGTAATGTTTGACGTGCTGTAGAACATCTTCTATCTTTTCGGCCTACTGTACTACCTCGAGCATTGTTTACGGACGAAACTGAGGAGTGGATGGCAACACCTGGTCAGTATCCCATGCGAGAAGTCCCCCCAGTGTGGATGGCAGGTGATGCGCAAGCTAATCCCCCTATTTTGCCACACTTTCAGAGAGTTTGGATACACCTCCCATGGAAGCGATCGGAAGTTTTACAGGTGAAACAAACTCTACCTGACCCCCGCAAAAATCCGGCTGGTTACTATAAGGAGTTATCGCAACTTGTGGATGCTACTATTATGAACCTTGCCGATATCGACATTTTGTTCGGTAAAGTAGTACCTCAACCAATTTGGGCAAAAATCCGTCAAGAGAATCACGTAGCCGAGTTGGGCGGTGATTGGGCTGCTCTTGCGGCGGCCGACGGGCGACAAGTTGGTGGGGCTAAGCCTGAACAGCTTATAGAGAATTTGCCCCAGAGGATTATTACACTTATGAAGACGCTTATGCCAGCAATGAGAGTTAATTGGGATAAACTGTCTGCGTGCAAGCAAAAGAAGGAGGAGAGTGTCTCCGATTTCTTTACGAGATTTGAGGAGTGAAGTAGTGTGGCTCACTGGTTAGAGGCGGCAGACCCGAGAGCAGAGGACGGCCCGGGACCAGGGTTCGATTCCCGGCGCGGCAGGTTTCTGGACCAGGGTCAGCGGACTCGATAATTCTCTCGCCTCGGTGCCCACTCTGATCAGCGATCACACTCGGCAACTCTGGGCATTAGCTCGCCTCATCTTCACTAACGGCCCCACCAGACCGCCGGGGAGGCCTGGTCTCACCCTGGAGATACCCAATAAGGGACCATCTCTCAGGGAAGCCAGGAAGGGTTTCGCAGCGGTCGAAGCGCCTTGGGACCCTACGGGTAAGTAGTGCGCTATATAAATGCCTATACATACATACATACATACATACATACATACATACAGGAGGCATTCATCGATCATAGTGGTCAGGATATGAATACTGAGGGAGGTCAGCGATTGTTTGTTGATAAATTTGTATCGAATTTGTTGCCTGACCTTAGCAACAAATTGAAAAATTCCGAAAGTTCGTGGGCTGTTTCTACCTCTGCTCAGATATTAGCCACGGCTCAATATTACGAAAATAGGGAAAAGGAGGAAAATGATCGTGCGGATAAGAAAACAAAGGATCTCAAAACGAAAGTTTTGTTGCAGCAAGCGTATCCTCCGCGCTCAAATCAAAATGCCTCTCCGCAACAGAATAGATCACAATCACAATTTTTTAGGTCGCAGTCGCGTAATGACTCTTCCACGCCAAGATCTATGCTCGGATATAATCAATGTGCATACTGTAGAGGTGAGGGTCATTTGAAGTTTGATTGTCCGGTTTTGCGCGACCGAAATAATGGTGGCTCGGCTCGAGGAAGTCGTAGTGGTCCTCAACAGGCTTCGCGTGGTAGAGGTTGTGGTGTTACTCAAAATCAGAATGAGCGTTCTAATACTTCATCAGATTCAAATAATTGCTTTGATCAGCGTGGTTCTTCATCAGGTAGATCTGCACAGTATCATGTGGATGACTGTTATGTCGAGCATGATATTGATGACGGTAACTACTAGAACAGCCACAGACAAAGAGAGGGAGTAGTATCAGTTCCGGTTGATCAGAGAGGGCCTTACGTCGCAGTTGCCACATCGGGCGTAGTTGAGCCTTTTCTGTTGGACACTGGTGCAGCAAAAAGTTCCATCATGCATTCGAAACTCCCTGGCGCACCTTTGTCTGGCTTAACGAATGTTTCCGTTGGATTCTCTGGCGCCCCCGTTAGCAATCCGGTTTCCAGCCCTTTGCCCCTCACAATTGGGCCTCGTGATCTGAAAGCCCCTTTTATTTTGACTACTGGTTGTGGTGAGAATCTTTTGGGCCTGGATTTGCTGAAACGGTTATTTGCGACCTTGTACTGTTCTCCTGCGGGAGTGGAGCTTACTTTGGGTCAGAGAGTGATCTCTCCTATGTATTTGTCAACTGATAAGCTCCCACCGGAATTGAGTTCTCTTCCTGAGTCTTTGTGGGCAACAGGTCCCAATGATGTGGGCCTGCTGGACATATCACCTTATGTTGTCCAATTGAAATCGAATGTGCGATTGCCACGTATTCCCCAGTATCGTATCTCTCTCGATGGTGAACGAGCGTTGTTAGCGATCATCTATGACTTGATCAAGAAAGATGTTATCGAGGAAACTCGGGGAAATGTGTGTAATAGTCCTGTGTTACCTATTTTGAAACTAACTGATCCATCTAAGCCTCCTGTGTATCGTTTTGTCATTGATTTACGGGAGGTGAACAAAATTGTGATTCCGCAATTTCCTGTGGTGCCTGACATTACGGCTTTACTGACTCTGATTCCAGCCTCTGCTTCTTGGTTCTCAGTGATCGATCTGAAGAATGCTTTCTTTAGCATTCCGATTGCTGAGGAAAGCAGAGATCTATTCGGCTTCTAATTAGGAGGTCGCAGCTTTAGGTTTAAACGCGCTCCTCAGGGCTACTGTGAGAGTCCATCGATATACAGCCAAGCCCTGAAGAGTCAACTTGATGCGTTCGTGTTACTGGCTGGTGCGGCCTTGATCCAATATGTTGATGACTTGCTTGTGGCTGCTGACACTAAAGAGATCTGCAAAACTGCTACAGTATCGCTGTTACAGCATCTCTGTGACTTACATCATAAGGTGTCACCTTCTGAACTGCAATATTGTTGTCAAGAAGTAAACTATCTAGGTCACTTATTGTCAAAGGAGGGAAGAAGGTTGACCCCAGAGAGAATTGCAGCGATCGCTCGAATGACTGTGCCATCAACTCAGAGAGATGTGCGTGCCTTTTTAGGTATCACGTCATACTGCAGGCAATGGATTCCAAATTTTTCATTGCTAGTGAAGCCATTGGTAGCCCTCACGTGTAAGGATGTTTCAACTCCTTTGCCATGGACTAAAGAGTGTCAGAAAAGTTTTTCTGAATTGCGTGATGCGTTGTGTTCGGCTCCTGTGTTAGGTACTCCTGATTACAGCAAGCCATTTACACTATACGTTCACGAGAGAGAGGGTTGTGCATTGAGTGTCCTGACGTAGCAATTTGGTGGTAAGCAGCGTCCATGTGCATATTTTTTCTCGACCTTGGACCCAGTAGCTAGAGCATTGCCGAGTTGTCTAAGAGCAACAGCGGCGGCTGCGGTGTCCATCCGACAATCTGCAGAATTGGTCATGGATAATATGCTTACGGTGATGGTTCCGCATGCAGTTGACACTCTTTTAAATCGTACAAAAACCCAACACTTGACGAGCGCAAGGTTGTCCGGTTATGAGTTGATGCTTTTGGCAAGTCATATACAAATAAAGCGCTGTAATGTACTAAACCCGGCGACGTTGTTGCCGACTAATATGGAATCAGATGATGTACCACCGCATGATTGTTATTTGCGAACTGAGGAAGAAACGAAGGGTCGTGTTGACCTAAAAAACACTCCATTAACAGATCCCGATGGTACTTTGTATGTTGATGGTTCGTGTTTTAAGTTGCCGAATGGTGATGTGACGACTGCGTATGCTGTAGTAACATTGAGTACGGTTGTGTAAACTGCGAGATTGAGTCAGAATTCCGCGCAGGCGGTAGAGTTGGTTGCGTTGACGAGAGCGTGTGTTTTGTCGAAGGGAAAGCGAGTGAATGTGTTTACTGATAGTCAATATGCATTTGGCGTTGCACATAGCTTTGGTCGTCTGTGGAGAGAAAGAGGATTTATGACATCGCATGGCACGAAGATCCAACACGGACAGTTCGTGAACGATCTTTTGGACGCACTTACATTGCCTAAGCAGGTGGCGATTATTAAATGTAGCGCGCACCGAAAGGTGACGGATGATGTTGGTCGTGGTAACGCGTTTGCGGATGAGATTGCTAAAGAGACAACTAAGAACCTCGCAACCCGAATGTACGTTACGAGTTCAGTAAGGTGGCCGGCAGAGACTGGTATGTGTGAGGACACTGTTGAGAGTGTGAAAGCGATTCAGAATGAGGCCACCGAAACTGAAAAGACTAAGTGGGAAGACAGCACGGGAAAGTTAGATGCGCACGGATGTTGGATTGATTTGTCGGAAAGTCAGAGATGGATGTTGCCGGATGCGTATGTGCTAGCCGTTGTGACTATGGCTCACGGCTTGTCACATATTAGTGCGAAAGGTATCTGCAAGTTGCTGTCCCCTGTATGGAAGAATGATGGTATTGCTAAGTGTGCTGAGAGAGTGGTTAAGAATTGTATGGTATGCATGATGTACAATCCTGGCAAGGGCACTCCTACTCCACCTGGCCATTTTGCTCCTCCTACATGTCCCTTTGAGGTTATCCAACTGGATTTCATCCATATGGAGAGATGTAATAATCTGAAGTATGTTTTAGTTGTGGTTTGCGCATTCTCCAGATGGATCGAGGCTTATCCTCTTAAAGATAATACTGCCTTGTCCACAGCAAGGTCCTACTGAAGGAATACTTTCCTCGGTATGGAATGCCACGGATTGTATGGTCAGATAACGGAAGTGAGTTTGTGGGGAGAGTGATGCAAAGTGTGTGTAAGGGCCTTGGAATTCGACAAAAATTCCATAGCGCCAATCATCCCCAGTCAGCAGGTTTAGTTGAAGGGTACAATGGTACTCTGAAACTGAAACTTGCTAAGATTCAAGCTACGACTGGTCTGTCATGGCCTGATGCCTTGCCTTTGGCTCTCTTGTCGACCAGGGCGACTGTACACTCTCGAGTAGGGCTTAGCCCATATGAGATTGTGTTCGGCCGTCCTGCAAACATTTGGGGGGTCCCGAGGCCTAGGGCCTTTGATAGTCTTGAATACCCAATGTTAATTGATTATCTTCATGATCTGACTGCTAAACTGAGGTTAATTCATCAACAGGTCTTTGAAGCACTGCCGGCACAGACAGAGGGTCCTGGACATCGGCTCCAACCGGGTGACTGGGTGGTCACCCGCAATTTCGTCAGGAAGCGCAATTTGGAGCCGAGATTCGTTGGTCCATTCCAAGTCCTCTTAGCCACAAGGACTGCAGTTCGTTTGGAAGGCCGGAAAAATTGGGTGCATGCCACCCACACCAAAAAGGTGCCTATTCCTTTACCAGCAGATTCTTGGGTGAGGACAGGAATCGCCGCAACGGAGACCGAGACCCCAATAAAATTTGTGCCGTTCAGTGATGCTCAACTTGTAGGAGACACTTCATTGCAGTCAGATACATTTGTTGAACCTTTGCCATTGGAGAATTCGAGGCTTGAACTATCATCTGATCGACAGGACTCTGTTCCGCAACCTGAACAATTATTTGAAGAGCAGACTCGTCCTGGAAGAAGCAGATATTTTCTTCGTTCTCACGACAAAGACTAATAAAACTTTTTTTTTTTGTTTTTGCCCCTTTTTGAATTCATATTACCCCCCCTTACTGTCATTTTGAACATTATGAACAATTGCATCTTCCATTAATTCTTGAATTCTTTTCCACGTATGTTTTTTTCCACAGCTAGGAGATTCGCATTAAAATTGAATGTTTGATTGAAAGAAAACCTTACATCCGGGTTGACCGTAGGGCCGTGCGGGTACTTCCTTCTGTTTAGCAGGTTCCTGACACTAGGTCGGTACTTTTGTTGATTCCTGGGAATTGATAATCGCTACTCAGAACGAAGTGCGTCAAGAACGTTGCGGACGGTTTTTAGAGGATGGAATTCTCAAAGTTGTCGGAAGTGGAGAAGATGCTAGCTCAAAGATTGACGTTACATAGGGTTGTACGAACAAAATGCTTTCTGTTTCAGGTGTTCCTGCTGTTCTTAACTGTTTCCATGCTACTGGTGGGTGGAGTGTATTTTGGACTACAGTCGTTACTGCCTTCTGCTTTACCTACTTCTTCTTCTGAACCAAAATCTACTCCCACTGTTTCTCCACATTCCTTTCATCCTCTACCACAACACGAACAGTTTAGACGTGCGGAATTCATGAATAACTCCTTTGTCCAGCTTCTTCATCAACATCAGTTGGTGATGAACACTACTAACTGTTGGGTGTGTGGTTTATTGCCACATACCATGGATCGGGGAATTCCGTATTTGGTCCTTCCTTATAGCTCCCAGGGGTCAGCTCGAGCATTCCAAACTATGTTTCGTAATGCACTAGATTCCTACCCCCATCGAGAGCCACGCACTGCAGATCATGGTCCTGGCCCGTACCACAAGCCTTTGGCCAGAGCGATTGCTGATTTAGATAGAGATATTTTTGACGCATCGCTCATCCCAGAGGAAGAGGTGCGAGCATACAGGGATCTGAGTGAGGCTGAGTATAGCATGTCAGTGGGTGATAGCTTAAAAGCTCGTCTCCGATCTGGATCGTACCCCATCTCGGTAATTTCTGCTTGAAAGGTCTTGGCCGAAGCCCGCGAGCTCAGCTTGGGAGGAGTGCTTGCACTGAAACATATGTTTTACCAACACTCTCTTCCCCTGTTCTTTTGACTGCCTAGGGTACATACTTTGTATGTTACGACCGCGCATATACATGGTTGCCTCGTGACTTCTCGGGCACCTGTTATATTGCGAATCTGTTGCCACCGACCTTCACAGTTGGGTCGGATTATCATAAGACTAGAGTTGTGAGAGGCGTTATTAGCGAAGAAGACACTGCCGGTCAAGAAGCAGGAGACTTCTTTAAGGGTTTTCTGCCGTTTTGGGGGCCTATGATCAATAGTAGGAACCTGAGACAGTTGACTTGTGTGGTGGTATCGACTGCTAATATAACTGCAAGTGCTCTTGGTAATCTGACAGCAGAGCTTCAGGCGGATAGGCTTATGATGTTACAAAACCGTATGGTTTTAGACGTTGTTCTCGCAAATGTTGGCGTCCTAGGCTAGGACGCCAACATTTGCAGCGCAAAAGACTGGACGGTCTATTTCCCCTGATGAAGGGTCTGACTCTAAAGACCCGAAATGCATTGGGTGCGAAAAATGTATGGATTATGAGAAAATTAACCTGCAATTGTGAAATAAAACAATAATCAGATGGATTATTAGTATGGATAATTTATTGGTTATATATGGAATAACTTACGTATGAAATTTCAAAAAAACGGAAAAAACGTGGAGAAGGAACCCACAAGTTCCATTGCAACACAGCGCACTCTTTTGTAGGAGGGATTTTCCCTTCCACACTACAAATCAAGTTATTTTAAGACAAGGGAAGGACGCCTTGTGACAAGAGTCGCGCTAACCGAGAATCCCTAACACAACTTGTTCAAAAACACCCCATTTAACGTTGAGTGCACCAGGATAACAACTGTTCACCAATACATTAACAACAGAAACATACAACCATTTTTTTTAAATGGGAGAAATTTACAGTGCAGAAAATGTTCTGTAAAATGTTTGCAATAAAGAAAGATTTCTGCACTTGATGGAACATTTTTCTGCACTTCAAAAATCTCACATTTAAAAAAATCTCTGCAGTTTTCAGTAATACATTTGGCAGCATGGCTACCAGCCACTGGGAACAAGATGCCTACTGTGTGTAAATATGATACTTTGAAATGGGAAAAAATTTGACTAAAGGGTTAACTTTATGTTTATATTCATTACATAAAACTCATCATTTTAATGTCACAGTGTCTTTAAAAACAGCAGGCATATACTCTCAGTGGCCTGTAGACATGGTACAATATGTTTAGCAGGAAAATACAGTTCTGTTTTTTCATGTTAAGAATTTAAAGTGAAGAAACATGCTTCATAAAACATTAAGACTTAATTCGCTTTATTTAAAGTAGAAAAAAACATAAAGACAATGTTTAATAGAAACTTTTTTCTTCACTTTAAATGTCTCCCATTTGAAAGAAAATGGCTGTATTTTTATTTTGGCTATAAACATGGCACTGTGTCTACCAGCCACTGGAAGCAAGATGCCTGCGGTTTATAAATGTTACATTATGAAAAGGGAGAACATTAAAATGAAGAATTAATGTAATCATTAAATACACTTTTCATTTTAATTTTCTCTCATTGAAAATAATTCAGAAATATCATTTTGTACTCATGCTCCAATAATGAGTTTGAGAACAATTTCAATTCTGAACCTCTGTGACCCACATGGACCATAAATCTGAGTGGAACACTGCTCATTATCATTTTCTGATATCTGCAGCCTGATAATAATGTAAAATAAACATCAGTTTTCCTTAACTTTAAAAGGAAAACACAACACGTATTTATTTAAGTTCTTAAATAAAAAGGAACTCAAGGCTGGGAGCTACTCTAAAGGATTCTGCAAGATACTGGTAGCTTGTGATTGACTGGATAGAGACACTTAACTAGACCAACCTGTATCTTTCAGTCCTTTAGAGGTTACTTCCCAGGCAACAGAGGTGGAGTACTATTGAAAGAGAAGCCTCTGCTCTGGTCTAGGGCAAAACCTGCCCTGGGTTGCTTGTGCTTAGGGAGGGCCAGGCTTGGCAGTTTGGGCTGGACTATTCATATTGTAGCAAGGTCAAGACTGATTTACACATAGCTGGGGCAAAACTAAGGTGGCATGGTGTGCAAAACAAAAAAATGATGGATTGGGATGTGGTTGAGTGACTACAAGTGGCTGAGATTAATTCAAGCATTACATCCATCACTGTTTAGTGTACTCATTGCATCACCCTAAGTGGTATGGGTATAGATAGACATGTGTACTGTGCACACTTTGTCACTGGAACCAAAATGTACCCAGCTGATGAGCCCAAAACTAGGGTAAAACTGGTCCTGGGTTGCTTGTGTTCCGGTTCTGGGAGTACCTGGCTTGGTAATTTGAGCTGGACTGTTCCAACTAGAGCACAGTCAAGACTGATTTGCATATAGCTGGTTCCAAACTGAAGTGGCATGGTATGTAAAATGCCAATGGATTGGGATGCTGCCTGAGTGATTACCAGTGGCTGGGGTTAATTTAAGCATTACATCCATCACTGTTTTGTGACCTTACTGTGTCACCCTAAGTGAAAGGGGTATGCCCAGACATGAGTCCCATGCACACTGTGTCACTGAAACCAAGCTGTACCTAGTTGAGGAGCCCTTTACTAGGGCAAAACTGGTCCTGGGTCGCTTGTTCTTCTGTTCAGGGAGGACTGAGCTTGGCAGTTCAGGCTGAACTGTTCCTATTGGAGCAAGGTCAAGACTGATTTGCATAAAACTGGGTCCAAACTGAGGAGGCATGGTGTGCAAAATAACGATGAATTGTGATGCAGCCCTGAGTGAATACTAGTGGTGGCCGAGATTCATTCAGGCATTCTATCCATCACTGTTTAGTTTACTTTTTGCTGTGGTCCTGACTCCTGGCACTGAAGAAGCTTAGACTATACTTGTTTGGTATTCACTTCTGGGCTCTAACAGATCATAGGCCCCTCAGGTGGCTAATGCAAATATGGAGTGATAATCTGAAATTGTTAAGGTGGTCCATCTTCCTATAGGAAATGGAAAATAACATGGAACACAGACCTGGGCCAGCCCACTCCAATGATGATGGTCTATCCAGGTTTTTCCACCTTGGTGATGAGAACTGCCAAGAGGTCGGGTAGTTCTCCCCATTTTAAGCTGGGGGGACACATGTTATACCTGTCAGACTTAGGGTGGTCTTCCCCCAAACCTTTAGCCTACTTACCTCTAATTTGTGCTAAAATTGGTTTGTGTTGGTCTTAGGACTCTCTGCACTTTACCATTGCTAACCAGTGCTAAAGTGCTTGTGGTCACTCCCCAAAACATGGTTTGACTGGCATATACCTAACTATCTTATTTAATTTACTTATTAGTTCCTTTTAGAGTGGTATATCATACCCCCAGAGCCTGTAAAAGAAATGCTACTAGTGGCCCTGCAGCAGTCATAGTGCCACCCACTTAAGTAGAACTCTAAAATATTTCCAAGGCCTACCATTGCAACCTGAGTGCAGTTTTATACTAAATCACATTGGTTACCCTTAGCCCTTTGTGTCCCCAGTTTGTTGTGGGTCACATGACTGGGTGTAGCTGACAGTTAGACTTTGTGAATTACTCCCAGTCACACAATCGAGGGATTAAATGTGCCTCAATTGGCCATCTGTTGGCAAGATGCAGTGGTCAGCTGAGCACAGCTCCACGTACAACTGAATAGCCTGTGCTCTGCCTTCATACAAAGGGCCTAACGACCCAGCATTGTCACTGCAACCAACTTAGAGCCAGGGCAGGGAAGTCATAAAATTCCATGCACTTAAAATAACCTTTCAAGAAGCTTGTCCCACCTTCCAGAAGATGGACACCAAGGTGAAAAAGATAGGACATTCCGAGTGGGGTGGTGGCTGACCATACTAAAAATGGCCGGCTCCCAGTGAAGCTCCTGGGCTTCCTGGTACTCAATCATGGCTAATCGCAGGCACTGTGTACCTCGCTAACTTACTTGCAGGTGCTCCTGTGTTAAAGATGAGTCAAGGGGTCCCATTCAGAACATGCCTGCAGCCCCCACGGAAGTGCTAGGGCCAGTGCTCATTGTCCTCCCCGAGTGGCTGGGCACAGTGCACACTGCCTTAAGGGAGCTGGAGTCAGTGTCCTGGCACTGATGGTAGTCCCTCTTCCAGGCATCCCCTTGCCCCATGTAAAGCCTTAGATGACATTAGGCATTGGGACAGACACCAGAGGCCACGGCTTGTCCTCTACAAGTTATTCACTGGAACAAGGTCAACGTACCATCATAGGGCTCAACAAGAGGCCTGTCTTTCCTGTTGGTCGGCCCTGCTATTTCATTTGCACAACAACACCATGCTTTGGAGGTACATGGTCATGAGCGAGTAATTGTAAAGTGCTGAACGCACCTAGCCCGCTATGCAGGCCACAACAGTTCATTAGCAGCTTAGGAGGCCTAGCCATTCTGAGGGTGTGTGCCCTTTGCACATCTCTGTATTCACCAAGCGGATGGGCACCCTCTGAGCATGTCTGGATACACTAATACTGGTCAAGTGCCATTGAGGAAATCAAGGTTGGTTGTTGTTCCTCAACTAGTTAATTGTTGTGTGGCCTTGACGCCAGAACGGTGACAGCTCAACGCAGAGCCCCTATCTAACCATGCACCACCAGCTTGGACACCACCTTATTTGTTTTCTCCAAGATGATGCATCCTGATTCTAAAGGGGAGCCCATGTGTGAGCTTTTTTTCATGGACATGGTGGCGGGTATGCTGAAATGCCCTACACAAACAATGGCGAACATCACTGTAGAGACAATCATTAAAAAACTCAGAGACATTAAAGACACAATAGACTCAAAACATACATCTATTGCATTGATGGCCACTGATATAAGTCCCTCAAGACTGACCTATGCTCTTTTAAAACAAGGCTTGACGTAGCTGATCAAAGGGTGGAGGCCTTGGACTATTGTATTACTGTGTTGAGACCAGCCCTGATGTCAATAGCGAAGTGTGGTATCTACATAAGAAGCTTACAGAAATGGAAGAAACACAGCAGTCAAAATGATGTCTCCTTCTCCAAACTACCAGACAGACTGCAACTTATCAGACTAACCTTCAATCCTCTGCTGGAATTCCAAAGTGTGCATAGGATTCGGCTCAGAGGTGACACATGCCATAATACCCCCGATGATTATTGCATGCTTCAGTCACGATCAACAGCTCAGCAGGTCATCACTGCAACCAACCAGCAGATTTGTCCCATTCTCCATGATGATACAGAGGTCTACATGGCAGCTGACTTTACTGTTAACCGCTGGAAGAAATTCCTGGCGCTTTGACCAGTTCTACAAAAACTTGACATCCGATAAGGCTTATTGGAACCTGTCACTATGCTTCTCACCATCAGTGGCAAAACTGGTAATTTGATGATCCACATCAACTGGAACAATATTTATCCATATTTCCTGAAATGGACATAAACACTGCACCATAAACAGGTCACACTGCAATCAGGGGATATCACAACTTGTCCACTATTCTATGGTGATGTTCAACCTCCACCTCCCCCGAATGTCAGAGATTGGACTCAGTACTTAAACGATGGGCAAGAAGGGCACCCTGGACAAGTGCGGATGCAGCAGACAGGGCAGTGATAAATCACGCTCCCCCAAAAGCATGACCATCCCGACCCTTGTGCAGACTGCTGTACGCTTTCCAACTGCATCCTTGGTATGAGCCAATGGCAGTCCTCCGTGAAGCGCCTCTCGGGGGTAATACATATACCTCTAGGGGGGTAATATATATATATATATATATATATATATATATATATATATATATATATATATATATATATATATATATATATATATATATATATATATATATATATATATATATATATATATATATATATATATATATATATATATATATATATATATATATATATATATATATATACATATATATATATATATGTTTATATATATATATATATATATATATATATATATATATATATATATATATATATATATATATATATATATATATATACATATATATATGTATATTTATATATATATATATATATATATATATATCTATAGCTATATATATATATATATCTATATAAATATATATATATATGTATATATATATATATATATATATATATATATATATATATAGATAGATAGATATATATATGTATATATATATATATATATATAGATATATATATATATAGATATATATATATATATTCACTGAAAAAACCATAGGTTTCACCCCAGTTATAGTTAGGAATTAGCATTTAAAAAACCTATCAAATTCACTGAAAAGACCATAGGTTTCACACCAGTTATAGTTAGCTGGAAATTTTACTGACATAAAACCATTGAAATTCCCACGTTATAGTTAGTTGGACTCACTATAACTTGCACGTGTATTGCACTGATGACACCATCCAGTGAATGTGTGTCTTTCAGATAAATAAATATGTTTTATATATGTATTTTTTATTTATTTATTAAAGCTTTATTCGATTTAAAAAAAAAATCATAAAAGCATCGACAGTACAGAAATACTAACAAAAAAGAAACCCATAAACAAATCATTTCATAGACACAATAAAAAGTACAAAATACAAAATTAAAAATTCAGTTACCATTAAAAAAACTTAACAGTTTGACCTATGTAATGTGAGAGGAGCACGGGTAGAAATCATGTAGATCCCATGTGCGAATTGTGCCTTGTCTTTCATTGGGGGTACAAGCTCGTAAAAAGGGGGCAACATTGGTGTTTTTAAATTTAATTAGTACCAGGTCCCCAGCAATGCATTTGGGCAGCGTCCCTAACCATCCCACCCTTCTGACACTCAAAATACCCCCGTCTAGCCCCGGCGGCAACGGTCTATTCTTTGTTAGCCAATAGATGACCTTGTTTAGCAAATCCTGCTGATGTTCGCGTGTTCCCTGGGTGAGGGCAGGGACCCCAGAGAGGACAGACACATACGGTGCGGCCTCAGGGGGCAGGTTGATATATGGCATTCTTGCCAAGGCGGATCTAGCCACTGTATGGGTTTTTGGTGCAGGTTTGACAAAAACTTTGGGGCCTATTTGAGAAGATGTGCATGATGGTTGTATTTGGGTGGCCCCATTGCCAAAATCATGCGTTTCGGGGGCGGTGGTAGGGTTAGGAGCAGGCGCATGTGGCCATAATAGTAGCTGGAAGCGGGAGCTTTCTTATTGCTGACTCGATGTTGGTCAGCCTATCCCCTAAATCATTCATTTTTATGACCAAGGGAGAGATGGTAGCAACCAGCAGTTGCTCAATTCTGTCCAATAGGGTCATGTTGAGTGACAAAAGAGGGTCCTCTAGTTTGTCCGCGGCCGGGTCCTCGATAAATGCTATTGGGTTAGCAAGTGGTGGTAAATTGTTCCCAAAGTTAGTTTCGATGTCATGCTTCCATCTATTGTAGGAACCCAGGGGCGCGACATTTTCTTGGTTATGGGCTTTATCAGCGGGGCCATTTGCTTTAGGACAAAAATAATCCACAACAGGGGAAGTTATAAGATCGGGGGAGTACTTGGTACCGCACAGGGCGTTGGGTTCCTCCCATATGGACATCGTGAGTGTAATAACTGAATAACAAATAATATTAGAGCACGATACCTTCGTCTCTGATGGGACCAAGCGGGGTGGCCCGTCCCGGCCTCCACAGGCCTCGGAGGGCCACAGAGGGTCCGCCCTTTGCCCGGGCTTAGCCCCGCGCTTCGTCCCGCGTGCGTCCCGCGGGACGGAAACAGGGAGTGTAATTATTAGGCAGGTAGGCGGGGCCGGCAGGGGAAGAGTACCAGCTGTTGGTGGTCCAGGGGAATGCTGGTACTCGCAGTCCCCGGCCGCCGCACCCGCCGATTCCCCGGAAAGGAAAAGCAAACAGGGGCAAAACAAGGGCAAAACGGCAGCAACAGCAAACAGTCCCCAGATGGACGGACGGCTCCTCCGGGCTCCCAAAGTTCAAAGTCCCGACCCACCTCGAGCCGCGAGTCGCACCCGCGCAGCGGGGGCGGCAAGCGGTTATAGCAGGCAGGCAGGCAGGAGGCGGGGCCGGCAGGGGAAGAGTACCAGCTGTTGGTGGTCCAGGGGAATGCTGGTACTCGCAGTCCCCGGCCGCCGCACCCGCCGATTCCCCGGAAAGGAAAAGCAAACAGGGGCAAAACGAGGGCAAAACGGCAGCAACAGCAAACAGTCCCCAGATGGACGGACGGCTCCTCCGGGCTCCCAAAGTTCAAAGTCCCGACCCACCTCGAGCCGCGAGTCGCACCCGCGAAGCGGGGGCGGCAAGAGGTTATAGCAGGCAGGCAGGCAGGAGGCGGGGCCGGCAGGGGAAGAGTACCAGCTGTTGGTGGTCCAGGGGAATGCTGGTACTCGCAGTCCCCGGCCGCCGCACCCGCCGATTCCCCGGAAAGGAAAAGCAAACAGGGGCAAAACAAGGGCAAAACGGCAGCAACAGCAAACAGTCCCCAGATGGACGGACGGCTCCTCCGGGCTCCCAAAGTTCAAAGTCCCGACCCACCTCGAGCCGCGAGTCGCACCCGCGAAGCGGGGGCGGCAAGAGGTTATAGCAGGCAGGCAGGCCTATATATATGTATGTTAAGGTCGATGGAAGAATATTTGTTTAAATTATTGTCTTAATGGATGTTTTAAAATAAAAAAATTATTGGATATCTGCCTTATTAAGTGTATCTTAGTGAATACATATATTAGCTAGTGAAAGTAGGTCAGTCTCTCTGTCATCAGTGATGTCATGAGTGATGTCACTGACCATGTCATGAGTGATGTAATATGTGATGTCATCAGCAGTGCATTACACGTGCAAGTTATAGTGAGTCCAACTAACTATAACGTGGGAATTTCAATGGTTTTATGTCAGTAAAATTTCCAGCTAACTATAACTGGTGTGAAACCTATGGTTTTTTCAGTGAATTTCATAGGTTTTTTAAATGCTAATTCCTTTCTATATCAAGTTTCTAACCTTTTTTTTTTAACAATTTGCTGTTTTTTTGTAAGTATTCATTTTTTTTTTCATATAATTTTTTTCTTTTGCGCTCTGGGTGCGCGCTCCGGGAAGCTTTCAGCTAAGCTCTCCGGTAAGCTTTCTGGTGAGCTCACCTGAAAGCGCACCCAGAGCGCTACTGTCGTTCGTGAAAAAAAATATGAATGAAAAGTTAATAATAATGCAAAACATTCCGTACCATACAAATAAAATCAGGTTTTTTTATAAGGAAAATGATTAGGCATTTCTGTAAAAGTTTGATGACGTCACTTCCGCGCGCAACGTAAGTGCCCTCGGAAGCGCCTACGTTCGGGCCACGTAAAAGCACCCAGAAGCGCCTACGATCGCGCCACGTTTGCGCCCCAGAAGCGCCTACGATCGCGCTGCGTAAACGCACCCGGAAGTGCTCCGGAGCGCGCAGCGTAAACGCGTCGGGTCATGTGACCCTAAAATAACACTTTTCATTGGTTGCAGTTGGGCAGTGCTCATTGTCCTCCCCGAGTGGCTGGGCACAGTGCACACTGCCTTAAGGGAGCTGGAGTCAGTGTCCTGGCACTGATGGTAGTCCCTCTTCCAGGCATCCCCTTGCCCCATGTAAAGCCTTAGATGACATTAGGCATTGGGACAGACACCAGAGGCCACGGCTTGTCCTCTACAAGTTATTCACTGGAACAAGGTCAACGTACCATCATAGGGCTCAACAAGAGGCCTGTCTTTCCTGTTGGTCGGCCCTGCTATTTCATTTGCACAACAACACCATGCTTTGGAGGTACATGGTCATGAGCGAGTAATTGTAAAGTGCTGAACGCACCTAGCCCGCTATGCAGGCCACAACAGTTCATTAGCAGCTTAGGAGGCCTAGCCATTCTGAGGGTGTGTGCCCTTTGCACATCTCTGTATTCACCAAGCGGATGGGCACCCTCTGAGCATGTCTGGATACACTAATACTGGTCAAGTGCCATTGAGGAAATCAAGGTTGGTTGTTGTTCCTCAACTAGTTAATTGTTGTGTGGCCTTGACGCCAGAACGGTGACAGCTCAACGCAGAGCCCCTATCTAACCATGCACCACCAGCTTGGACACCACCTTATTTGTTTTCTCCAAGATGATGCATCCTGATTCTAAAGGGGAGCCCATGTGTGAGCTTTTTTTCATGGACATGGTGGCGGGTATGCTGAAATGCCCTACACAAACAATGGCGAACATCACTGTAGAGACAATCATTAAAAAACTCAGAGACATTAAAGACACAATAGACTCAAAACATACATCTATTGCATTGATGGCCACTGATATAAGTCCCTCAAGACTGACCTATGCTCTTTTAAAACAAGGCTTGACGTAGCTGATCAAAGGGTGGAGGCCTTGGACTATTGTATTACTGTGTTGAGACCAGCCCTGATGTCAATAGCGAAGTGTGGTATCTACATAAGAAGCTTACAGAAATGGAAGAAACACAGCAGTCAAAATGATGTCTCCTTCTCCAAACTACCAGACAGACTGCAACTTATCAGACTAACCTTCAATCCTCTGCTGGAATTCCAAAGTGTGCATAGGATTCGGCTCAGAGGTGACACATGCCATAATACCCCCGATGATTATTGCATGCTTCAGTCACGATCAACAGCTCAGCAGGTCATCACTGCAACCAACCAGCAGATTTGTCCCATTCTCCATGATGATACAGAGGTCTACATGGCAGCTGACTTTACTGTTAACCGCTGGAAGAAATTCCTGGCGCTTTGACCAGTTCTACAAAAACTTGACATCCGATAAGGCTTATTGGAACCTGTCACTATGCTTCTCACCATCAGTGGCAAAACTGGTAATTTGATGATCCACATCAACTGGAACAATATTTATCCATATTTCCTGAAATGGACATAAACACTGCACCATAAACAGGTCACACTGCAATCAGGGGATATCACAACTTGTCCACTATTCTATGGTGATGTTCAACCTCCACCTCCCCCGAATGTCAGAGATTGGACTCAGTACTTAAACGATGGGCAAGAAGGGCACCCTGGACAAGTGCGGATGCAGCAGACAGGGCAGTGATAAATCACGCTCCCCCAAAAGTATGACCATCCCGACCCTTGTGCAGACTGCTGTACGCTTTCCAACTGCATCCTTGGTATGAGCCAATGGCAGTCCTCCGTGAAGAGCCTCTCGGGGGTAATACATATACCTCTAGGGGGGTATATATATATATATATATATATATATATATATATATATATATATATATATATATATATATATATATATATATATATATATATATATATTTATATATATATATATATATTTATATATATATATATATATATATATATATATATATATATATATATATATATATATATATATATATATATATATATATATATGTATATATATATCTATAGCTATATATATATATATATCTATATAAATATATATATATATATGTATATATATATATATATATATAGATATATATATATATAGATATATATATATGTATATATATATATATATATATATATATATATATATAGATATATATATATATATTCACTGAAAAAACCATAGGTTTCACCCCAGTTATAGTTAGGAATTAGCATTTAAAAAACCTATCAAATTCACTGAAAAAACCATAGGTTTCACACCAGTTATAGTTAGCTGGAAATTTTACTGACATAAAACCATTGAAATTCCCACGTTATAGTTAGTTGGACTCACTATAACTTGCACGTGTATTGCACTGATGACACCATCCAGTGAATGTGTGTCTTTCAGATAAATAAATATGTTTTATATATGTATTTTTTATTTATTTATTAAAGCTTTATTCGATTTTAAAAAAAAAATCATAAAAGCATCGACAGTACAGAAATACTAACAAAAAAGAAACCCATAAACAAATCATTTCATAGACACAATAAAAAGTACAAAATACAAAATTAAAAATTCAGTTACCATTAAAAAAACTTAACAGTTTGACCTATGTAATGTGAGAGGAGCACGGGTAGAAATCATGTGGATCCCATGTGCGAATTGTGCCTTGTCTTTCATTGGGGGTACAAGCTCGTAAAAAGGGGGCAACATTGGTGTTTTTAAATTTAATTAGTACCAGGTCCCCAGCAATGCATTTGGGCAGCGTCCCTAACCATCCCACCCTTCTGACACTCAAAATACCCCCGTTTAGCCCCGGCGGCAACGGTCTATTCTTTGTTAGCCAATAGATGACCTTGTTTAGCAAATCCTGCTGATGTTCGCGTGTTCCCTGGGTGAGGGCAGGGACCCCAGAGAGGACAGACACATACGGTGCGGCCTCAGGGGGCAGGTTGATATATGGCATTCTTGCCAAGGCGGATCTAGCCACTGTATGGGTTTTTGGTGCAGGTTTGACAAAAACTTTGGGGCCTATTTGAGAAGATGTGCATGATGGTTGTATTTGGGTGGCCCCATTGCCAAAATCATGCGTTTCGGGGGCGGTGGTAGGGTTAGGAGCAGGCGCATGTGGCCATAATAGTAGCTGGAAGCGGGAGCTTTCTTATTGCTGACTCGATGTTGGTCAGCCTATCCCCTAAATCATTCATTTTTATGACCAAGGGAGAGATGGTAGCAACCAGCAGTTGCTCAATTCTGTCCAATAGGGTCATGTTGAGTGACAAAAGAGGGTCCTCTAGTTTGTCCGCGGCCGGGTCCTCGATAAATGCTATTGGGTTAGCAAGTGGTGGTAAATTGTTCCCAAAGTTAGTTTCGATGTCATGCTTCCATCTATTGTAGGAACCCAGGGGCGCGACATTTTCTTGGTTATGGGCTTTATCAGCGGGGCCATTTGCTTTAGGACAAAAAGAATCCACAACAGGGGAAGTTATAAGATCGGGGGAGTACTTGGTACCGCACAGGGCGTTGGGTTCCTCCCATATGGACATCGTGAGTGTAATAACTGAATAACAAATAATATTAGAGCACGATACCTTCGTCTCTGATGGGACCAAGCGGGGTGGCCCGTCCCGGCCTCCACAGGCCTCGGAGGGCCACAGAGGGCCCGTCCTTTGCCCGGGCTTAGCCCCGCGCTTCGTCCCGCGTGCGTCCCGCGGGACGGAAACAGGGAGTGTATTTATTAGGCAGGTAGGCGGGGCCGGCAGGGGAAGAGTACCAGCTGTTGGTGGTCCAGGGGAATGCTGGTACTCGCAGTCCCCGGCCGCCACACCCGCCGATTCCCCGGAAAGGAAAAGCAAACAGGGGCAAAACAAGGGCAAAACGGCAGCAACAGTAAACAGTCCCCAGATGGACGGACGGCCCTTCCGGGCTCCCAAAGTTCAAAGTCCCGACCCACCTCGAGCCGCGAGTCGCACCCGCGAAGCGGGGGCGGCAAGCGGTTATAGCAGGCAGGCAGGCAGGAGGCGGGGCCGGCAGGGGAAGAGTACCAGCTGTTGGTGGTCCAGGGGAATGCTGGTACTCGCAGTCCCCGGCCGCCGCACCCGCCGATTCCCCGGAAAGGAAAAGCAAACAGGGGCAAAACAAGGGCAAAACGGCAGCAACAGCAAACAGTCCCCAGATGGACGGACGGCTCCTCCGGGCTCCCAAAGTTCAAAGTCCCGACCCACCTCGAGCCGCGAGTTGCACCCGCGAAGCGGGGGCGGCAAGAGGTTATAGCAGGCAGGCAGGCCTATATATATGTATGTTAAGGTCGATGGAAGAATATTTGTTTAAATTATTGTCTTAATGGATGTTTTAAAATAAAAAAATTATTGGATATCTGCCTTATTAAGTGTATCTTAGTGAATACATATATTAGCTAGTGAAAGTAGGTCAGTCTCTCTGTCATCAGTGATGTCATGAGTGATGTCACTGACCATGTCATGAGTGATGTAATATGTGATGTCATCAGCAGTGCATTACACGTGCAAGTTATAGTGAGTCCAACTAACTATAACGTGGGAATTTCAATGGGTTTATGTCAGTAAAATTTCCAGCTAACTATAACTGGTGTGAAACCTATGGTTTTTTCAGTGAATTTCATAGGTTTTTTAAATGCTAATTCCTTTCTATATCAAGTTTCTAACCTTTTTTTTTTTAACAATTTGCTGTTTTTTTGTAAGTATTCATTTTTTTTTTTATATAATTTTTTTCTTTTGCGCTCTGGGTGCGCGCTCCGGGAAGCTTTCAGCTAAGCTCTCCGGTAAGCTTTCTGGTGAGCTCACCTGAAAGGGCACCCAGAGCGCTACTGTCGTTCGTGAAAAAAAATATGAATGAAAAGTTAATAATAATGCAAAACATTCCGTACCATACAAATAAAATCAGGTTTTTTTATAAGGAAAATGATTATGCATTTCTGTAAAAGTTTGATGACGTCACTTCCGCGCGCAACGTAAGTGCCCTCGGAAGCGCCTACGTTCGGGCCACGTAAAAGCACCCAGAAGCGCCTACGATCGCGCCACGTTTGCGCCCCAGAAGCGCCTACGATCGCGCTGCGTAAACGCACCCGGAAGTGCTCCGGAGCGCGCAGCGTAAACGGGTCGGGTCATGTGACCCTAAAATAACACTTTTCATTGGTTGCTAACAGTTTTTTTTACAAAGAATGAAATCCCCACCCATTTCCTTCACTTCTTCTTTCACTTTTGTGACTGAAAGACCTGTTTTTTGCTCCTGGATCTTTCTTGATTTACCATGGCTGCCAGAGAATCCAGCAGTGAGGATGAACCTGAGTTCATCAATGAAGAGCCTCCTACCCCAAAGGTGAAGGAACATTTCATATGGAAATTTTTTAAGATTCCAGCTGACCAGAAGAAGGTGAATGCACCAAAAGTGGAGTGCAGGATCTGCAAACAGGTCCTGTCACGGGGTGACCCCAAAGAAAAATACTCATTTGGGAACTTTACGATGATCCGCCATGTGGAGAGGAGGCACCCCCAGAATTTTGCCCGGGAAAGTGTCAGGGCTCTGGCACAAGAGGTTCCCAGAGATGGGGCCTCTACATCAACTGGAGGAGCAACTTCTTCTGGGAGAGGGCAATCGCAGGAGCAGGTGCCAAACATACAACCTGCTTTTAACCATGGTGTCCTCAGATGCAGATACTGCAATCAACTACTTACCTTTGGAGAACAAAGTGTCCAGCTCATGGTTCGAGCATTAGAAAATCATCGCTGCCCTTTCCACCCCTAATTTTTTTTGTTCTTTTTGCTCCTGTTGAGCAGTTTCCATTCCCTGTTTTTGTTCCTGTTCAGTTAAAAGAAGAAAACCAAAAGTTCTTTTCAGAACTACCTCCAATTCTCATCAAAGAGCTATATTCTTAAAAAAATGAAGAGTAAGTGAAATATAGTGCATTGATAATTGAAAGGAGAATGAGTAAGAAAGAACAGAAAGGTATGAGAGGAAAAAAGAAGTGAAGTAGGAGGACTGAAAGAAGGTGAGTGTTAGAAAAGAAAGTTATGAGAAGAAGAGTGAATATGGGGAATGTTGATATTCAAAGAAAATGTTGAAAAGGATGGGTGTGGAAGTGTAAGAAAAGATGCATTGCTGGAGTTGAAGGTAGAAGGCCTCATTTATGAAGCCATGCGTCACTTTAACGCCACCAAAGCATCACTTTTTGTGACACAACATTCCAATAAATATTGCACCTTATTTATTCATATTTACAAAGTGGTGTTTCTTGGTAAATACATCACTTTGTAAACCCCTGTGCCACATTATTCCTACGTCAGGTGTAATGTATGCAAAAGGGACGTGTTGACGCAAGAAAGGGTCGTAGAGGTGACACAGTGAATAAACTGGAGGCCTCATTTCTGAAAAGTGACGCATCGCTACGTGAAAACAGCGATGCGTCACTTTTCTGGACGCACTCCTTATGACATTCCAGATATGTCATATTTAATTTATGACTCATCAATTTGCAAGGAGTTACAGATATGTCAGTATTTCTGACGTATCTGTAAACACAAAAGTAACGCATTGCTGGAGTGCGTCACAAAAGTGACGCAACTCCAGTAATGTGTCCTTTCACATGGAAAAAGCACCATGTGAAAGGTCTGCTGTGAAGCAGGTGCAAGATTTTGACGCAACAGCATCCTAAAAGTGACGCAGTGAAATCTCAAAGATTTTGACTGCGTCGCTATTACAAAGCTTTTTGCGGGGGAACACCCCCTCTGCATGCATTATACCTGACGCAGATATAATGTGGAGCAGGATTTTAAAAAGTGACCCATCTACCTAGATGCGTCACTTTTTAAATATAGCGCAACGAGGCGCATCTTTTTTACACCACTGGTGCGATGCGTCACTCTTCTGTGCGCACTCCTTATGACATTCCAAATATGTCATATTTAATGTATGAGGAATCATGTCGCAAGGAGTTACAGATATGTCAGTATTTCTGACGTATCTGTAAACACAAAAGTAACGCATTGCTGGAGTGCGTCACAAAAGTGACGCAACTCCAGTAATGTGTCCTTTCACATGGAAAAAGCACCATGTGAAAGGTCTGCTGTGAAGCAGGCGCAAGATTTTGACGCAACAGCATCCTAAAAGTGACGCAGTGAAATCTCAAAGATTTCACTGCGTCGCTATTACAAAGCTTTTTGCGGGGGAACACCCCCTCTGCATGCATTATACCTGACGCAGATATAATGTGGCGCAGGATTTTAAAAAGTGACCCATCTACCTAGATGCGTCACTTTTTAAATATAGCGCAACGAGGCGCATTTTTTTACACCACTGGTGCGATGCGTCACTTTTCTGTGCGCACTCCTTATGACATTCCAGATATGTCATATTTAATGTATGAGGAATCATGTCGCAAGGAGTTACAGATATGTCAGTATTTCTGACGTATCTGTAAACACAAAAGTAACGCATTGCTGGAGTGCGTCACAAAAGTGACACAACTCCAGTAATGTGTCCTTTCACATGGAAATATGCACCATGTGAAAGGTCTAGCGTCAGTCTAACACCTGCTGTGAAGCAGGCGCAAGATTTTGACGCAGCAGCATCCTAAAAGTGACGCAGTGAAATCTCATAGACGTAGATAATCTACCTAGATGCGTCACTTTTTAAATATAGCGCAATGAGGCGCATTTTTTTCACCGCTGGTGCGATGGTGCTTTCCCCTTGTGAAAGGACGCATTACTGGAGTTGCTTCACTTTTGTGACGCACTCCAGCAATGCGTCACTTTTCTGTTTACTTTTAGTTCAAAAATACTGACGCATCTGTAACTCCTTGCGACATGATTCGTCTTACATTAAATATGTCACATCTAGAATGTCGTAAGGAGTGCGCACAGAAAAGTGACGCATCGCACCAGCGGTGTAAAAAAATGCACCTCGTTGCGCTATTTTTAAAAAGTGACGCATCTAGGTACATGGGTCACTTTTTAAAACTCTGCGCCACATTATATCTGCGTCAGGTATAATGTATGCAGAGGGGGCATTCCCCCGCAAAAAGCTTGGTAATAACGACGTACTGAAATCTATGAGATTTCTCTGCGTCACTTTTAGGATGCTGTTGCGTCAAAATCTTGCGCCTGCCTCGCGTCACTTTTATGTTTACAGATATGTCAGAAATACTGACGTATCTGTAACTCCTTGCAACATGATTCGTCATACATTAAATATGACACATCTGGAATGTCATAAGGAGTGCGCACAGAAAAGTGACGCATCGCACCAGCAGTGTAAAAAAATGTGCCTCGTTGCGCTGGCGGTCGCATGGCCTCGCGTCGCCCCGGTCCTTCCCTAAAAGTTTGGGGGGGATTCGTCAAGCGGGGGCTGAGATAAAAGGGGGGTCCCAAAATGCGTTTTCCCCATGTTAATTTCCATAGGGCGGTCGATTTCACTTTTAGCTCGAACGGCTGAATGGATTTACACCAAAATTAAAGGGACTGGTAGCCCGATGTGCCTTTGCTATGTCTCAAGATGTGCTCCAGTGGATTTTGAGTAATTTATTTTCAAAAAAATATATATATCTATAGGCGCTCTCCGGTGCGCGCAACGGAGAGCGCTCCAGGCGCAACACGCGACTTGCGCGCAGAAAGCTGATTGGCTCTTGGGTGTCTGTAAACATTCTAAACAGTCTGGAGCGGCCGCCATCTTGTGTCTCGGTAAAATCGAGACACAAGGGGTTTGAAAAAAAAAGGGGCAAATGACCATAAGGGGGCAGAGTAGACCCCCTCTGACCCCCTAGGTTTGATGTGGGGGCTAAAATAGGGTCCTGCGGGGCATTAAAATTTTTTTCCGATTTGCGCGGGGGAAGCGCCCGGTACGCGCTCCGGGAAGCGCACCGGGGAGCGAGTATCTGTAACTCCTTGCGACATGATTCCTCATACATTAAATATGACATATCTGGAATGTCATAAGGAGTGCGCACAGAAAAGTGACGCATCGCACCAGCGGTGTAAAAAAATGCGCCTTGTTGCACTATATTTAAAAAGTGACGCATCTAGGTAGATGGGTCACTTTTTAAAATCCTGCGCCACATTATATCTGCGTCAGGTATAATGTATGCAGAGGGGGTGTTCCCCTGCAAAAAAGCTTTGTAATAGCGACGCAGTGAAATCTATGAGATTTCACTGCGTCACTTTTAGGATGCTCTTGCGTCAAAATCTTGCGCCTGCTTCACAGCAGGTGTAAGACTGACGCAAGACCTTTCACATGGTGCTTTTTCCATGTGAAAGGACGCATTACTGGAGTTGCGTCACTTTTGGGACGCACTCCAGCAATGCGTTACTTTTGTGTTTACAGATACGTCAGAAATACTGACATATCTGTAACTCCTTGTGAATTGATTAGTCATAAATTAAGTATGACATATCTGGAATGTCATAAGGAGTGCGCCCAGAAAAGTGACGCATCGCTGTTTTCACGTAGCGATGCGTCACTTTTCAGAAATGAGGCCTCCAGTTTATTCACTGTGTCACCTCTACGACCCTTTATTGGGTCAATACGTCCCTTTTGCATACATTACACCTGACGTTGGAATAATGTGGCACAGGGGTTTACAAAGTGATGTATTTACCAAGAAACGCCACTTTGTAAATATGAATAAATAAGGTGCATTTTTTATTGGAATGTTGTGTCACAAAAAGTGATGCTTTGGTGGCGTTAAAGTGACGCATGGCTTCATAAATGAAGCCTTCTACCTTCAACTCCAGCAATGCATCTTTTCTTATCCTTCAACATTCCTGTTCTTTTTCAACATTTTCATTGAATATCAACATTCCCCATATTCACTCTTCTTCTCATAACTTTCTTTTCTAACACTCACCTTCTTTCAGTCCTCCTACTTCACTTCTTTTTTCCTCTCATACCTTTCTGTTCTTTCTTACTCATTCTCCTTTCAATTATCAATGCACTATATTTCACTTACTCTTCATTTTTTAAAGAATATAGCTCTTTGATGAGAATTGGAGGTAGTTCTGAAAAGAACTTTTGGTTTTCTTCTTTTTTCAAAACAGGAACAAAAACAGGGAATGGAAACTGCTCAACAGGAGCAAAATAAAACAAAAAAAATTAGGGGTGGGAAGGGCAGCGATGGTTCTCCAATGCTCGAACCATGAGCTGGACACTTTGCTCCCCATAGGTGAGGAGGTGATTGCAGTATCTGCATCTGAGGACACCATGGTTAAATGCAGGTTGAATGTTCGGCACCTGCTCCTGTGATTGCCCCTCCCAGAAGAAGTTGCTCCTCCGGTTGATGTAGAGGCCCCATCACTGGGAACCTCTTGTGCCAGAGCCCTGACACTTTCCCGGGCAAAATTCTGGGGGTGCTTCCTCTCCACATGCCGGATCATTGTGAAGTTCCCAAAAGAGTACTTTTTCAAAGGGTTTCCTCATGACAGCTCTTCTTTGCAGATCTTGCACTGCACTTTTGGAGCATTTACCTTTTTTAGTCCAGGTGGGATTATAAAAAATATCCAAATGAAATGTTCCTTAACTTTTCGTTGAGGAGGCTGTTCATCGATGAATTCTGGTTCATCCTCACTGATGGATTGTCTGCTAACCATTGTAAAACCAACAAATATCCTGGAGCAAAAAGGCAGGTCTTTCAGTCACAAAAGTGAAAGAAGAAGTGAAGGAAATGGGTGGGGATTTCATTCTTTGTAAAAAAAACTGTTAGCAACCAATGAAAAGTGTTATTTTAGGGTCACATGACCCGACGCGTTTACGCTGCGCGCTCCGGAGCGCTTCTGGGTGCGTTTACGCGGCGCGAACGTAGGCGCTTCCGAAGGTACTTACGTTGCACGCCGAAGTGACGTCATCAAACTTTTACAGAAATGCATAATCATTTTCCTTATAAAAAAAACTGATTTTATTTGTATGGTACGAAATGTTTTGCATTATTATTAACTTTTCATTCATATTTTTTTTCACGAACGACAGTAGCGCTCTGGGTGCGCTTTCAGGTGAGCTCACCGGTTAGCTTACCGGAAAGCTTACCGGAGAGCTTAGCTGAAAGCTTCCCGGAGCGCGCACCCAGAGCGCAAAAGAAAAAAATTATATAAAAAAAAAAATGAATACTTACAAAAAAACAGCAAATTGTAAAAAAAAAAAAAGGTTAGAAACTCGATATAGAAAGGAATTAGCATTTAAAAAACCTATGAAATTCACTGAAAAAACCAAAGGTCTCACACCAGTTATAGTCAGGAATTAGCATTTTAAAAACCTATCAAATTCACTGAAAAAACCATAGGTTTCACACCAGTTATAGTTACCTGGAAATGTTACTGACATAAAACCATTGAAATTCCCACGTTATAGTTAGTTGGACTCACTATAACTTGCGCGTGTAATGCACTGCTGATGACATCACATATTACATCACTCATGACATGGTCAGTGACATGGTCAGTGACATCACACATTGATGCATTCTACAACGGTCATATTGTCAGACCAAAACACGACAGAATGATCTTTGAACCCTTCGGGCCAGGTTCTGAGGGCCACCAGAATGGGAAACAGTTCAAGGAAAGCAATATTACTCGTCAGCCCCTCTTCATGCCACCATGGGGGCCACCTTTGTGCCGACCATTTCGTGCCGAAGATGGCGCCAAAGCCCATGCTCCCCGCTGAATCTGTCCATAGACCAAGCTCTTCAGAGGACACGGCTGGCTTGTTCCAGACAACTCGACCATTGAAGTCCGCCAAAAATGCTAACCAAATACGCATGTCCTGGCGGACCTCAGCCGATAGTCTCGTGCGATGATGACCCTCCTTTAGGCCAACCATCGCTTGGGCAATTGAACGGGAAAAGGGGCGAGCCATTGGGATCACCCTTAGGGCAAAATTCAACTTCCCCACCAATTGTTGCAACTGATTCAGCGTAACCTTAGATGCATTTATACATACTTGCAGGGCTGCCCTGAATTTCGACACTTTGGTAGCTGGTAAACGAAAACAACCCTCACTAGAGTCCAACTCGATCCCCAAAAACTCGAGGCAAGTCGTGGGACCCACAGTTTTACCCGGTGCCAATGACACGCCAAATTGACCCATTAACACACAAAATTCAGCCAAGGCCTGGGCGCACTCGTGATTTCCGGCGGGCCCAAGGAACAGAAAGTCATCAAGGTAATGCATTACATTTCGGAAACCCGTCTTCTTGGTGAATACCCATTGCAGAAAAGTACTGAATTTCTCGAAATATGCACAGGATATAGAGCATCCCATCGGCATACACCTATCCAAGTAATATGATCCCTGAAACATGAATCCCAGAAGACGCTGGTCGTCTGGGTGTACCGGGAGCAACCGGAACGCTGACTCGATATCTGATTTCGCCATCAACGTCCCGGGCCCCAGGCGATTCAAAATGGCCACTGCTTCATCAAATGATGCGTACCGCACCGAACATACCTCTGGATCAATTGCATCGTTCACCGAAAGACCATGTGGAGCTGACAGATTATGAATTAAACGAAACTCACCTGGGTCCTTCTTCGGGACCACCCCTAACGGAGAACAGACGAAATACGGTACCGGGGGTACACTAAACGGGCCGGCGACCCGACCCCGGTTAACCTCTTTCCGGATCTTATCTTGCACTACAGTTGTATGCTGGAAGACGGAAAGTTGATTTCTGCACGTCCCGACGCCCTGAAAGTCCCCTACCGGGATGCGGAAACCATATGAAAAACCGTTCCGCAGCACCCCAGCAGAAGTACGATCTGGGTATTCACTGAGCCAGGGAATCATCGCCAAGGTATCAATCGGGGTTGGTAAAGGCGCCCCTCGGACTATATTAGACCTGTTTGGCGCCTCCTCTATCCCCATTCTCACCCGTTCTGGCTCTGCACGAGGACTCAGGATGGGACGACCCACAATTACTACATTCGTGTTTGAATTTACAGGATCCCGGAGGCCTAGTACATTTACCTTTGTTGAAATTGAAGCAGAAACCCCTTTTCCCTGTATTGCCGGCAGGTCTCGAGTAATCGTCGGTACTCGTACCTGACCGAAAGGGCGTCCCTGCATTTTGGCGGGAGTATTCACCAACATTGCTCCCCACCAATGGCATTTTCAACATCCCTGACTCTTTCATTTTATCCCATGTCAAAGAATCATAACAGTCCCAAGTTAAACTTTTGTTATGCTCCTTTTCTTTCCTGAAAAGGTTGTCATAACAGAACCAATGGTTACCTTGATATGATGTCGAGTAACCCATAATTCGTGACTGATAAATTGGAAACTCAGGTAGCAACTCAGGCCTACGTTCCCCCAAAATTGATGTAAAAATACCCCAGGCATTGCCCCAGTTGCCAATATTCTCATTTACCTTAAAGGCGGCCATTTTCGCGCGCCAAACACTCGGATGCATTAGGTCCTTCTGACTCTTAACATGCTCCACTTCATAATGATCGACAAGCAAGGAGAAAATGTTCACGTATTCCCCCGCCCAAATCTTTTCCTTTATTACCAAAGGAACATGTTGACCCAATTTCTCTCTACGAGAGGGTGCTGACTCATCCCTTGCGATCGGCAATGGCCGCTTACCTGCACCGGACGCTGCTTCCGTCACTTGTGGCTTGTCTATCACTGCCGCCGGTGCGGGCACCTTGGCTGCGTCTCTTTTTCCACGCAACTGTTTCATCAGCGCCTGTGCCTCGGCAGCCGTGGCGCCCTCACTACTATCGCCCAACCACGCTGCTAGCTGTGCCGCCAGCTCGGGGGGCATATCCTCGTTAGATGTCGGGGTGACGACGACGGGGATCGGATTCCCCTCCATCGGTACCGGGGTCGGCGCCTCGAGCGGAGCAGAGGGAACCGGGACGTCTCCCCCGGCCGGACCCCTTCTTGGCCTCTTGGGTTTCCCTCCAGCCAGTGGACGCCCCGATCCCTCCTCCCCGTCTCGCTCCGCCAGTCGCTTCTTTATCTCGGACATCTCCTTGACGAGGACCCGAACCATCTGCTCAGTCGTCATTCTCTTCGCGCCTTTCTTGGGCATCTCTCCGACAAAGTATCTAGAAGACAAAAGAAAAGATCAAAACGCTCAAAATTGGCTCTTCGTTCTGTCCCGAGCTCACGTGTAGCGAGGAGGTGCAGCTTCAGAGCACAAGAACAAGAGGACGTCTTCCAGTCTTGCGTCCCTTTTTATCCGTCTTCAGGGCGGGCGAAAACCCGCCCCTGCCTGCCCTGAGGGCGTGGCTGGCTGCGTCAGTGTCTAGGCCAGCCCACTCTAGGGCGGGAAAAAGCGCGCCCCGGCTACGCCGCTTCGGGCATACCAGCCAAGACGCGCCTCCCGCCCAAAAATGGCTTCCCGGGGGGATCGAGGCACTCCGCCATACGTTCGGGGGGACCGAGTGGTCGCCCCTTTCCATTCTGCCCTCTGGCCTCCACCATCTTGGAAGTATAAACTTTCCAACTATTCGTTCAAATCCCAGTTAAAAACAGAGTTTATACGAGACAAATCATATCAGACCTGATATCAAGTTTCATATGTACAAATTCATAGCTGCGATTAACGAGGAATATAAATAATCTTGCTGTGGAACGGCAATTGCAACCTCAATTCCGAGGTTGCTAGCCCCCTCAAAGTTCCATTTCAACAATCAAAACATCCAGAAGAGAACATTTCACAAAAAATCTCACAAAAATCCAGACAAAGCCAAAACATCTAGAAAAATGATGTGACAATCTAACTACCCAAGTGTACCGTCAGTTCCTCCCCACTATTAAATCCATTAAGGTACTTTGTTTGTAAATTCTCGATTTACCGGGATTCTAGCCTTCTTAGTTTCAGGATTCTATCTTCTCCCCTGGCTTTGTTGGGTACACAATCTATTAAAAAATACTGCAACAGATCCCTCTCGCTTTTGTGTTTTAAGTAGTAAAGCTTTTATTCGACATAATTGTCATAAAGCCAAAAACATTTAAAATACATTCGCAGATAGAAAAAAGCATAGTTACCAAAGAATGCGTAAGCATGTGTGGTGCACCAAAAACAACATCAGGGGGTATATACAATTTGTGTAGAAATACATTACCATTACATTATGTATTCTTTAGCATACAAAAATACAAATTGCCACAGTTTGATAGTCAGTTACAGGACCGATTTTTAAAAAAAACATATCTACATTATATAAATAATTAAAATGCCAGTAATTAAAAACATATTTTCACTTTTTTTATAAAATTTAAGAAATTCCTTATGTAATTCGGGCTGAGGGGTATCATGCCCTACGTTTTAACCCCTAGTTTCTTCCTAATCAAGCAGACACTGAGGAGATAACTACTGACTCCAAAAGCTACCAACTGAGAGGTTGTAGATTTAAGTATCCTCTCTGCCTCTTTGTAGGATCTTATGCCCAAATTATTACAAAGTGGTTTGATCCATTTCGTACGTGGGTGTTTGTACACCGGACAGAAGAAGAGAATATGGGCCTCATCTTCTTTTTTGTTTAAGTTCACACAATTTACAATTATACAGATCATTTCCTGTGGTTTTGCCCCATCTACAGGTATTTACATTTATTTGTAAAACGCCATACCTATATTGTAAGTAAACAGTTTTGGCCAAAGGTGGCTCAATTTCATCCATAAACTGCTCGAACATGGGAATATCCTTAAATTGCAGAAACTTCAGTGTTAGAGAGCCGGTACCACGTTCATGTAAGTATGCATTATTTTCAAAGGGCCAAAATGCAGCTTTTACCTGATCTTTACAATTGTTTGACAGTACAAGTGGGTTATTTCAAAAGTGTGAAAGTCCTATTTTTGTGAACCAAGTGGATATATGTCTCAGCCATTTGATTGAATTAAATATATCGAGTTCCATGATTTCTAGTAATCCGCTTCTATAATCGACGAGTTCCGGGGTAGACCATAATCTTACCCAATAGAGGAGTGGCCTTAAGCAACATAAAAAGTCTGTACGTTTTACATTAATGTCCAAGTAAACAGGCAATTGGGGCATTCTTAAGGGTAATTTTAATAAACGCCTAAAGAACGCGTTCTCATCAATGTCAAATGTCTTATTTGAGTATGGCCCCCAAATCTCTGCCCCATATAGGGCTGCGGATTGAGCTTTGGCTTTGAATACTTCCTTCGCAGGGGTTATGGCTTTGGAAGCACTTCCTCCATGAATCTTTAAAATAGGGAGTGAACTATGTTTGAATGTCAGCCTGCTTTTTTCAGTTGATTTTTCCAAGACATTTTACTGTCTAGCCTAATGCCCAGGTAGTCGAAAGACTCCAAGTACTCTAGTTTTATGTTATTTAAGGCCAAATTCCTCTTAAAGGTTTTTGGAGGATTAATAGCCATGTACTTGGTTTTTGAAGAATTAATTTCTAGCCCCTTTACTTCGCAATAACTATAGAATTGGTTCACTAAATTTTGTAATCCTTTCAGGGTTTGGGATATTAGGATGGTGTCATCGGCAAATAACAATGATGTAATTGCCTCATTGCACAATTTCGGGGAATCGTGGTTACATTGTGCCAGGTAGGGAGGGATGTCATTCACAAATAAAGAAAAAAGGGTAGGGGCCAGCACGCACCCTTGTCGTACCCCCTTTTTACTGGTATGGCCTGGGTAAGTTCACCATTTCTTCCCCACCTTACTTTGGCAAAATTATCTGTATGTAACTTTATAAGGTTTGTTAGCAATTCACCCGGAACACCCAATTTCCTCAAAGTATCCCAAAGAAGGGAACAAGATCAAACGCTGCACGTAGATCCATAAATGCTACGTAAAGGCTACCCTTCTTTATTTGTACATATTTCCAACAGATGCACATAAACCTGTGCACCAGGTCCACAGTACTTGTCTTTACTCTAAACCCTGCTTGGTATTTAGAGAGGATTTTAGTTTCCTCCATCCAGTCTAAAAGTCGATTTAAAATGTGCCTGGCAAAGATTTTCTGTAAAATATTGATTAAACTAATCGGTCTGTAATTGGCTGGGTTGTAGCGATCCCCTTTTTTATAAATGGTAACTATTTCCGCCCCTTCCATGTCTCAGGGATTGGGGTCCCTGCCAATATTGAATTGCACAAGAAATTTATATAGGGGCACCATACTTCAGTATTGTGGGTAAATAAATCCCCAGGCAATTTGTCAGGCCCTGGTGCCTTACCCGCCTTGATTGCATTTAATGCACATAGGGTCTCCTCTTCACTAAATTGGGGTAAACTAATACACGAAGACAAATCATTTCCTAGATCATTTGGGCCTAGGGACACATCTGCTGAATCATACAGCTTGAGAAAATGGTCACATCATATTTTTTCATCAAGGTAAAAGTCCCTGTTGGAGCGGCCAGTTTTGTTATTTTTTGATATCAGACTCCAAAAAGTGCTTTGGTCATGCTTCCTAGCAGCATTTAGGAGATCTTCCCAGACCGAATTATCCCATTCCTTTTTTGCCCAGGAGAGAAGTCTTTTGTATTCTTGTCTACACTCTATTACCATCCTCTGATCTTTGTTTTTAACAGCATTGATTAAGTTACTTTTTGCTAGGCGACACTGTTTATATACCATGGTGTTTCAAGTTTGAGTTGCCTGCTTATATTACTTTTATCATTGCTACATGGTTTGCTCAAAAGGGGAATTAATAATTCTATCAAGTGGTAGTGCATGTTAAGAACTTCCTGGGAACCCAAGCACAAATTATTATATAAAGGGATTGTGTCTGAAAAGGTATTATAAATACCAGTAAGTATATCTTTTTTTGCTAAAATATGTGGCCACTTTATGGTTCTTCTATTATTGGAGACCTCGACCTCTCCCACCTCCCTAAAAGATTCTGGTTCCACAAACGATGTCAAAAATGGATTAGAAGGTAACCCCAGTTGTAGAGGGAAGTGGTCACTTTCAGGCCTGTTCACAACTCTGAAATCCAACAATAAGTGCCATAAGTTGGCTGTGACCAACATAAAATCAATAAGTGATTTAGAAATCCCCTTGCTATATGTATAGTTTGCAGGTTTATCGGGATCAAGACGACCATTACAGGCTCTTAAATCGTTAGACACAGTTAGTTCGAAAATCTGTATGGCTGCCACTGAGCTTTTAACTAGTTTCACACTGTCTAGAGTGGGAATATCACGGGCCCTGTCTTTGTTTTCTAGTAAGTTTTCAAGCCCCAATACAGGTTCGAATTGACAATTAAAATCCCCGCCTATAATAACTTGGGGATTTAGTTCTAAAGTACCCAGATACAAACTTAACTGTTCTACAACCACAGATTCCTTGCTGTGAGGATTGGGCCTGTTATAAATATTTATGATGTAGACCTCCCCCATTTCCTTCATGGTCACCTTTACCCCAAGCAGGTCATTGGAACGGAAGTAAAAAGGTAAGACAACGACATTTAGGGATATTCTTATCCAAATTATTAGACCCCCAGACGGTCTACCTCTTGTAGACGCGATTGCCCCACAATGAAAAGCTTTGTAACCTAGTCTATGAATTATATTGATTGCCCAAGTTTCTTGTAAGTGTAAGATGATGTGATTATATTTTGAGAATGTTCTAGCACGGGGGGTGGCCGGGCGAGACTCCCCTGGGAGGGCACGGCTGTCACATATAGGTCAGGATTGACCTATTTGCCAGTAAGGGAAAGGGTGGGGTGGGAGGGGAAAGAGGAGGGGGTGGGGGGTGGGAACCACACGGGGAACAGGGCACGGCAGGAAAAAAAATAGAGGGGAAGAGGTTAAAAAAAATACTCTTTGGTCACAGGGAACAGGCGGGGGTGAGAAAAAGGAAAGGAAGTAATACAATAAGCAACGCTGATCAAAAGTTAACGAAATGGAAAATCACTATGCAAATAATGTACAGTAGAGAGGATAGTAGGGAAAGGAAATGGGAGAACAGGGATAATGGGGATTAGAATTGCAACCTGGAATGTTTGTGGGCTAAATGACCCCCAAAAAAGAGCGAAAGTAGCATTAATGCTGAAACAAGTGAATTTAGACTTTGTATACATCCTGGAAACTCATATAAAAACAACACAAGCTTATGTTCTGTCACAGTTAGGATTGAAGGTACTAGTTCACTCAAGCCAAGGGGTCAAAAAAAGAGGAGTAGCTATCCTAGCTAGGAATAATAATGTTCTAATTAGAAAGAAAGCACAAGACAAATGGGGAAGATGGGCTATGGTTGAGTGTTGGATTGATGGAGACTGGAAAACATTGGTAAATGTATATGGATCAACAGAGGACGATCCTGATATATTTCAATTCCTAGATGTTGAATTAGCAACGTGGGCACCAAACATTATATTGGGAGGTGATCTTAATATTAATGGTGCAAACGGATTAGGACTGGGTTCTTTTGGAAAGTATGACGGTAGGAAAAAAAAAGTATTTCAGGCGCTACACAGTTTGGTGTTAAACAATGCTCTTTCAGACGTATGGGGGAAAAAGATATTGGATAATAAAGGGTACACATATTACTCTGCACCGCACCAAACATGTGCAAGACTAGATTATTTTTTTATTTCAAGTACAAGTATTTCTGACTCGAAGATTGAAAGGCTGCCACGGGTCCTAAGCGACCATAATCCTCTAGTACTTACTATAACAACAAAAACAAGTACTAGACAACACACGAACTGGACTTTTGAAAGAGAGCTACTGAAAGATGAGAACTATATAGAATACATGAACAAATGGATTACTGAATTTTTTTCGTTTAATAAAGACACAGCAGAAATGGGAGTTGTTTGGGACACTTTTAAGGCTGGAATACGAGGTGAAACGATGAGTTATAATTCATATAGAAGGAAACAAGCTCAGTTGAGGACTCTGGAATTAACTTAGAATGTCTTGATGGCAGAAGAAAATCTATAAAATTGTGTGATGTCGGGGCGGGATATCGAAAAAGCATGGGTAGAGCTAGTAAAAGCCAAAGGTGAGGCAGAGGGTGAAATTGCCAGTAAAGCAGCGAAAATTTACAACACTAAAAGGGAGAAGTGTTATGAGCTGAGTGAGTCAGTGGGTAGGATACTGGCTACTAGAGCAAGACAACAAGAATCTGTAGGCATAGTGAGGGAAATTAGGGACGCCGCGGGCAGGATATACACAGACTCGACTAAAATAAGAGAAGTTTTTAGGATATTTTACGAGAAGCTATATGATGATGAGTCAGACGGCCGTGACCCGCTAAAAGATAAGGAAGAAATGAGGGAGTATCTCGAGGATATACCCTGTAGATTCAATAGAGGAAGAGGAAGCAAATGGGTTGGAAGAAGAGCTGCAGTTAGAAGAAATAAAGCAGGCAATATGGAACCTACCCTCTGGTAAAGCAGCAGGCCCTGATCAAATTCCCATTGAATTTTATAAAGTATTCTGGGATTGCTTGAGAGAAGAAATGGTGAAGGTGATGCAAGGTGCACAACTGGGCATAACATCGCCTAAATCATGGGGGGGCGCAGAAGTGGTCGTAATATTAAAAAAGGGTAAAAAACCGGAGGAACCAGGCTCGTACAGGCCTATAACCCTACTTAATGCAGATGCAAAAGTCTTCTCTAAAGCCTTAGCATCAAGGCTGGCAAGAATTATAGATAAAATCGTTAGTAGCTGTCAACACGGTTTTATACCAGGGAGAGGAACCACCCACCATATACGGAAGGTAATAACTCTATTTGATGTTTCGGCAGTCACAGGGGACCCGATAGCAGTGATGTTACTCGATGCAGAAAAGGCATTCGATCAAGTCTCCTGGAGCTACCTTTGGTATGCTCTAGCTAGAACAGGAATTAAACAAGGTTTTATCAAAGCCATACAAACTCTTTACTTAGAACCAGTAGCGACACTACGAGTGAACAGTGGAAACACAGGGAAATTCCATATAAAAAGAGGTACCAGACAAGGGTGTCCTTGCTCACCCTTATTGTTCGCTATATATATGGACCCGCTCATACGTAAAATAGAGGCATCAGCGATGATAACACCAGTTACAACGCTTATCGGGCAATGTAAAATCTTAGCCTACGCAGATGACATCGCTGTTATCTCTCCAAACCCATCTGAAGCTATAGAACACCTTGAGCTTCAGGCGATGAAATTTGGAAGAATCTCGGGATACAAATTAAATACAACAAAAACACAGATAATTAAAAACTTGTACACTCCATGCTCAGACAACCGAGTAATACAAGAAGGTACATATCTAGGGGTTACCATAATGGCAGACTTGGATAACTTGGTGGAAAGGAACATTTACCCTTTAATTAAGAAAGTGGAGAAAGACCTGGATAGATGGGATAATTTACACCTATCAATAGTGGGAAGATCTAATATAGTAAAAATGATTATCCTTCCAAAATTTCTATATCTATTTAGGGCAATACCGCTTATTTTCGATAATAAAATATTAAAAAAATTAGAGAGTATGCTAAATAGATTTCTTTGGGCAAAAGGGAAAACGAGAAGGGCTCTTAGATACATGACATTGCCAAGAGAAAGGGGAGGCTGGGGAGTCCCAGATTTAAAATCCTATTACTGGGCGGCGGCTTTACAGAATATGGCTGGTTTAATGGGAGGTGAACAGGGCAGTGGAGGAGAGGAGTGGAGTAAATATGGATCACTAGCAATCTACGGCCTAACTTTGGGAACGGAAGTGAAGGATGTTCTCCTGAAATTCACAGAGGCTAGTTATTATAAGAGGACAAAGTTCAAGATAATAATAGCAGCATTCGAAATTTGGAAAAGTTTTGCTAAAAAAATTGGATTGGGAAAATTTAATTCTTATACGAAATTATTACATAATCCAACCCTCCCACAAGATATTTTCTCGGGACCTATAATGGTAGAGTGGGAAAACAGGGGAATCAGAAACATTGGAGATATTAGGGGGGAACATTGTTTTCTACAATTCAAAGATCTGCAAGATAGATATAACCTAGAAGCAAGGCAGTTCTTTAAATTTCTGCAAATCAGGAGTTTCCTCCTGGCAAAGAAAGGTGGTGTTCTGGGATTCAGGCGTAATGCTATAATGGAAATTATTCGGAAAGGAGAGGATTGCACAATTAAAAGATTGTATGCTGAATTGATGAAAGTAAAACAAGATGATCATCAAAAGTGGAGTGAAAAATGGAGGGATAATCTTACAATTAGTTCTGAAAGCTTTGGTATCTCTCTAGAAATGGGGAAATCATTACTATGTGCAGCACCATTACAGGCTCAACACTATAAAACACTGTACCACCTGTATTATACACCGGCTAAAATAGCGCAATGGGGAGGGTTAGTGGGTATTACATGCTATAGGTGTGGAAGCTCGGATGCTGATTTGGAACATGTATTTGCTTTATGTCCCCGTTTAGACTTATTTAAAAAGGAAATCGAACGTTTTATAAGTAAAATTGTAGAAAGCGAAATTGTTCTAACCCCAGGAACTATCCTATTAGGAGTAAATGTTGAGGATATACGTTCTTTTTGTGGGAGGGAATTTTTGTTTGTTGCTATGTCTATCATGAGATTATGCATAGCCTCTGCATGGTTAGATCCTGTACCACCTACCTTCCATAAATGGTTGGCTAAGTTACTAATAACGCATAAAATGGAGAAAGTGATATATGCAAGGAAGGGAAAAAAGGGCAGGAAGCTGGGGGATATAATATGGGACCCTATAACTCGATGGAAGGAGGAATAATAATGAGAAATGTTGGATTGCCTGCAGACAAGAAATACTAATTTGGTGCAAATACAATATTGATGCTGTTCAATATGAAAATATATGTTGCATTTATTAATGGTATTTTTTTAGGACCTAATTTGTGTTCTAATTTATTTTTGGAAATATCACCCTTACCTGCTGATGATTTAGTCATTGTTTCCTATTTTGATTTATGAATTATTGGTATATACTTTTTCTCCTCTAATCTTTGGTTTGTATTAATGATGCCGTGCTTTGTATATAAATGCAAAATAATTTAATAAAAATATTTAAAAAAAAAAAGTAAGTGTATGATATCATGCTCTTCCATGAAAGAACTTCAAACCCTGTCACAAAGGTTTCTTGATACCCCTGCAATATTCCATGACAAAATTTTTATCTCTCGCATCATTTTAGATTGTGCTGTCTACTAGGAGAGTCATTCGTGATAATATATACATTTGGTGATTCCCCCCTTTTTGGTCCAGCCGAGGTCCCATTACTAGACACAAGCTCTTGGGCGTCCATGCGTGCTGGTGATAGCACATTTTTTTCCAAGACAGTAAGAGGATCTACGGGTGCCCTCTTTGGGTGTTCTCCATCAATACTAACAACCGGTACATCAACCCATTGGTTTTTGACTAATTCAGTTCCAGGAGACATTATACACGATCTTACACGTCTGTCCCGTGGAGCTTCACTGAATGGAGCAAGGGGATTTTCCCCAACTTCAAACGTTCCTTCTTGTCAACGGCCCCACCATGACCAGTTTGTATCCACACCCCTGTTCTGTAATGGCATTTCGCCCCCTGGTGTTGGGGGATCAAAGAACGAGTACCTACTACTCGTCGTGCCCGCACAGGGAGGACCTCTGTTGCCTACTACCGATTGCTTTGGATAAAAATAACTAAGGTCACGAGTTCCAATTCCTGAGTGTCCTCTCTGTTGATTATGTCCATACACAAGGTGGGCTACCAAAGGGTCTTTAAAGTTCACCAAAATGCAATTCCCCTTTATATCCTTTGGCCTGGTGCCCAACCAGTTAACTCTTCGAACATGTATGACCTGACAGTTGATAGTATACGGAAGAGGTCTATTTTCTCTTAGCCAGTATAAGGTCTTGTTTTTGAGTTCATCATAGGACTCCCTCCTGTGAGGTTTCAGAGGTGGGACCCCTGTGAGAACTACCACGTACTGTTGGCATCCAGGTGGAATGTCAGTGTTTGGAACTTGTTTTGGCACTGGTTTGCCTGAATTACAGTCGGCTACTGGATCTTTAACGTTAGTAGCAGAATTTGCAGTACAAACAGAGGTTCCTACCCCTTCTTCAGTTCTCAGTGGCACTAACATTTCAGTGGTAATAGACACTGTCTTGGTTGTCGATGCATCCTGTTTTCCTTTACGTGGCGCTGGTTTTGGAGGGACAGCAGTTTGTATTCCTACGTTATTTAACAAAGCCCCAGAAGGGGCTGATTGCAATCCCCCCGGTACAGCATTATCCTTTTTCCGGTCCACCGTCCTATCTTTTCTTGGTGGTCGAGTTTGTTCAGGTGGTTTAGGAGTTGTCAGGCTTAATTCTCCCCTTGCTGTATCAGCTCCGATCTTAGAGTGTAATTTTACTAACGATTTTAAAGCGAAAAAATTATCAAGTGAGGTTTGTTCAAATTTGTCCTAACGGTCCGAGAGCCCTTTCAATCTTTCGATCACAGGTAAAATCAGGGTTGACATTAAATGTTGGATCTTATCCATCAAGAGTTTGTCTACAGATGGATCCTTTGGGCAATTATCCTGTGAAATATCAGGTTGGGAACTAGTTGAAACGTTTACAAAGTCCCCCTCTTGACGGTCATTTACTCCTGCGCCTATTTTCTTGGTCTCAAATCCTGCAGATTTACAAGGGGCACCCCCATACGTAAAGTTTCTTTGTATTCTTTTGAAGGCCTTATATCTAAAGCCCTTACGCAGGGTGACTAATCTTTTCCTTTTTAATGCTACACAACTTGCTTTTACCGGAGAAGCCAGTAAGATTTGTCGTGTCGGTGCTTCATGGATCATTATCATGGGCAGGGAGGGAGAGACTACTGATGGTGCAACAGAGTGATTTGGTACTACAACAGCACTACTTGGGCTCCTGTTTGCTGTCTCCTGGTCAGGGAGAATGTCAAGGTTTCCATTGCCTTCCCCTGGTTTAGCTATGCAGGGCTGCGTATTCCATGGTGTTGTGGTAAGTAAGGGATCCACTGGATTAGTGTTAGTAGGAGATATCGCCCGTACCAGTGCTCCCAAAGAGGAGGGCTTGTGTGCAAGATATTCCCGTGATAGTCTTCGCTCAGCTAGAATAATTTCCTTCTCCACGACAGAAACAGCACGGGTAATAAACTGGTCCATAGTGCCTATTGTGGAATTTCCCCCTCACCTCATACATCTACCGGAGCGAGTAGACATAGGTGTGTAGGCAGACATGAATAAATAGCAGCGAATTACTCAGTTACTATGTCACACAAAGTCAATATTTTACCTGATGTAGTTCTTAGGGGGGTGGCCCGTCCCGGCCCCTGCTGGCCCCGGACGGCCACAGACGGCCCGCCCTTTGCCCGGGCTTCGCCCGGCGTCCCGCTTGCGTCCCGCAAGACGGGCCCTCGCCGGATTATATAGATAGGAGGGCGGTTGTGGGCGGGGCACGCAGGGGGCGCTGACCGGATGTTGCTTGGTCACGCAGGGACTCCTGGGAGAGTGAGTCCCTGCCGCGCTACTCCCCTGCAGCCTCTCTTCCCCACAGATGGTCAGCAACATGGCAAACCGGCAACAGGCAGCGTTGGTGGGCAGTCCTCCCACGAAGCGGCCGGCGAGAAGTTGGAGGTAGGGTCAAAGCAGCAGAGTATCCCCACAGCGTCCTAGCGTTTCACAGAGGGTCACACAGGTCGGGTGCAGCAAGCTCCTTTTCACTCGTTTTGCCGGTTGTGGGCGGGGCACGCAGGGGGCGCTGACCGGATGTTGCTTGGTCACGCAGGGACTCCTCGGAGAGTGAGTCCCTGCCGCGCTACTCCCCTGCAGCCTCTCTTCCCCACAGATGGTCAGCAACACGGCAAACCGGCAACAGGCAGCGTTAGTGGGAAGTCCTCCCACGAAGCGGCTCCCGCAAAGCGGGAGCGGCGAGAAGTTGCAGGTAGGGTCAAAGCAGCAGAGTATCCCCACGGCGTCCTAGCGTTCCACAGAGGGTCACACAGGTCGGGTGCAGCAAGTTCCTTTTCACTCGTTTTGCCGGTTGTGGGCGGGGCACGCAGGGGGCGCTGACCGGATGTTGCTTGGTCACGCAGGGACTCCTGGGAGAGTGAGTCCCTGCCGCGCTACTCCCCTGCAGCCTCTCTTCCCCACAGATGGTCAGCAACACGGCAAACCGGCAACAGGCAGCGTTGGTGGGCAGTCCTCCCACGAAGCGGCTCCCGCGAAGCGGCTCCCGCGAAGCGGGAGCGGCGAGAAGTTGCAGGTAGGGTCAAAGCAGCAGAGTATCCCCACGGCGTCCTAGCGTTCCACAGAGGGTCACACAGGTCGGGTGCAGCAAGCTCCTTTTCACTCGTTACGCCGGTTGTGGGCGGGGCACGCAGGGGGCGCTGACCGGATGTTGCTTGGTCACGCAGGGACTCCTGGGAGAGTGAGTCCCTGCCGTGCTACTCCCCTGCAGCCTCTCTTCCCCACAGATGGTCAGCAACACGGCAAACCGGCAACAGGCAGCGTTGGTGGGCAGTCCTCCCACGAAGCGGCTCCCGCGAAGCGGCTCCCGCGAAGCGGGAGCGGCGAGAAGTTGCAGGTAGGGTCAAAGCAGCAGATCCCCATGGCGTCCTAGCGTTCCACAGAGGTGTTTAAAAGAAAAATGTCGTGCCACTGGATAAGTAAAATCCTTTTTCACAAAGGCATGCATATGTTCCAATATTCTCAGTTTGACACAGTTGATGGTGCTCCCTTTGTATCTAAGTCCATAGGGGCACCTCAGACAATAAACTGCAAATGCTGTTTGGCAAGACATGAATTTATTGATTTTCTTCCATTCTCTTAGGCATGCTACTTCATATGATAAAATCCTACTGCTGAATGCACATGCTTTGCATCTCCCGCAGGGGTAGAATCCCTTCATTTCTTGCAGTGTCCCTTGTCTGATTGGAACAGAGTCTAAATGGCTGTGTACCAAGTTGTCTCTTAGCGACCGAGCCTTCCTGAAGGTGATCAATGGGGCTACCGGCATCGGCACCAATAATGGTGGTTGTTTTTAACACATGCCAATGCTTCTTCATTATCTTCCTCAGACTGTCTGCATCTTGAGAAAAGGTGGTTATCATTCGAAACCTTCCATCTTCCCCTCCCTGTCTCTGCTGTTTTAAAAGATCCTCTCTGGGCATTCGCTCAACTTTTTTGAGAGTACTCTCTAAAAGCTTGACATTATAGCCCCTAGCTATAAATATTTTGAGGCTATCTGTAGCTGCTAAGTCGAAGTCACATTTCCTGGAGAAGTTGCGCTTTAATCTAAGAAACTCCCCTTAAGGAATGCTATTTTTCAGGTTTTGTGGGTGACTGCTTGAGGCATGTAGCGTGCTGTTTCCGGCAGTCGGTTTCTGCCACCAAACTAATCTCGCCTGTGAATCTTAAATTGATTTCATTATCATTAAGAAATGTTACATATTCTCCTCCCTCCTCACTGGACCATTCCACACCAAGAAAAGGTCGTCGATATATCTATACCACAACACAATTTTGTTGGACCACTTTTCATTGGCGGGGGCCCAAGCCACCAGCTCCACCCACCAGCCCACGAATACATTCGCGTAGCTGGGGGCGAAGCAGGTGCCCATTGCCGTTCCAGAGACCTGCCTGTAAAGGTCTCCCTGAAAAAGAAACATGTTATTAAAGAGGCAGTACTTCATCAATTCTAGCAGCATTTTCTGGCAGCATTTTGTTGTGCATGGCAAATTTCAATTGCTGTTTCTTCAAAAAAGAATCCACCGCTTTTAGACCTTGCACTTGGTCAATACAGGTGTAGAGGCTTGATATGTCCAGTACAATCAGACAGTAAGTGGGCTGCCATTCCAGCTTCTCAATGTGGTCAATGAAGGCTGTCGAGTCCTTAATATACGATTTTAGACCAAGGACTGCCTCAAACAAGAAATGATCTAGGAACCTGGAAAGATTTTACGTCAGGCTGCCCATTGAAGAAACTATCGGTCGTCCGGGTGGTCTGTCTTTATCCTTATTCACCTTGGGTAGGTGATAGAAAGTTGGCAGAGACGGGTTAGTTGTCCTCAAAAATAGATATTCGTCCAAATCCAGCATTTGTTTGTTGTGCCACTTTTTTGATAATGTTTGGAGTTGATGGATACTTTCATTATATCCTTCCATTGAATTTTATTCATAACAATTTCGATCCCTCAATTGTCGCATGGCTTCTCCTACATATTGTTCTCGAGATAGAAATATTTAAATAACGAACCAAACCACATTCACTAGATGATGTCATCAGTGATGTCATTTGAGATGTCATCAGTGATGTCACTGACCATGTCATGAATGATGTAATATGTGGCATCATCAGCAGTGGATTCGGGCTCGGAGTTACAGTTAGTGCAACTAACTATAACAGAGGAATTTCAATGGTTTTGTATGAGTGAAATGTCCAGCTAACTATAACACCCCTGAAACCTATGGTTTTTTCAGTGAATTTCTAAGGTTTTTTAAATGATAATTCCTAACTATAACATACTTGAAACCTATGGTTTTTTCAGTGAATTTCAAAGGTTTTTTAAATGGTAATTCCCAAGTATAATGTTCATTAAGCATATCTGTTTTTTTCTATCTTTTTTAATTATCATCCCATTCTCAACCTAGTAAAAACTGCAAATATAACCACTCTTCAATTGATTCTTTCCTCCAACAAAATCACCACAAAACAGAACCACAACTAACCTTAATAATATACAAACTAGGAGTACCCATAGAATTTTTTTTTAACAACAAGCCAAATCTGCAATGCTACCTAAAAAAACAGGCAATAGTTCCACTTACCACTAACAAACTAACATCAACATTTAACTAGTATAAGGACGTCTACTATGTACTGCGTGAATTACATCCAACTCACACCCATATTTAAAGACGAATATGTGATAGAGGTACTAATTATGCACTTCTGACACCCAACAAAATCACAACACCCAGCGCCACCACCACTACAACCACCCTCCTGACCCCTCCCCATCAACTACCTCAGAGGCAGTGCAAAACAGGACAACAGACCTTCCCAAAATAATATATCCCCTCAACAGCACACTAGCTGAATGGTAAGAGATGTGGCAACCAACTATGTAAAAGGGAGGGAACTCGCACATCAACAATAATTTACACATTGCAAAGACTACTGGTGATGTGCTATACACAACTCACAATACAAACCAAAAACTTTCCCGCATGTAGATATAGTATTGATACGTGTAGTGTACTGCACAGTGGACGCAACCATATTATCTCAGACACTGGGGAATATCTCAGTCATGTAGCTGTGTTGTCCCCCCCCCTTGAAGCAGAAGCAGAGTGAGTTGGTCCAAAGTACGCAACTGCAGAGTAATGGCATAAATAATTAGGCTACGCCTTGGGCGTGGTTCACTTGTGCGAAGACAAAAGACTCTGCCACAGTGAAGGTCCTCACCCTGCCAAGTGGCTGCCACCATGACCACGTGCCTCCTCGATACAGGCCCATTGTGAACTCAGCGCCACAGCACCGCAGACTCATGTCTGTGTCGACTACTGTCTTGGATCTACACTAATGACAACATTGAATCAAGCCTTGCTTTATTTAAGGCAGATACAATTGTACTATATGTCTTCAGATTTTGTTAAAGTGTGTTTAGATGTAGGAATCACTGAGTGGGTTTTTAGAAACGTGTATTCATGTGTCAATGGATTCAAATATAGTACTCTGTATTTTACAGTGAGTGATGAAAGGTTATACTAGTGTATGATGAGGTGTATCTGATTATCACATGGATGATGTCATCAGTGATGTAATCAGTGATGTCATTTGAGATGCCATCAGTGATGTCACTGACCATGTCATGAATGATGTAATATGTGACATCATCAGCAGTGAATTGCGGTCGCGCGAGTTACAGTTAGTGCACATAACTATAACGGAGGAATTTCAATGGTTTTGTATGAGTGAAATGTCAAGCTAACTATAACACCCCTGAAATCTATGTTTTTTTCAGTGAATTTCTAAGGTTTTTTAAATGATAATTCCTAATTATAATGTTCATTAAACATATCTGTTTTTTCTCTTTCTTAATTATCATCCCATTCTCAACCTAGTAAAAACTGCACATATTACCACTCTTCGATCGATTCCTTCCTCCAACAAAATCGCCACAAACCAGAACCACAACTAATGTTAATAATATACAATCTAGGCGTCCCTGTGGAAAAAAAACAAAAAAAATCACTTCCCCATATTTTCAACAACAAGACAAATCTGCAATGCTGCCTAAAAAAACAGGTGATAGTTCCACTTTGATATGTGTAGTGTACTGCACAGTGGATGCAACCATATTATCTCAGACACTGGGGAATATCTCAGTCATGTAGCTGTGTTGTCCCCCCCCTTGAAGCAGAAGCAGAGTGGGCTGGTCCAACGTACGCAACTCCAGCGTAAGAGTATAAATATTAGGCTACGCCTTGGGCGTGGTTCACTTGTGCGAAGATAAAAGACTGCCACAACGAAGGTCCTCACCCTGCCACGTGGCTGCCGCCATGGCCACGTGCCTCTTTGATACAGGCCCATTGCGAACTTAGCGCCACAGAACTGCAGACTTATGTCTGTATCGACTACTGCCTTCGAGCTACACTGCGGACAGCAGGGTTCACATTTGGATCTACACTACAGACAACATTGAATTAATTTAATGCAGAGACTATTGTACTATATGTCTTCAAATTTTGTTAAAGGATGTGACAAAAAGCATTCCTCGATGTCTGTGTCAACTACTGCCTTTGATCTACACTGCAGACAGCAGGTTCACAACTTGAATTCAGCTTTGCATCTACACTACAGCCAGTAGGAAATTCAGCCTTGCTTTATTTAATGCAGAGACAATTGTACTATATGTCTTCAGATTTTGTTAAAGGATGTGACAAAAAGCATTCCACGATGTCTGTGCTGACTACTGCCTTCGATCTACACTGCGGACAGCAGGGTTCACAACTTAAATTCAGCTTTGGATCTACACTACAGACAGCATGAAATTCAGCCTTGCTTTATTTAAGGCAGAGACAATTGTACTCTATGTCCTCGGATTTTGTTTAAGGATGTGACAAAAATTATTCCTCAATCTTTGTACTGACTACTACCTTCGATCTACATTGTAAGGGCTCACGATTCAGGTGCAATGGCGATTGCATATGACACATTCCAGTAAGCAAGAGACATTGTACCAGTGCAACTGCCCGAACCACGAATCATCGCAGGGTACGCACATGCTGAGTACTTCAGGTACCACTAACTCACTGCACCACAAGTCATCTTCACGTGGCCTTATTAAGGCAGAATTCACAAGGCAAAAAACATAGCTACTAGTGCGACTCCACCAGACCACGGATTATCGCAGGGTACGTACAAGCTCAGCCCCAAAGATACTACTAAGTCAGTGCACCATAAATCTTCGCAAATAAGAGTGAACAGTTTTATGTCAGCAATGAGGCATACTATCACTTTTAAATCGAATTGATGCAGAATTCAATAGACAAAAGACATTAGTCCAATTACTGTGCCCCCGACCACGCATCATCACATGGTACATACATGCTAAGCACCAAAGGTACTACTAACTCAGTGCACCATAAATCATCGCCACATAGCCCTATTAAGGCAGAATTCAGTAGGCAAAATACATTGCTACCAGTGAGGCTTGGCCGGAGCACGCATCATCGCAGGCTCCACAGAACATTGATGCTTCAGGTGCCACTAACTCAGTACACAACTTATCATCACTGGTTGCAGACACGCTAACTTACCAATACTGTGCAGCTCTACTCAACGCCACCTGGCCATGGGCTCTTGCTAACCTCTGCCTCCTGCCTACACTGCGGTCATCAGAGCTCACAATTAAATAGACTCTTGATTCATTGTTTGCAGAGTGCAGTACCAAACTAAGTATAATGTCCCTAAAACCTACACAATATCCCTTTAGTAGCCTTCTTTCAAGAACCTCTTTTATATCAGTTCTAGATTTATTTGAATAACAAAATTCACCCTGCAAGTGCAAAGGAAGACACACTGAATCGCAGTCTACACTGCGGACAGCACAGGTCACAATTTGAACTATAATGTCCCTGTAACCTACATATTTCGGCAACGTATTCCATATATGTTTCGTCTTTTATTTGAATCATGATTACAGATGATGCAGTCCAGTAGGCAACATACAATGCTTCCAGTGCAGCCCGTTCCGACCATGCATCATCGCAGGGTGAGCACACGCTGAGCACCAGACGTACCACTAACTTAGTACACCATAAATAATCGCCACCTGGCCTTATTAAGGCAAAATACAGTAGTCAAAAGACATCCTTACCAGTGCGGTCTGCCTGGACCACGCATCACTGCAGGTTCCACACAAACCGCCCCTACCTCAGTGCACGGCAACTCATGAACCCTTTACGATAGAATCTTCTGTGTATTATTTCACATGTAGTGCTCCTACCTTTGTGCAGCAGAAGTCATAAATCGTTTATGATGGAATATCTGTGTATGATATGATGCTTACTATTGTACTTGTTACCAACAGCAACGTAATAAAATGGAGTCAAGCTTATGTGCCCGTACCCACTTCAACTATCTATCTGTGTCTGTGTATTCATTATGTTTGTCAAATGCTGCCCCTGGGCCCTACCACATTATATTGTGCTGGAAACAGCGTATGTAGCCATCTTACCTCTGGTAGTAACAAAAACTTCGGTTATATAACTTTCTCTTGCTCATTCTACAAATACGAACGTAGTAACTGGATCATTACAATACTGCAAGAAAAGTGTATAGTAAATTTATAAGTGTATGCTATTGCTCGAGTTTTTTTTTTGCAGCATATTTATATAGTGTGAAGTTGACCCAAAACTATGTCAACGATTTACATGAACACCGTATTTACAGTACATTTTCAGGCATGCGTAGATTACGTGATTTGTCTACAATAACAGGATGTGGATGCAACTCCGAGGCTCGAACACTGATTTCTAGCACCAAGTTTGACAGTATACCCGAATGACAACATACGTATATATATTAGCTGCCCTTCATGTGCCAAAAACTGATACCTAAAGCTTTCATAGCCCTGTATTACTACAGTTACAATAATCCACTGAATGTACAACAAACATTCATATTTGCAGAAATGCGTCAAGTCCACCTTCTTTTATGTGTGGAACTATGTAGGGTCAGTGATTCCCCGTACCTGCCATTTTGTGGGACTTCACAGACATAATGACACATTTGCGTTTAAGACCTGGGTAACAGCAGCACTATAACACAGACACCCAAATCAGTTTATTTCTGATATAGCTCAAGACGGAGCCAAGCCCATAGTTCCGGAGTCATTGTTCACAGCCTCGCGCTGCACTGGCATACGTCAGGCCAGCCCACTCCGGTTACGCATACAGGTGAACACAACCACGCTACATGGCCCAGATTTTCATTGTAGTGATTTGCTAGTTCCAGGTATAGTTGTCAGAACGGCACACACACACACTCCCTCATGGCTGGTATACACCAACACCACACCCATCTATCACAGGCATCACAACACACGTGATCCTACCAATAAAAAAGACCGGCACACGTGCTATACGCCATTTTAGAGTTGCTCCCATTGCAAGCGATGTGATGGCCCGTCCTGGTGGTTCGGACGCCTCATGTAGGCCTGAACTACCGAACAGGGGGGCCCACCACCATGTGCGTGGCCTCTTTGGTCACTGAGTCAGTGGTACCACAAGGACTGAGCGGGTGAGGAACCTGCGATGATGATGGGTGCACGAGTATGTCCTTTGCCATAGCGATATCAAAACTCAGCAACAAATGTGAGACTTCTTGGAGGCAGAGCGGGACTGCATGATGTACAAGGTGCTCTGTCCGAAAAAAGGTGAGCAGTGAGACCTGGGTGCGCACCGGAGGGAGTAGATGCGATACAGCAGACTGGATACAAAAAGGCGACGCAGCGATTTAGGCGTAACTATGCAGTCCTACATACCCTATCTTATTGCATTTGTATTTTTTTTCCAATAGCAGGAAAGCTTTTATAGTCAGTCAAATGTCCGTCGCTCCCACATGCATAGCGAAGTAGATGAGTATTTGTTTTTTATACTATGTACAGTTAAATTTACCATCTTATTTTGACAACTTTTCCTTTCTCAATTCATTTAGCACTCGCACCTCCGTTGCTGTGCGCAGTACAGCTTGTGCCTTAGTTGGAGTTCACAGCACTGCTCACGCAGCGCGAGACATTTCCTATCTGAAAAAAACAGGGATATGAACCTAACCTACGAATCGCACACGCTCGTGCTTGTCTGTTTCCTTCCGTGCTAAACCATTGGCCTTTGCGTGAAACTTATTCTAAAAGACTGCACGCAATTGGCCAGAGTAAGGCGCATTGCTCCCTCCATGGCCCATTGATATCTATTACGCACTTCCTGTGCGTAATAGACTCCAATAGCACATGAGGTTTCAATTATCATGCCCAGACACGGGCGTGATGATTGAAACCACGTGTATGACTGAGCACCACTTGTTTTCTATAACCGGATGGAAAACATTACTACTCTACTAATTGTTCATAAATGGAAGCCCTTTAAACAAGTTGGAACCGTAAAAAGGGTTGTATTTTTAATGGGGGAGTAAAGGTGTGTGAAAGGACGATGTTATTCTACTCCACATTAAGATAGTGGCAATTACCAATCATAACATCTTTCTTTTACTATCTTTTAGATGTGGAGCTTCAGCGTTCACTATGTCCTGGCACGTGGTGGAAGACAGACCGGTGACAGAAAGGTGAGCTGCGAATATTCTTTTCAGAGTCACTCTCTCACTTCCTCTCTCCTTTGATGAACAAATGACGCACAATCTTATCATCCTTTTTATCTAACAGGTTGTGTTTCACTAATTGGTGTCCCCCAACACCTCCAAAGCTCAATGTTTGAGAAATCTACAATGATGTCTGGCAATCGTAACAACGCGTAAGAAGGTTGCTCCAATACATGGTAAACCCTCTTTGAAACACGCCAATGGCACAAGGTGAGCAGAGAAGCTTGTTTCAGAAGCAACGAGAAGTCACCTGTGGGCGGAGAGACAGGATAGTGTGCAGCAACTTGAGGGCGTAGGAATGTACAATCACCTCTGGGCAGTGGGAGTAGATAGGTTGCAACAGTCTGGGTGCACAGGAAAGGGCACTTACCTCCGGACACTGGGAATGGATGGGGTGCTGCAGTCTGGGTGCGCAGTAATGAGAACTCACCGCTATGCAGTGGGAATGCATGGAGTATAGCACCCTGGGAGCAAAAGAGCGCACAGACAGCTCCTTGCAGTGGGAGTTGATGTAATACAGTAGCCTGGTGTAACACAGAAATATACGTGTGCAGCTGTATGTACTCTGCAATTACTAATTGTATACTATCTTTCAGAACACTAAACTTGAGGGTGCACTATAACCCAGCACGCGGTTGGACACATACCAGTGGCAAAACGGTGAGCTGCGAAGATTTTCTCCAGTATCAACACTACCTCTCCAGCTCCATCTATTACTTTCTCTCTCTCACACTTTCAATGTCTTTCTTTCTCTTTATCTCTCTCTCTTCCCCTCTCTCACACTGTTTCTCTTTCTGTTTTCAAGTTATGAACCCTGCTGTTCACACTGCAGATAAATAAATCATGGCTGAATTTAACACTGTCTGCAGTATAGATCCAAACCAGAATTCAAGTTGTAACCTCTGCTAGATGCAGTGTTTGTAAAAGGTAAGCAGAGCGGCCTAGGTGCACAAGGCCTCCAATTAAAAGCGATGCGAACAAACGATATTGTCCTGCATAATGACTAACTATGGGCCGAAAATTCTTTCCGCTCGCCAAATTTGTGGTTTTTCCGCAATTTTGCAATCTGCAAATCTCGCGAAATTGCGGGAAAATCCGCGAAATCCGCGAGCGGGACAAATTTTTTCCAGGAAGCACTTACAGAGTTACAGCAGGTGCCCAAGTTGAAGCTAGTTTCTTTGTAACCATTTACAAAATGGTTACAAAGAAATTAACTTCAATTTGGGCACCTGCTGTAACGCTGTAAGTGCTTCAAGAGCGGCGCCTCGTTTCCTACTTGCAACAATTCTCTGACCCTGCTCTGACCCTCGAAGCAGGGTCAGAGAATAGTTACAAGTATGGCACGAGGCTCCTGTCACAAAAATTGAACCTCAACAGGAAGCACTTATTGATAAATAAAGCAGGTTCCGGAGTAGAAGCTCAAATTCAGTAACATGTTAATCAGCCCAAAACATTAGTGAGCACGGTCGAGGCTGGGCAAGTGTGCTTTAACCCCATCCCTGCCATCGTAAATTAGCTGTAATACTTGAGGGAGGTCTTTGCATCCATGAGTTTCTCGAGCGCGATCCCCTTGTAGTTCCTGTGGCCAGGAGGCTACTTTCTCCTCACCTGCTGCCCTGCTCGCTCTCTGACCCTTTACACAAGAGGCATGTGCACACGCATAGAAGCCCCGCACCACACACTAGCAGTATCAAACGTTTTTCCCGCCCTTTCCCAAATATGATGGACAGCTCACTCAAGGGACCTCAGCGCCTTTTAGCGCGGTAGCAAAGTTACAGGCACACATGGTCAGTGGAGACAAATCTTCTGGCCCTTTACGCAGCTGCAGTGTAGGAAAAGCGCTATACATTTACACAACGAGGTAGCACTTACTGATTAGCCAGTACTCCAGTTGAGTAGAGGTATTGCACAAAACAGTGGCATCTTCGTGGATAACTGTGCAGGGCAGGATTCATTCTGGCACGAGGCTCCTGTCACAAAAATTAAACCTCAACAGGAAGCACTTACAGATATAGCTGGTGCCCGAGTTGAAGTTCAAATTCAGTAACATTTTTAATCAGCCCAAAACATTAGTGAGCACAGTCGAGGCTGGGCAAGTGTGCTTTAACCCTATATCTGCTGTCGAAAATTAGCTGTAATACTCGAGGGAGGTCTTTGCATCCATGAGTTTCTCGAGCGCGATCCCCTTGTAGTTCCTGTGGCCAGGAGGCTGCTTTCTCCTCACCTGCTGCCCTGCTCGCTCGCTAACCCTTTACACAAGAGGCATGTGCACACGCATAGAAGCCCCTCACCACAAACTAGCAGTATCGAACGTTTTTCCCGCCCTTTCCCAACTATGAAGGACAGCTCACTCAAGGGACCTCGGCGCCTTTTGGTGTGGTGGCAAACTTACAGGCACACATGGTCAGTGGGGACAAATCATCTGGCCCTTTACGCAGCTGCAGTGTAGGAAAAGCACTATACATATACCCAATGAGGTAACACTTACTGATTAGCTAGTAGAAAGTACTCTAGGTAAGTATGGTGCAAATCTCCAAAAATCTGCGATTTTGCAGGAAAATACGCGAATTCGCGGATTTATTTGCGATTTCGTGCGAATTCGCGGACCGCAGGTCTGCAAAATTCGCCCATACTTAATAATGACGTGATCTCTCACCTCATTCTGTCTCATCTCTGAATCACGTTAAAGACCTGCTGGACCATATAATAGATCTGAGCCAGCAGGCACTTCCCTACAGACACGTCTTCAGCACTGGCCTACGAGACGGGTGGGATGCATCAGGCACACTGCACACGTGCAAATAAGCAATATTGCCAAGTGTTATGTTAATTTGTGATCTTTGACCTCATTCAGTCACATCTCGGTCTCATTTTAAATACCATCTATACCATAAGATAGGCCTAATCCTACGACCAGCGCTGCCCCACAGACTCCTGTTGAGGGTGATTCTGCAGGAGGGCTGCACCTACCCTGAGTGTGCATGTGAGCGAAAACGGTCTTGCCTTCCGTAATGATGTAATCTCTCACCTCATTCAATCACATCGATCTAATTTTAAGGACTTATGTTTCATTTTTGTTTTGCAGGTTACCTACGCTGCTACCACTGGAGTCCATTTCACGTTTAGTTTATTATACCGTTATCTTAACGTTACGTTGCTATTTATTCATTTCTGTTTTCATAAAGGATTATTAAAAAAAAGAAATACGTGAGTGTATATTTCTTCTTTTTCTGACAACATTTGACTATTATTTAGTTTGATAATCATCTGCTTAGAGAAGATTTTAAAATCAAAACTATTTAACATTACAGTGCACCTACAACAAATAATGTAGGTAACTCTTAGGCACATAAATCCTGAGTAATTATTCAACTAAAAGAGTTCTATGAGTGTATCACTTTATAACAGCATTGTCGTGGGGCTGAGCCTTGCATTCACACTGTGTTGAGTTGACATGAGCTTATTAGAAGTTAAAAGCCTTTTCTTTCTGCAGCCTTTTGCACACGGCACACATTTTAATAAATGTTTAGAGTCTAGCAGAGTGTTTTGCTTCACACGAGAATAATATGTTTTTCTATATTAGCAGCCTTGCTTGGTAAGCTTTGTCTATACAGTGAGTGCCGAGGCCTTGAAGGTTATTTCAACACAGTGGTTGTTGTTTGGACTGATCAGCGCATGTTCTAGACATTACATATATGCAGCTGTGACCACCTCTGATTTTGGCACGTTTAATAATGCACTGGGTAGGCATGATCACACACACTTGGAGAACATTTGCATGCTGAGAGCTGGTGCAGAATCTGATGTGACACATTTCTGCTAGTACCAGAGGTATGGGGCTGCCTGTAATCCCAAGAGACTTTTTGTAGATATAAAATAACCTACTAGCAAGGGAGGGTGCAATATAGGTATATTTTAAACTTGTTTCCATTTAGCATTATAACATGCTTTCTCCCTTTGTATTTTATGGAATAGTAACTATGCTGATAATCTTGTTGCTAATAATATGTCTGCTTGTATTAGCTAAGATACTGCGCAAGAGAACGCGGCATTAGAAATAAACATTTCAAACTTGCATGTGTCTTCATATACTCCCTGTTTTGGACTGGTATAATAGTATAACGAAAGAGTGTTCATGTGTTTCACATTTCCTGAGTAATCTAAGTTCCATGTTCTGGGTTGTCTAATCATTGGTGTTATGGAAGAGCCAATGAGACACTGATTTTAGTCTGGTAGGGGGTGTTGGGTACTAAGGTGAGTTTTGGTACACCATAATTCACTGAGCTTCCAAGTCTCTATGCACAGTTCTGTGTAGGAGCAGAATCCCTGCTACAGCATAAGCACTGTCCGTCTGATTACAAAACGAATAGGGCACTGCCTAGCACCACCGAGGCTTCAGAGACTGCCGAGGCACACCCTGCATATTAAAATAAAGATCGTGAGTATGAAAATTCCCAGACTTAAGTTGCCTCGAACTCCTCGAAAAATTTCTAAATAATTCTCAGGAAGGTGGCCGTCTCCTAGACTACAAAACGTCTCTGTAGCCTTCCGTGCCCAATTCACATGTAACATTAACACAGTGCTTTGGGGCATATTTACAAGGAAGCCGTTGAAATTATACTCCTTAATTTTTAAAAGAATAACTGACGGGACTCAAAGTTTTACTAAGAAAAGAATGATGTTTATAACTAGAAGTGTAATACCAAGGCTAACTCTTTACCAGCTCTTTACCAGAGGCTGTAGCTGCGATTACCAGTTCCTATGGAAAATGTTTAAAAGGTCAAGCACACTCACTGTTTGGATTAGCAACATTGTGTGCTGAACGTTTGACCTGTGTGCTCAATTGAGTGTTCCAAGAACTGTTACAGGTAGTAAGCAGTTTAGGGGTAGGGTTCAAAGTTGCAGTCTGTACAGAAACAGTCATATTTACCCAAAGTCCTCTACATAACACATGAGAAAGCAAACAGAAACAACGGAACACTGTGTACATTAGGAGCAAAAGAAGTACACAACTCTTCAAATTAACCTCAAGAGAGGATGCGAGCAATAGCCAAAGGGGTTACAAAACCTTATGTACAATTTGCCTACTCTGTACTCAAACATGGGCACTTCTTTATCGATCCCAATCAGACACTGCTGCTTCACGGTTCACAGTGTGCACTTAACTAAATACTTTGCGGCTATTTAAAAGGAAGACAGGATTGTCGACATTCCAAAACTTAGGGGCATATTTACAAGGACGGCGTTAAAATTATCGTTGCTTTAGAGGCAGCAAACTGCCGCTAAAACTGCGATAATGGATTTGAAAATCCTTTGTTGTCTTACCGGAAGATTTTTTCTACACTGCTGTTTGCTATGCCAGGGTGTGAGCCAAAGCTCCAACACTGCCATAGCAAACTTGGTTTGGATTTTGAAAGAGAGAACAGGAAAACCTGCTCACTCTTTCATTTCATTTCATAAAGCTTTATTCGGAACATTCAAAAAGAACATGTCCATAAAAGCACAAGTAATACAGACATTCATACAATTTCTTAGAGGTAAACATAATATACAGTATCTCCAAAATCAATTCCACACGATACAAAACAGGAATGTCCAGGCCAGCTTTGCAGTTATCAAAGAGCTTTTATTTTAGCTCCTACTCAACGCGTTTCGAGGTACAACCTCTTGATCAAGAGGTTATACCTCGAAACGCGTTGAGTAGGAGCTAAAATAAAAGCTCTTTGATAACTGCAAAGCTGGCCTGGACATTCCTGTTTTGTATCGTGTGGAATTGATTTTGGAGATTTGGGGAGTGGCTGCCCCGTCCAGGCCCTCCGCTGCAAGAGGCAGGGGTTCAGAGCCCATAATTACATTTGGATAATATACAGTATATATACATTATCAATCAAAAAGAGGTACACATATTACAAAATATCCAGAGGGGGATGGAATAAATATTTAAAATTTCCAAAAGTTTTTTAAAAACACATACTTTTCCTGGCGCTAATCGCTTTGAATATAAAAGATGCAGTAAAAAAACAAATATCCGCATGATTCAGATTAAAAATCAATTTCATAGCCTCTATAATGTCTTTCACTCCAAATCTGATGAATAACGGCTTCAAGTAGAATTTCCTTAACTCGATGTACAAATCACACATTAACACAAAGTGCTTAGTGCTTTGTTCAGTCTTATTATCACATTTACAAGGACCGACAGGGCGCGATTTAATGTTAGGCCACGCAACCAGATAATGTGCTATGCCCATCCTCATTCTGGTCAGCACAAACTGGTGCGAGGTTCTTGTCACCTGCGATAAATATGGTCTGAAACCGGTAAATTCATCCATGCTTTTGTATAGTACACAAGTAGTTAATTTAGAGTCCTCTAAGTGATGCCTTTCATTACAGTGATTTAAAAATAATGTTTTTACATCAGATTTGGGGATTTCCAAAAGCCCATAGGGGTCCATAACCACATTGATTCCAAATAAATTTTGTACACAGTCAATAATGTAGCTGATCCAGGGGATCTTCGAGTGTTGGTCCAATAAAAGGCAGTCCTTAATAATTGCTCTGTTCAGTGAGGTGCCATCACTGAGCCAGATCGAGCGCCACAGTAGTATGGGCCTTAGCATGATCAGATCATTTAGGGCTTGGATCCCTGTTTCATTATGAACCAAGGAATTGGAAGTAGACCTGGGTAAGCATAGGAGCTTTTTCAGGAAAAGGTTCTCCTCTACCTGTAAGCTCTTGGCTGTTGATACCCCCCAGACTCCTGCCCCGTAAAGGGCAGCAGAAAGACATTTTGATTGATAAATATTTAACATGTCTTTAATACGTCTATTCCCCAGTTTCTTGGCAAACAGAAAGACCCCATTGGCGCTCCTGATCATCTTAGTTCTGACCACCTTATGTTCAGTGGCCCAGCTCCCATTTTGAGAAAAAGTAATTCCCAAATAACAAAAGTTTTCAACTTTTTTCACTGGTTCGCCATCAATAACATAATGGGTTTTCCCTTTACATTTAACTTTTCCAGAGCTGCATTCCATTACATAGGTCTTAGCCTTATTAATCACCAGTTTCCTATTCTTAATGAAGAATACAAAACAATCCATTAAGTGTTGAAGGCCCAAGGGTGTCCTAGACAGTAACACTGCGTCATCCGCATAGAGTAATACTGGTATGTTAAAATTATTAACTCTAGGGGCATCTGCAGCGACTGCCTGCAGGGCAGATTCAACCTCATTAATAAAAAGGGTAAAAAGCAGGGGTGCAAGAACGCACCCCTGTCTAATGCCCCTTCCTATCCCAAACTTAGTGGTACACTCCCCATTGGGTCCAAAGCGAACACTGGTGCGAAGTTTTTCATACAATCGGGCTAAGAAATAAATAATTCCCTCTGGGGCACCCATCTCCAGTAATTTGGCCCATAGTATTGCATGGTCTACCAGATCAAAGGCACTACTAAGGTCGGCGAAGCAAAGATAGAGCGACCCATTTTTTGCCTTGGTATATTTTCCCACCAATAGCTCTAAATTCAAACATTGTTCTATAGTACCACGGCCTTTTCTAAAGCCAAACTGGCAATTACTTAAAATCTCGTTAGATTCTGCCCACTCTTCTAATCTTACAAGGAGGACCCTACTCCTAATTTTAACTGATGAATCCAATAAGGATATAGGTCTATAATTTTTTGCATCCCCACGATCTCCTTTTTTGAAAATAGGGATGATTATTGACTCTTCCCAAGTAGACGGTATATTACCGCTGATAGCTGTATTAAAGATTTTGGTGAGCAATGGCCCCCATATATCTGGGGCGGTCTTATACACGTCTATGGGAACGCCATCTGGCCCCTGGGCCTTGCCTCCTTTGCTAGCTCTAATACTAGCCATGGTTTCACTGATGGTTATATCTAAGGCAAGGATGGGCCATCTATCCCCATTGGTATCTATTAGATTACAAGAATCAAAGATTTTAGAAAAATGTTGGATCCATGAGTCCATGCTCACGTTAGAAGTGAGTTCAGGAGCCTTGTCATCTTTTAGGAATGGGCTGTTTACCGTGGACCAGAACAGGGTACAATTGTTTGTGTCTGCCGCTAGGGTGAGATTATCCCAGGCCTCTTGCTGTAATTCAGCTTTTCTGCGTTTCAGGGTAGTATTAAATCCCTGTCTAAGTTGGATCACCAGAGCTTTGTCCCTTGGTTTGGCTGCTAGGGCCTCTTTGAGTTCTTTGCGGGCATTGGAGCAAGCATGATCAAACCAGCCCCTTGGACACCTTGTTTTAGACCCCGCCTTTTTGGTGAACTTTTTGTTAATAATGGAATTAATATTGTTAAAGTGATCAATACTGCCAGACGAGGTGTCTTCACATTCTAAAATTGCCGTGATATCTGTCAAACAACTAGATATAATTGAGTCTGAAGTTATAACGGCTTTTTCTCCTTTCCACCTCAGTCTATAACCATTCTGTCTATGGGGTTCAATATTATTGATAATACCATTTTCACAGACATGATTTTTTACCCAAAAGGTTAATTCAGTAGTCAAACAGTTATGGTCACTCAACATAATATCTATCACATTGGGCATCGGGCATAACGGGGCAATAGTTGATGACATACATATAAAATCAATAACGGTATTAGCGCCCCTTCCTTTAAAAGTTGGAATATTTCCACCCATGTATTTTTTTGCATTATCCAAGATTTCCAAATCGTAATCAATCATAAAGGTATTCAAAGTTTCCCCGTAAGTGTGGTGAGGGAAATGGACTTCAGCTTCCCCCTGTCGATTATACACACCACAAACTTTCTGGGTGGATAATGGGCACACAGGTACATTAAAATCCCCCACGAAAATAAATTCAAATACATTGTTAAAATTCCTCACAAAATTATTCACCGCCGTATCTAATTCGTTAATCACTACATGTCTAGTGTTGTCAAATACATTGTTGTAGAAATTTATCAATAGAATGTTTCTGCCGGGTTCTTGTGTAAGCCATAAAATTTGCGAATGCGCCCCCACGTTAACAAATTTTTTCACATGGATTGGTAATTTGACAGAAATTAATACCAACAGACCGCCTTTAGCTCTACCATGAGATGAGGGCAGTGCTGGGAGCTCATAGGACACATACCCCTCAATACCATTGAATTTTTTACTCCATGTTTCCTGAAAACATAGGATATCAAACAAATGCACAAATTCAATCCAGCCTAAGGCGTCCTCCTTGGCCACAATTCCCGCAATATTCCAACTAGCAATATGACAGGTTATATTCTCTCTTCCATTGCTGGCTTTTGACTGTTCCACACTAGATATGGACATGTTATTAACTATATTAAAAAGCTCTATGTTAGGTGTAGAGTTTAGGGTGTCTCCACCATTCAACGTACAGTTCAAACATACATTACTCGTTTCATTAGTTAACATAACGGCCGCTTCTAACTCTAGATCTCTAGGGGGTTCAATCTCATGTCAATCGTTCTGATCTAGGTGACTCAGGGACTGAAACCTATTCTGGGTAGGGACCTGGTAAACCATTCCATTATTATACAGAGGGGTGTTGCCAAATGGTACAAATGGGTTAGGGGTATGCATTAAAGGGGCATTCCCCCCGAACATAGGGTTCCCCATATGCAGCGTTGGAATGAATGGACCATGTTGTGGGCCAAAGAAGAAGTTAGGCATCAATGGTCTATTTACCATATGAGGATAGGTAGGATTGCTCGGAGCCTTCTCCTTACGATTAGATAGCGATTGCCCACCGAGGTGGTTATAAAAATAGCCCAACGGCCTAGCAACTACTTCAGTCTCCGACTGCGTAATTGAAGCTGCTCTAAGCAGGACCGTTGCCACATGTTGTGGGTGCTTGAAGTTTATAATCACGCAGTCCCCCCCACCGTTTTTTTTGGTGTTACCTATCCAATTTACTCTTCTGATGGAGATAATTTGGTCGGCATAGCCAACTGGATAGCCACAATGATGATTTAGCCAGGAGATGGTTTTATTTCTCAGGGAATCAGGTGTCTCATATTCTCTTGGTGACTGAGTCAGAATAGGGACGTTGGTTAAAACCACCACGTAAGGTACACAGTCGGGTGGTAGATCAACAGGGCGTCTGCAGATCCTAGTGGGCTCCCCATTAAATCCTCCCATCGTATCAGTTGGAACTGTCACCGTAGGTGCTGATACTTGTGTAGGGGCTTGCAAGGGGGCTGATGCTTTAACACTCGGTAGGTTGCCTGGGACCCCATGATTAGATGAATTTGATGGACTTCCTCCCTCCTGTGACAGTATCGGTGGTGGTTTCTGTTGTTTCGACTGATCTTTAGAGGATTGTTTCCTGGCAATAGTGGGAGGGGCACTGGTGGAGGCTTGTGACTGCTCCTTATCCCTAATGGGAGCAGTAACAAGACCAGTTGACTTTTAAATGTCAGCTAAAGACTTTTCCAGATTGTCTGCATGCTTACCCACCAGACCCCTTAACCTGACTACTTCCTCCTGAAGATCTCCTATCTTAGTTAACAATGGCTCTACCACCATACTGAGTTTACTAAGAATTGCACTCGTTAGTGAGTCAATTTGGTCAGGCTTCAGGGAAACATATTTATCTAGGTTCGGGGTTACTAAGTCATCGATATGTTCCACTTGGGTCGTATCTTTTTTCCTTCTAGAGATATGACTGCTTCGCTTAGGAATTGGTTTTCTACAAGCGCGCATAAATTTAGAGGCCCTCCCAGATTGCTGAGGTGTCCCCGCGAGATTATTACCTTGGTCTTCCTCCCCCATTATTGACTGGTCTAAAGCCTTTGTAGCTTCGACATTAATACTAGAGGTGCTATAATCGAGTTCCACAGGGGCGACCATCTCGTTAACAGTATTATTAAGATTTACAGGGTTTACATGATTGTTTACATCGACGAACAATGGGGGGTCTGCAATAGTACTTTTTCCCAGTGACTTCCTCCTGTCGCTGTTGATTTTAGACACCACTTTCAATAAGTATTTATCCGGCAATGTACTTTGGACGGACATTTCTGGGATTTCTGTGACAATATCCCTACAACTCAGGTTAAAAATACAAGGGGTAACAGAGTCTTTACACGTAGTGTCCTTCAGTGGTACTCACAGTTCGTGCCAAGGGGGGTGGCCCTGCCCGGCCTCTTCTGGCCCCTGACGGCCACAGACGGCCCCGCCCTTGTCCCGGGCTTCTCCCGGTCGCTCCCGCGCGCGACTCGCGGGGCGAGAGGGGGTGTCAGCCTTTTACTGGCGCCTCCGGGCGCTCTGCTCGCGTCACCGGTGCGCCGCCGGCCAAGGGGTTGCTGGGGAGTGTGGTCCGATGTCTTCGACCCCCTCCTGCTGCCTCCCCGTCGTGTTGTGCCTCGCCGTTTCCCTCACGGCACTGCCCGATAGCAGAGAGTCAGGTAAAGTTCCTGGTGTTCCCCCACTGGGCTCCCGGGGGGTCAGCCTTTTACTGGCGCCTCCGGGCGCTCTGCTAGCGTCACCGGTGCGCCGCCGGCCAAGGGGTTGCTGGGGAGTGTGGTCCGATGTCTTCGACCGCCTCCTGCTGCCTCCCCGTCGTGTTGTGCCTCGCCGTTTCCGTCACGGCACTGCCCGATAGCAGAGAGTCAGGTAAAGTTCCTGGTGTTCCCCCACTGGGCTCCAGGGGGGTCAGCCTTTTACTGGCGCCTCCGTGCGCTCTGCTCGCGTCACCGGTGCGCCGCCGGCCAAGGGGTTGCTGGGGAGTGTGGTCCGATGTCTTCGACCGCCTCCTGCTGCCTCCCCGTCGTGTTGTGCCTCGCCGTTTCCCTCACGGCACTGCCCGATAGCAGAGAGTCAGGTAAGGTTCCTGGTGTTCCCCCACTGGGCTCCCGGGGGGTCAGCCTTTTACTGGCGCCTCCGGGCGCTCTGCTCGCGTCACCGGTGCGCCGCCGGCCAAGGGGTTGCTGGGGAGTGTGGTCCGATGTCTTCGACCGCCTCCTGCTGCCTCCCCGTCGTGTTGTGCCTCGCCGTTTCCCTCATGGCACTGCCCGATAGCAGAGAGTCAGGTAAGGTTCCTGGTGTTCCCCCAATGGGCTCCCGGGGGGTCAGCCTTTTACTGGCGCCTCCGGGCGCTCTGCTCGCGTCACCGGTGCGCCGCCGGCCAAGGGGTTGCTGGGGAGTGTGGTCCGATGTCTTCGACCGCCTCCTGCTGCCTCCTGCTGCCTCCCCGTCGTGTTGTGCCTCGCCGTTTCCCTCATGGCACTGCCCGATAGCAGAGAGTCAGGTAAAGTTCCTGGTGTACCCCTCTTTCAAAATGCAAAGCAGATTGCTTTTCCCCACGGGGAGCTGCATATTAGGAGGTCCCCATATGGAAAAGTAATGGTGGCTTCAGAACGACGTGGGGAGCTGGCTAGGACCATAGAGACATTGGGGCTCCACCCACGTTCCCCAACATTGTATGTACAGCTAAACAGTATCATTTTCACCACATTTTTGCCTTTTTTTAAATAATGCGGCGAAATGGCCCTTGTTAATATGCCCTCAAGTTTGCTATGACAGAGCAGGAACCGTGGCTCGTGCCCTGCCATACCAAACAGCACTGTCCCAGGGGAAGGCACCCTGAGACACAGCAGGAGCCGATCCTGGGGAGTGGTGTTTCCCAGGGCCCTCGACTGCTCCAGAATTGGGGCCACACGACCCCCCTCCCATAATTAAAAAAGCCCTGAAGGGTGGTGATCCTCAGAGCTTAGAGGGACCTTTGAACCCCTAACCCATTTTTTTGAAAGCCCCAAAGAGTAGCGGTCCCTGGGCTGGAGAGGGCCTTTAAGCCCCCCCTACGAAAGAATTTTACTGGGGGAGCACCTTTGAGCCCCCCCACCCGTTTATTTTGTCGCACCGAGGGATAGTGGTCCACGGGCTACAGGGCCCCTCTGGACCCCTATCAAATTTAATATTTTAGACCCCGTGATTTGGCCCCCCCAGCTAATTTTTAAACATGCACAGAAGCCCTTGCTTCATTTTTATTTGTTTTACGGCGGATCCATGCACCCAGCGCACATTCCTCTGTTTTTTCCACAAAATTTTCTTTTTTTTTGGGGCACTAGGGATCCTTGTGGGACCCTCTAAGCAGGTCTAGAGGGTCAAAATATTTCTAACCTGCCCCCTTTTTACGCTTTGATCACTTGTTCCGCCGATTTCTAGACCTCCCTTCTACCGAGGCACAAAATGGCTGCCAACACTTCCTGGTTTTGAATGTTGACAACCACTTGACAGCCAATTAGCATTCAGCGCGTGATCGGGACGGTGTGCTTAGGGTGCTCTCAGGATGCGGGGATCCACAGCGGCCACAGATATATTTGCACTTTTAATTGTGATTTTCTCAGGAACTACTGAACGGATTTACACAATTTAAGAAAAAGGACTCGAGTCTGAACCAAGGACTACCTCTTTGCCAACTTTGGTGTAATTCCGTTCAGCAGTTCGGGCTGTATCCGCGATGAACGGTTCCTATGGAAAACTGCATGGGGCAAACAAGTTTTGGGACCCCCTTTTTTCTCGGCCTCTGCTGCACGAATCACCCGCAAGACTTTCAGGATTGGAGCAGACCGGAGCACCCCACTAGTTTTAAAAATTTCGCAAAGATTCATCAACCGGCACCAAAGTTGTTCCAAATAGAATGTTGCGGATTTCCTATGGAAAATAGGTTCTAACTATAACTACCTACTGGCGAAATTAACTGAAAAAAAACACAGGCTTCAGGGACATTATAGTTAGGAATTAGCATTTAAGAAACGTTAGATATTCACTGAAAAAACCACAGGTTTCAGGGACATTATAGTTAGGCTGACATTTCGCTCATACAAAACCAGATAAATTCATCCGTTATAGTTAGCTGAGCTAACTTTAACTTGCGACCCCGCAATGCACTGCTGATGATGTCACATATTACATCACTCATGACATGGCCAGTGACATCACTGATGATATCACTGATGACATCTCAAATTACATCACTGATAACATCATCTAGTGACTGAGTGTTTCTAAAAAGTTTAAGAATGTTATATATATATGTATACTCCAAGGTATATATAAAGAATGAGAGGGTGTATGAGTGCCTGTATGGATGATTTAGTGGGTGTGTGACTGACTGTATAAGTAAGTGATTACACGTTTCTTAGTGAATATATGGGGAAGTGACTAATCTGTGTGAATGTGTGTAGCAGTCTGTCAGTTGGTATGTAAGTGGCTGCATGGGTTCATGAGTAGATACACAGGTGTCTATGTGGGATATTGTTTAGTTGTCTGAGTACCTGGATGGGTACATGAGTGCCTGTGTGGGTGGGCGAGGGGATGTGTGACTTCCTGCCTAGATGTATGAGTGGGTGAATTACTGGGTGTATGGGTTCATGAATCCGTCTGTGAAGCACAGTATGGGTGGGTGAGTGTGCATATGGCTGTGTTGGTGAGTGAATGGATAACTCAGTGGCATGTGGCTGAGTAACTGCATATGTGATAGGCAGAATATGTGAGTGACTGTATGTGTGAGTGAGTGATTGTGAAAGTGGCTGTATGGGTGAGTGCGTGCTTGTGTCAATGACTGTAAGGAGATTAAGTATTTGTTAGTATATGTATCAGTAGTGAGTGTGTGTATGTTTCTGTATGGATGAGTAAGTAGCTATGTGATTGAGTGTTTAGGTGAGTGAGTAGGTGTATGAGTAGCTCTATGGGTGACTGAGGGTGTATGGGTGGCTGTATGCGGGTAAGAATGGATATCTCAGCAGCTGTATTGGTGAGGGACTGCTGGCTGTATGAGGGCATGTATAGGTGAGTGACTGATTGTGTATGTAGACCTATTAATCAGTGAGTGGATATGTACATACTAATATCGGTTTGCCAATGATTAAAAAAATGATTTATGAAATTTGAAGTAGTTGTATAAAAGCTTATATTGGGGTGTGACTAGGTGCATCAGAGATTATGTGGTTGATGTCATCAGTGATGTCTTTTGAGATGTCATCACTGATGTCACTGACCATGTCATGCCTGATGTAATATGTGACGTCATCAGCAGTGCATTGCAGGGGCGCGAGTTATAGTTAGCTCAGCTAACTATAACGGCTGAATTTCTCTGGTTTTGTATGGGTGAAATGTCACCCTAACTATAACTTCCCTGAAACCTGTGGTTTTCTCAGTGAATATCTAAGGTTTTTTAAATGCTAATTCCTAACTATAACGTCCCGGAAACCTGTGTTTTTTTCAGTTAATTTCTAAGGTTTTTTAAAATGCAAATTACTTACTATAACGTCCCTGAAATCTCTTGTTTTTTTAGTGAATTTCTAAGGTTTTTTAAATGCGAATTTCTAACTGTAACGGCCCTGAAACCTGTGCTTTTTTCAGTGAAGTTCTAGGGTTTTTTTCAATGCTAATTCCTAACTATAATGTCCCTGAAACCTGTGTTTTTTTCAGTGAATTATTAAGGTTTTTTAAACCATTGTTTTTATGAAAAGAGGTTTGCAACTTGTGTTTTTCTTTTTTATCTATGATTTTTATGTAGTTTTATAAACTTTCTAAAATAATTATAATCACTTTTTAAATATATATAATGTACCTGATCAAAGATTTATAGTGGTATTTATTTGAAATAACATTGTTTTCGTGTTAGTAATTTTGTACAGTGTGACATTATATAACCGAATTTTGAATTCAAAAAGAAAATGTATACAAAATTTGTAAGCATGTATGTTTTACAATTTGTTGCTAAATTAAATGTGCATGATTGCTTTTAATAGTATGAAAGATGTTTTGTTCTTTTCTTATGATAACTATCTTCCTTATGTATATATAGATAATCTTTTTTTAATTTACAATAAAAAGGGTTGCGTACTGTATGCGAACCTACGCAGTGGGTGCACAGATCCATTATATCACTCTAAAATACATATTTAGAATGAATTAATATATTTTTGGACATAGAAGTTTATTACTGAGTACATAAAAATAGTAATAAAGAAGTTAGAAATTTGTCGTAAAATGTTTTTAACAGATATTTGTGGACGCAATGGTATCACGTACCAGTTGCGGATCTATGCGTTGGGTGCGTGAATCTGTTACACGAATATAACTCTAATACATACTGACACTGAAATAATATATTTTTTAAACAAAGAAGTTTATTAATCAGTCCCAAAAATTAGCATTAGTGTTCTTGTGCAATATTTTTTTTAAAAAAATTTATGTACACAGCACCATCGCGCACCGGACGTGTAGGGGTCGCATATCCTGCTGGCACGTATATCCGGGATCGCGACTCTGGCATAATTTTAAGAAGTATGAAATAAGAAGGTTTCAAGTCATAAAAAATGTGTTTAGCATAAAGAATTTCTATTTAAATACTTTGAAATACAATATCCTAAAAGTAAGTTACAGTTTTATATTTCATTTAGTATACATTTAATGGGAGCAAGATGCATACAGAATGGGGGCGCGACCACTGCGCTAATCCATGTGACAAAAAAGAAAGCTTGTCATTGGTTAAAGAGCTTTGCATTCTCTCGGTGGGTGAAACCAACTTATGTTCCAGTCCTTTCATTTTGGGTGTGTCTGCCTTTAAGACTACCTTTTTTGTAGGCTCTCTAAATCTTTTTTTTTGTTGGTGTTCTTCATTTTTCAAAATCTAAAATGCCATCAGCGTTTCCTGAAGAGCAGCTGGAGGAGATGGAAGAGGTGGAGGAGCCAGTGAAGAAGAGAAGAGAAAGTGTTGTGTGGGCTTTTTTTACTGTCCCTGACAGCGAAAAGAAAGTGAACGCTCAGTAGGTGAACTGCACAATCTGCCAAAAGTCCTCTCAGAGGATCAGAGAAGAAGTATTCATGTGGTACTTCTTCAATGAAGAAACACCTGGAAACCATCCACCCTGTTCGTCTCACACAAGAGGTGATGGAGCACCAAAAAAAGGCCAAGCAGCCAGTGATGATGGAAGTCAATCATCTACATCTGGGTTGTATTGATCACTTCACAACTTCTGATTGTTCCAGAGGTGGCGACTCTTTATGTTGGTTAGCTCTCCATTGATGCCATCAAAGCTATTGTGAAAGCACATCAGTGCTTATTTTTAATGAGTTTTGTTGCTTGTGTTTCTTCGTTTAAAAGAAACAACACAGTTGGACTCTATATTTTTTATTTAAAAAAATGGAAAAACACCCCAAAAAATATAAAGAATTCAGAAAATGCAAAAATAATACAAAACTGTTCCGAAAAACCCCAAAACAAACGGTTCTCATGGAACCACCTATACTGGTTAAAAATAGAAACATTGTATGCAATGAAAGTGATTGCTTGTATGAATGGGTGTATGATGAATTTTAGAGTTGTGCATAAGCAGTGTCTCAGTGGGTGGATGACCACATGCATAATACATGAGTGAATGAATGACTGAAGGAATAGTGCTTGGGTGATTTGATATGTGCATAGATAGTGGCAGAGTGAATGGATGACTGTATGCATAATACCTGAGTGAATGGTTGAGTGTAAGAGTAGTGTTTGAATGATTGCATGAGTGCATTTGTAGTGCTTGGGTCATTGTAGGAGTGTATAAGCAGTGTCTGGGTGATTGCATGAATGCATGGTTACTGTCTGACTGAAAGGGTGAGTGCAAGAGTACTGCCTGAGCGTTTTTATGAGTGCAGATGTATTGCTTGGATGATTGGATACATGCTTGCGTAGTGCCTGAGTGAATGGATTAGTGCATTGGTAGTGTCTGAGTGATTTGATGAGTGCATGGGTAGTACCTGAGTGAATGTTTGAGTGCAAGAGTAGTGTCTGGGTGATTTCATGACTGCGTAGGTAATGTTTGATTGATTGGATGTGTGTATAGGTAGTGCCTTTTTGATTGCAAGAGTGCACAGGTGGTGCCAGAGTGAATCGATGATTGCATGGGTACTGCCTGAGAGAATGGTTGAGTGCAAGAGTAGTGCCTGAGTGATTGCATGAGAATAAACAAACAATATCCCAACTGGTATTATTGTAGAAACAATTAGACATGTATGCAAAAAGCATTACGTGAACAGAAACAAGAAAACTCGATACGTTTTGTAACGTGCTCATGCCATTGTATAATTAGAGAAAAAAATAATAAGAAACACAGTTGTAGCAGCACTGTACATAAATGAATAACAAAACAACCCGAATTGGACTTGGTGCTAGGTATGTGCAAGTGACACAAGGGTGGCGACGCAAGTGACAATTGTGATCAGCATGAACAGCGCATGGTGTGAAAGTGTGTTCAATATATACAGTGAATCAAAAGGGCAATGTGGCTCAAGTTAAGTAACAATGCAAAAGTTTGTCTGGTTTGAAAGGATGCTGAGACTTTTGCCACTTGCCTGGTGATGATGCAACTACCCTGTGAGAGGATTTGATCTCCTAGATACCTCCGCTGCGGGATTCACACATTAAATTGCGCCGTGTCCCAGCAGCTGTTATAGCCACCACTGAGACATTTGCCACTTGCCTGGAGAGGATGCAACTACTGTAGTATGGTTTAGGGCCTCTTTTTGTGTGGATGTTATGTTAGCATGGCTTATTAGAAGTTTAAACGCCATTTTACCTTTTGCTGCTTTTTGCACACAACACTGCTTAGCTGTTTTTGCAAGTTAGCTTTCACGAAGGTCTATACATGAGAAAAGGTTTGTTTTTCGACATCTCTAGACATACATCCAGTCTGTACAGTGAGTGCTGAGCCGCCAAGGTTATCATAACATGTGAGCCTGCTTATCTGCATGTCCGTGTAACACATTCTAGACACAACATTTTGGCAGCTGCGAGCCAAGCAAGATTCTGGCGCATTTATTATAGCACACATGCCATAATTTCACACACTTGGAAGATTCTAGGGATGCAGAGAGACTACCAGATCCAGATGTAATTTACACTTACTGAGCGGACAGGTAATGGGGTCCCCCAAAACAAGCTCAAGAGACCTTCTATAGCTTATAATACATAGTTCCTATATAGGGAGGGTGTTTAAACTAGGCGCTGTATAAACCTGTTTGCACCATCATTGTAATATGATTCCTCCTTTTGTATTTTATGGAGTTGTAACCATGCTGACCGTATTATTTTTAATCATATGTCTTCTTATGTTGACTATAATACTGTGCATGAGATCACATCGTTAAAATAAATAGTTTAACCTTACCATGTCTCTTTTTTACTCCTGTTGTGGACTGGTATGAGAGTATAACAAAAGAGTGTTCTCACTTCCGACCATTCCGGAGATGGTCCTAAGTCGCTTGTTCTAGGTGTCTAATCATTGGTTACTTTGCTATAGGACGAAGAGCTAATGTGACACTGATTGCTAGCTGGTTGGGGTTTCTAGGTACTGAGGTGAGTTTCTGGTACACCACAATTCATTAATGTCCTAGGGCTCTGTGCACAGTTCTGTGTATGAGCAGAAATCCTTGCAACACTACCCTGCGGGAGAACTTCATCTCCCAGACAACTCCGCTGTGGAATTCATGCATTAAAGCATGCCTTGCCCCACGGCTGCTGTAGATGCCGCTGAGACATTTACCACTTGCTGGAGAGGACTCAACTACCCTGCAGGAGGACTTCCTCTCCCAGACACCTCCTCTGCAGGATTTGTGCATTAAAGTGTGCCGTGTCCCCCCGGGATACATTGGGACGCTCCTGGGCCAAGTCTGTGCCACGCCTGGGCCAAAGCCGGCCCATCCATGACCGTTAGAGCCAGGAGGAGATTGGGATGGGCCTCCCTCTAACATCTGGCGCTCTTACAAGGTACTGTGTTTATAGTTCTCTCCCAGTAGTGTTTGTCTAACTGTCTTAAGTGAGAAATGGTGAAGTGGAAAGGGCTTAGTGAGAAAGTAGGCGGAGGGACAGTAGCCACAATGAATGCATTTTTGACCAGAGCAGTGAATGTACTTACGCACAAAATTTAATTAACTGAGTGGCCTTTATAGCTGTAACCTCTTCCTCACCAGCCTAGGACCTCCTTAGGGGACTCAAATGTTGATAACATTACCAATCAGCCCTTGCAACCACCACCATCTGTCATTCTGTTACAAAGCCATCTGGAAATTTCCCGTTGCACCAACCCCCACCAATACACCTATCAAGGAGCCTGATCGCTGACCCCACCCTGACCTTACAAATGATCTGCCAGCTAAGAGACACAGGGCTGTGGGGTTCCGAAGCCAAAGCCTATAAGAGTTACCCAAGCCACAAAAATGAAGGGGGCTAATAACATGGCAACCACAGGATTTGGCACAGTGCTTTCCTTAACTCTGACTACTTCAAATACACCCCCCGCCACAGGTATTTGATGACCCATTGTGGAAAGGAGTCGAAAAATTAGGGCTACTTTATTGGACCCTATTTTAGCAAAATTAACGCAAATTGAAGAGAGACTGTCCTGTATATAGGTTCAGAGAGCAACCACCGAATGCCCTACAGAGCCCTTGTGCCCTGGGCTTGTACGAAAAGTTGCAGAAAGTAATCAACTTCCGCCTCATAATAGTTCAGATGCGGCCTTACTTACCAACCCCTGCACTGCAACCAGACTCTCTACACTGTGGAGTATGTCGTCACCCCTAGTTAACTGTCATTTCAACACGTTAGCAGGAGAGCCAACCTTACTACTACATGGGCCAAGTAGTTCAAACCACTTGGCGATTCCAACGTTGGGGGGCGCAAGGATTGGTCCTCGGCTGTCAGGAAGATCTGACAGCTTTATGGGGGGATCAAATTATTACTCATAGCAGGTCCTTCACCTCCCACCAGCAGCCTCCCCATTAGTATTGGCTTTGACAAATTTACCACCTCTACGGGAAAACCAGCCTGAATCCACAACGCAACTAATGGACAAATGACTGCACTGGCTGTCGTGCCACCTAATTGACTTGGGGGTGAGGGGCTCTCCACTGTCAAACCAAATTATTATGGCCAGGGGAGTGGGGTGGCTGGGAATCGCACTGTGTGGTGATAAACTTTAACAATGTGCATGTGGTTAAAACATTTTTAAGCCAGCTACATAAAATTCCCTCCAAGGGGACTCAGATCATCCCTCTATTGCTGGAGCACTTTTACAATCATGGTGGTCTCCATGAAAATGAACAGAGGTCCTGGGCGAGGATAGGATCCCCATTGAATCATAGTGAGGGAACTACTAGCATCCCGGGGCTGAGGTTGGATAACCAATACACTGTCCTGTCAGCCGTGGAAGCGTGTGATTGACTAAACCCAGGCGACCCTAGTGCTGATGAGGGAGCGGATATATCAGTCAAACCAGTGCTTGTTATACAGGGGAGTTCTGGGATCTCTTTCTCCTGGAGTGAGGCTTGCAGAAATTTGATTTGTTTAGCGTCTTGGAATGTGGCTGACATCGCGTCCAAGCTAGGTAACGCACAGTGACACAAACTCTGGCAGAAACAGGACATTATTTGCTTTCAGGAAACACGTTTTCGTCACTGGGTATCACTCCTTTCAGACAGCAGCAGATCCATCAGTGTCAAGCAGAGCAAAGAGGAGACTTTTAACCTTAATTTCTAATACTCTCCCAATAGACGTAAGGAAGGTTGATTGCTCGAATACCCATTTCCATTTACTTTTGTTAGAGTCCATGAGTGAAGGAGTCTGGCTTTTAATTAATTACTATAACAATGAATTTGGGGGAAACATGAAGCTAGTGGTAGCTGAACTGAATAGCGAGATAGACAAGCTTACCTCAATCGTCATCATCTGGGTGGGCGACTTCAATATACTCCTCTGTCCACCATTGATTTTATTTTAGCATCCATCTCTTTCAACAAAAAGGTGTCCCATGTAGAAAACGTATTCATAAGCTTTAGCGACCATGCCATTCCAACTATTTACCTAAGTTTGCCCCGTAAGGAAGTGAAACAGCAACAGAAAGTAGCAAACATCACCCTTGTGAGGAAAAACTAAACTAACTAAAAATGGTCTCAAGTTGAGAAGCGGAAACTGTTTCCTGTGATTATCGCAAATATAGTGGTTGACATTTTTAACTGTTTGGATCAAGAGACCTGCCCATCACTACTAGTATCACAATTTAGAGACCTCATAGAGAAAGTAAAAGTGGCTCTCACCTGCCATAAACCAGCAGATAGTTCATCATCTAAGCTTTTTCAATTTAGCACAAAGGTGGTAATGCCGGTTTGCAAATGCACATCTTGTTGATAAGTCTGGCAAATATTAACAAGTCTATAGAGTATGATATGGTGCTCTCGAAGCAAAAAAAAGCCTCTCTCCACCCTCAGAGAGACAAAACAAACTCTAAGGGAAAGAATTTTCCTATCAAGTTCACAATGCTATAGAGACAAAACAAACTCTAAGGGAAAGAATTTTCCTATCAAGTTCACAATGCTATACACAAATCCGAGGCACACAGGGTAAGTCTCAAAACCATGTAAGGTCAAATAGTAGCATAGATAGTAGATAGTGAGTCCGTCAGATTTTTCTTATTCTTTTCTTTTCTTGATCAAAAACATACTGGCAGCTGTCACGTGTTTAATGCAGCAGGAATTTTTCAAGGCTAAGGTGCAATAATATGTATGTCGGGAATCACCTTAGGACCGTGTACCGGACATATATCGGAAGGAAACACATAATCTGGTCCTATGAAGATCCCGATCCGTCAAAGCAAGATTCGTCCTCTAGATTCTCTAATGTTTCCAAACAAAAGTATAAGTATGGAGCATGAAAGATCCTATGGATTGTACGTTGTATGGCCAGCCTTAGTTCTTATGAGTTCTTGCACCTGTATATAAACTTTGCAGTCTGAAGACTCCGAGTTCCAGAGGTATAGGGAAGCCTGGACCAAAGTTATTCCGTATCTAAAATGCAGTGTAATCCACATATAGTTCCAATGTAGTGGCACACCCTCATTCTTTGATATGAGGTTGACACGCTTCTATGTCTGTGTTGTGTAAACCTCTTCCAATAAACACAGTTCATATGTCAAGGTGCAGGCTGGGAACCACATGCGACTCAGAATGTTGTAGATGCGGAATGCGACCGCCAGGGTGGCGGTCAAATCCTAATTGGCGGTGCAAGACCCCAGCACCACTGGTGGCCAGTCCCAGCACCGCTAGGGTGGGTGCGAACTGAAGTCCGCCCACCATCCTAATGGGGCCCTAAGGCGGGTCATACTACGTATGATCCATAGGGTCTTTCATGCTGCATACCTATACATTTGCTTGGAAACCTGGGAGAATCTAGAAGATAAAACTTACTTTGACTGATGGGGATCTTCATAGGACCAGATTTCGCGTATCCTTCTTATACGTCCGGTACACGGTCCTACAGTGATTCCGGACATACATATTTTTGGATCTTAGCCTTGAAAAAGTCCTGCTGGACAAAACACGTGATGGTTGCCAGAGTGTCTTTGTATGTGGACACTTGAGATCAAGAAAAGAAAATAAAAGAATAAGAAAAATCTGATGACTCACTATCTACTATCTACGCTACTACTTGACCTTATGCTGTTTTCAGACTTACCCTGTATGCCTCGGCATTTGTGTATAGCTCATCATCTAAGTGCTGGTTTGACTCCCCTTGCTCCAAAATGAGCAAAAGCACTCATAAATGCACTGAAAGCACAAATAAGATCGCTACGTAGCAACTATCAGTCCGCCAGAAGGAAAAGAGAGCAGGAAATGAGGGAGGAAGCCTGGGATGGTCTTGAGCAAGCGGCTAAGTCAGGCAACAGTAGAGATTATTGAGAGTAATAAACGCACCTTATTTTAGAGATCCTAAGGATCTTTACCTGGACTCGCCTGTTGGTGAAGAATCATGGGTGGGTCAATTCAAACTCAGTTTTACCTCCATTGCAGGGTAGTTTGATTTTTTCACTCTCAGAAGTCAGAAGAGGGTTGCCGGCCTGTGTTCCACTCCATGGAAGGCTCTAGGACCTGATGGGGTACCTATTGACCTCTTTCTATGACCTCTGGGCTCCGCTATTAACTAACGTTTTCAACAGCATAGTGATAGAAGGGACTCCACCATCTTGGAGGCACAGTGTTATAGTCCCATAATGTAAAAAAGGGGACAGGGGCAGCCCAAAGAACTATCGGCCCATCTCCCTACTGGATACAACAGCCAAACTCATGGGTCGGCTTCTCCTATTTAGGCTGGAAGAGTGAGCTCAAGAAAATAACATCTTGATGCAGGCACAGTATGGCTTTCAGAGGAGGAAAGGCACTATAGATCAATGTCTAAACCTATCACTGTGTAAAGATAAATGTACGACAGCGAAAGGCGGGAAATTCTACTTGTTATTCATGGACCTGACAGCGGCATTCGATTGTGTGAGCCATCAGAAACTCTGACTTCTGATGGAGGCGATGGGGATTGATCATCTCAAAATTATTTTTATTCGCTAACTTTACGCCACTGCCACTTCTTGTGTCCGTTATGGCAAAAATGAAGAATGTGCCCGCTCATTAAGGATCACCAGAGTTGTCAGGCAGGGATGTGTCCTAGCCCCGTTCCTTTTTTCAATCTACACAAACGGGGTTGAGGCAGCCCTTTCGGGCTCATCCTTGGATGTGACCATGTTTGACAATACCCCCCTATCAATATTAGCCTATGCTGAGGATGCAGTGTTAATTGCAAGAATGGGGTTAGCTCTCCAAAGTCTTGTATCATCATATGCATAATTTATGGCCTTGCTGGATCTTAAAGTAAATGAAACAAAATCTTTCATCATCATAGCAGGAACCGGCAAAGGTGAAAAATCCCCCGACTTCCATATGGATTCCAGGAAAATATAAGTAGTAGAGTCCTTTCCATATTTGGGAGTTTTATTTGATAAAAATCAAACTTGGACATATCTGGTAGCAGCGAGAGTGTCCGGTATGGAAAGAAGTTTGAAAGCTATCAAGGCTTTCTCCAAAAAGTTAGACACCAGTCCCCTTACCCAATCAAAAATATTTACCAGGCCAAGAAAAAAGGCAGCAGTTACATATAGGGTGGGATTCTGGGCCATGGCGCACATCGACCAACTCCAAATATTGGAAGATAGCTTTTTTAAATCCGGGGTGTAGTAGTAAATTTCTTTATTCAGCATTTCATAATAGAAATCCATAAAAGCATTTTTATACATGTTGTACCATAAAATCAGAATACAACAAATTTACAAGTAAAACATTTTTCCAGTGCAAATTTGAGAGGTGTTGCTTAAAAAAAGATCAAATCTTTTTAATTTGATTCAGTTAATTTTGGTTAAAGCAATTTTTCTCACAGATTATTTCTATGTTTAAAAATACATTTTAAAAAGTTAACCATGTGGTAGCAGGTAATTTCGGAGTCCAAAAGTTGAAGGCGCAGCATGGCAGGGCGACCCTGTCTTAGGTCCCATGATTTCAGCAGTGGTACCAGCCAGATTTTGCGATGAGCATGGTAATATTTACAAAACAATACTGTATGTATGGTGGTCTGTACAGATGTATCATCACAAGGACAGTGGTCTAACGTTTGTTCCCAAGTGTTTCTCGTGGGGAAGGCTACTAACCGATGGAACAGATTTGATCCAAATCTGGTTAGCAGAAAACGATCAAAGATGCCAATTTCCAGCGTTAGGTAAGGCTGAATAGTGGGAACAGAATGAACCATAATTGCGTGGTGAACAGAAGATTTCCCTATTTCACTTGTGAGTCTTATTCCATCTAAGTGGTTCAGGGCCATTTCTTTTAACTCCTTCTTAGATATTTCAATGATCTTTTCCGGTGTTATGTAATAATCCTCTAGGCCTAGATCTGTAAAGAAGTTTCTAATATAGGCAAGCCATTTTATATCTCCTGAATGATCTAGTGCCATAGAGTCCACCATAATTCCTCTAGTTAGCATGTTTTTTTCTGAGGTCCAGATACACCTCCATAATAGGAGAGGGTGGATTTTAGCCAGATTCTCAATGTAAGGTATGTCTAATTCAATATGGGATGCGTATATAGAAATTCGCCTCGGTGCAACTAGAAGAAATCTTAGAAAGGAGTTTTCTGCCACCTGTAAAGCACTGACATCGACATGCCCTCAAACCCCAGCCCCATACAGAGCTACTGCTCGGCATTTTGCATTATAAATATTCAGCATTTCCACAGGGGATCGTTTACCTAGTTTTTGTGAAAAAGCCATTAATGCGGCTATTGCACGCTTAAGGGAATGTTTTCTAGCCTCAACTGCCGCTTTCCAATTTAATTTATCATCTATTGTAATCCCTAGGTAGGGGTACTGGGCTGTCAATTCAAGATTTTGGTTGTTAAGGGATATGTTTCTAAACCCTTTTTTCCCTTTGCCTGCCACCATTACAAAGGTCTTCTTGATATTGATATGGAGGTCAAGGCTACCCATGAAAACCGCATACCTAGTTAACGCTTTTTGAAGCTCTCGTGGAGTACGGGCCAAGATGACAGCGTCGTCCGCATAAAACAGAGCGGGAATAGGGCGTGATTTTACTTGGGGGAGGTCTTAAGCCCCCCTCAAAAGTTCTGTCTTCAAACCGTTTGTATATAAGGAGAATAGGAAGGGGGCCAAGACACAACCCTGCCTTACTCCACGCTCTACTCCAAAAGACGCGGTCAACTCACCCCTAACACCATAGCGTACTCTTGCTGAGGCCTTGGAATATAGTTCCCTTAAGAAGTCTAGGAGAGGGGGATCCACGCCCATTTGTGATAGAACCAGCCATAGCTTGGTATGGGACACGCAATCAAAGGCTGCGGAGAGGTCAACATACACCATGTAAAGTTTATCTTTTTTTGCATGGACATATTTTCCTACAATCATTGACAGATTAAGAGCCTGCTCCACGGTACCAAACCCCTCCCGAAAGCCGAATTGTAGGTCTGACAATGCCCCCTATCCTCTGCCCATTGTTGGAGACGCTCAAGTATGACCCTACCTGCTACCTTACCCACTGAATCCAATAATGAGATTGGTCGATAGCAGGTAGGGTCTTGACGGTCTCCTTTTTTGAAGATCGGGACCATGATAGACTTGGTCCAAGATTCCAGGAGCCCTTTTTTTGCCGCTGCCGTGCACACCCTAGTCAATATAGGGGCCCATAGGTCTGTATTGTGTTTGAAAATGTCCACCGGGACTCCATCTGGGCCCGGAGCTTTTCCGTTTTTACTTAGATTTATGGCCGTAAGGACTTCGGAAAGGTCAAATTCTATTTGAATAGGGTAGTCAGCAACTGGTTGAATTATTTCTTCACTCTCAAAGGATGTCTGTTTCCTAAATATTTTTGAGAAGTGAGAAATCCAGGCTCCTTCTTCTATGGCTACTTCTATTTTAGGGAGGTTATTGTCAGCTAGAAAAGGGGATTTTACTACTCGCCAAAAGGCCTCACTGTTTTTCTGTAGGGCGCTTTTATGTAGTTCATCCCAAAGGGTCTGCTTCAATTCGGCTTTTCTCTGCTTTCGAGCAGAGAGATACTCCTTTTTGAGTCTTGCTATTACCCGTGGGTCTCTGTTTTCATTGTTCGGGGCCAATTTAAGCTTAGTGTGTGCCGAGGTACAACTGTGGTCAAACCAGCCTCTTTTATTTAGAGTTTCTACCTTTGATGTTTTTGTCAAAAGGCCCTTAATGACTGCTAGGATTTTTCGGGAGTTAATTATAACTTCCTCCTCTGTCAGAGTTAAGTCAAGGCATTTTATAATGTAAGGGTATGCTGCTTTAATCACTTTCTCTGTCATTTGTCCAGGGTCTATATTCCCCCATTTTAGGCTATACCCGTTTACCTGTGCCAATTGCAAATTATTCTGGTTCAAAGCTTGGGCTATCGTCGTCTCAAGAGATTGTTGGTATAGTAAGTTGAGCTCTATCCTTATGGCAAGGTGGTCACTTAATGTGTTTGCTAGACTCTCAACATGTTTGATCTTGTTTGATAACCCATCTGATGTGAGGACATAATCAACAGTGGTCTGGTAGCCTCTCCCTATATAGGTCGACTCTGGGTTTCTTGTTTTTGGGTTTAATTTGTTGACTATTATAAGTCCCAAGTCAGACATAAGGTCGTTCATGGCTATGCCTGATTTAGTATGGCAAAAGTGAATAGGGGGAATTTCCTGATCCTTAATCATTTCAATACAGTTTTTATTTAAGCAAGGGTGCAGATTAAAGTACCCTACCCATAAGAAGAAGACAGCACCTTTCCCTCCTTTCGTCTGTCTAAGATAGGAGAGTTTTTCATTTAGGTTTAAAATTAGTCCCCTAAATTCTCCTTCCTCCAGGTTATTATACAAATTAATGAGTACAATAGTCTAATTTTTTGGTAGGGAGAAGGAAAGAAGCTGAAAATTAGTGTCCAATTCAAGAGTAGTTATTTTTATTTGGACAGTATTCGCTATATAAATTGTTAACCCCCCCTTTGCTCTGCCCATGTTCCCAGCTACAGCTGGAGAAAAAACCGTCCTGAAAGCCAAGAGATGGAGTTCCGTTAATGACCAAGTCTCTTGGAGACAAACGATTTGGTGCTTGTCTAGGAAACTTATGGCGGTACCGTCCTCAATCTTGGGGCGGAGACCGGCAATGTTCCAAGACACGACGCTTAGAGTTTGGGGGTCTCTGGTTGGGAGCTGTTATTTGTAATCCACTATTACCCTCTAATTCCCTTTTTTTGGGGCTGAGATGTTTTTTATCCTGTGATGGTCAGTCAACTAACTCAAGGCCACTGTATCTGTTCGACATTGGGATGCCATTCCAACCTCCCAGGGTAGTGGCTCTCTATAGGAATCCCTATGGTAAGGCCCTCCCCAGTCATCCCTTTCTCTACCCCGATGTCGAGGGCCTACCGTGTGCCAGGCTCCATCGTGATGATATCTGTTTCGATTTCTCGAGGGGTAGAAGAAGGAGAGGCGCTTTGTTCCTATAGCCCCAGTTGAGGTCTGGTAGTCCCATGCACAAATCCGGGGTGTCTTTACCTCCTTCTTTTTCAAATTACATCCTACACTTTGAATTAGGGTTACCTTACATGGTAGATATCATTAGACTAGCACCAATTCTTTTATGGTTCTTCATATCGTGTAGGACCACAGTCAATTTAACACGAAATATAATTAAAGACTGTCTAAAATTCGACTGTTATAATAAGATCAGATGGCTTAGTTATGTTTCAGTCAGAATTGAGAGCCATTGGGCTGGGAGAATTATTCAAGGATCAAACGGCATGCAGAAGGATTTAAAAAAGGAAATGAATTGAGATATATTTGTGGAGGCTAGTCATGTCCGCAGGGGAATGTATCATAGACAAAAGGTGGCCCTCACTTATGATCAGATCCCCCCAGATTAGAAGGAGGATATTCCTACCTAGCACGCACTACAATAGCGCATCATAGATATATATTACTGAGATTTCACCTGAACCTTGTCCCTTTGATCTTGGGTTACCCAGAGAGAAATTTAAACACTCAGACATGACGCTGTGCCCCTGCAACAACCATTCTCCTCAATCTGACCTACATCTAGTATTGTACTGTGAGTTGTACAAGACAGAAAGAGAAGCCTTTATTCTTCCAATTTGAAAGTGCCACAATTTCAGTCAATGTCGGGTGGCACTCTATTTTTTAAATCCCTACCCATTTTATATAGTGATGCTACCGGCCCATTTCACTGCTGGACTCGCTCGGGAAAGTAGTGGGGAGAGTAATCCTTGAGCGTTTCCAGCAGTGGAGTGAGGACCGGGGCATAATTTCTGACATCCAATTTGGCTTCCGCAAGGGCTTTGGTACATTAGAGCAGGCCCTTAATCTCCACTTAATAATGAGCAAATACACCCAGGCCACTCCTTCTAAGATATACATGGTCTTTGTCGACCTGTCCGCAGCTTTTGACTGCGTCTCACACGCAAAGCTGTGGAAGGTCTTGATCCAGATGGGAGTAGATCAACCCCTTTTAGACTTCCTAAGAGAGCTCTACACCGGGGCAACAGCTAGAGTTCGCTTTGGGGTAAACGGAGAGCTGACGTCACCGTTTAGCGTAGGGCGTGGGGTCAGGCAGGGATGCGTCCTGGCCCCCTTCCTCTTCTCACTCTATACCAATGGTTTGGAGGAGGAGATGTTGAGGGGGGCCCAGGACCTCCCACGCATAAACCGCCGCCTGATTCCAGCCCTGCTCTACGCGGATGACGCTGTCATCCTTGCGCGAACGCCCCGAGAACTGCAGAAAGCAGTAATCAAGTACACTTCATTCATGGGCAATCTCGACTTAAAGGTGAACGTAAAAAAAACGTTCGTAATGACAGTTGGTAGAGGTCAAAAAAGAACAAATCCCATCTTCCTCAATAACCAAAAGCTCAAAGCTACCCCTCAGTACCCCTATCTAGGGGTTATGATAGATGACCAACTTAGCTGGAAGCCAGCAGTGAACACTAGGTCTCACTTATTTAAGAGAGCTATCGCTGCTCTAACAACCTTTTCACAGAGATTAGGCAAAAGACCACCAGCAGAGCTCCTCAAGATCTATAACGCCAAATGCCAGGCAATCGCTACTTATGGCGCGGGAGTCTGGGGTTACACAAATACTAGCCCCATTCAGAAAGCTGAAAATGCCTTTTTAAGATTTTTGCTAGCCACTCCTAAAGGCACCTCTACTTATGCAATTCATCTCGAACTAGCCATACCCTATATAGAGGACCTAATTAAAATTGAGCCGTTGATGCTGTGGCAACGCATTTGGAAGTCAGACAAAAAAACGCCCTGACACAAGCCATTATTTTAGACACAATGAACTTGGATCACTCCACAAAAATAAAATGGCTCTCTTATGTGAGAAACTTTTTTACCGACTTAGGGGTTGAGAACTACTATTTGGACCCGGTGTCAGTAACAGACATCTCGAAAAAAGAACTTAAACAGAAAGCACTAAGACACCTGGAAACTTTAAGACTTGCATCCATTTCCTCAAAAACGGCAGTCATCCATGCAAATATGATCCAAACAGCCCCTGACATCCACCCGTACCTGGCACTTCAAATAACAACCTATGAGAGAATGTTAATCACAAGATTCAGGCTCAATACCTTCTTCAGAATGGTTACCTTCCCAACACAAAATTGCTGGAGTGACATTCTTTCCCCCTGCCCATGTGACGGTTTGTCAACGCAGTCTAACTTGCATGTGATCCTACTCTGTAAATACCATCAAGCCCACAGAAAGACCTGGCTTTTACCGATATTAAGAACGTGGGGGCTAAGACAATGCAGACCTGCCCTCTTAAGACTGCAAATGCTGGAAACGGAAAATGTCTGCTATTTTGTTAGTAGTTTTCTAAAATGCATTCTGAGACATAGAAAGAATCTTTAAAATCTTCGTAAATTTTAACTTTGAGCGGCCCCTCGCATCCCCCAGTTTAATTTTTATATTGTGGAATGAATTTTATATGAAATTTTATGTAACACATGTATTTTTGCACTGTATGATTCTTTGCTCTTTTATGGTTTTTTCCACTGTGAAACAAGCCGAATAAAGAAAATTTAAAAAAAAAAATCCCTACCTGATCCTTTTATCTGTTTTTCAGTAGCCACCTTCTTGTGGGCCTGTATGAAAAAGAAAAAAGCACAAGGCTAATAGAGGGTATAATGCCTTAGGCAATTAATTGGACCCAGTTCATAAGGCACATAAAGCACCGGATGTTTTTAAACATTTTGGAAAAACTTTTCAAAAGTATTTTGAAGCACATCTTTCCATCTTGTTTTTTTAAACTTATTATTTTATGAGGTGCTTGGTCAAACACTGATTAAATTTGTGCTTTAATGATCTGTTTTTTAAAAGATAGAATAAAGATTTTATTGATTGATTGAGTTTATGGGTAGTGCCTGGGTGATTGCATGAGTGCAGAGAAAGTGCCTGTGTGATTGGATAAGTGCATAGGTTGTGCCTGAGTGGAAGGATGGGTGCAAGGGTAATGCCTGGGTCATTTGGTGAGTGCATGGGTGATGCCTAAGTGAATGGATGAGTGCATGGGTAGTGCCTGAGTGAATGGTTGAGTGTAAGAGTAGTGCCTGGCTGATTGCATGGGAGGTGCCTGGGTGATTGCATAAGTGCTGAGGCACTGCCTGGGTGATTGTAAGTGCCCATCAGTAGTGCCTGAGTGATTTCATGAGTGCAAGGGTAATGTCTGGGTGTTTATATAAGTACATGGGTAGTGTCTGAGTAAAAGGATAACTGCAAGAGTAATGCCTGGGCCATTGGATGAGTGCATGGGTAGTGCCTGAGAGAATGGATGAGTGCATGGGTAGTGCCTGAGTGAATGGATTGAATGGTTGAGTGCAAGAGTAGTACATGAGTATTTGTATGTGTGCATGGGTAGTCCCTGGGTGATTGCATGAGTGCAAGGGTAATGCCTGGGTCTTTGGATGAGTGCACGGGTAGTGCCTGCGTGAATGGTTGAGGGCAAGAGTAGTACCTGAGTGATTGCATGGGTAGTGCCTGGGTAATTCCATAAGTGCAGGGGTAATGCCTGTGTCATTTGATGAGTGCATGGGTAGTGCCTGGGTGACTTTACGAGTGCAAGATAAATATCTGGGTACTTAGATCAATGCATGTACAGTGGATGAGTAAAAGAATTACTGCAAGAGTGATCCCTGGATCATTGGATGCTTGCATGGGTAGTACCTGAGAGAATGGATACGTGCATGGGTAATGCCTGAGTGAATGGTTGAGTGCAAGAGTAGTGCCTGGATGATTGCATGAGTACAAGGGTAGTGTCTGGGTGATTGCATGAGTACAGTGGTAGTACCTGGGTGATTGGATGAGTGTATGATAAGTACCTGAGTGAATGGATGAGTGCATGGGTAGTGCCTGAATGAATGGTTGAATGGAAGAGTAGTGCCTGGGTAATGTCCAAGTGATTAGATGTGTGTATAGGCAGTGCCTCCTTGATTGCATGAGTGCATGAATAGTGCCTGAGTGAATGGTTGAGTGCAAGAATAGTTCCTGAGTGATTGCTTAAGTACATGGGCAGGGCATGGGTCATTGCATAAGTGCAGGGCTACTGCCTGGGTGTTTGGATGAGTGCATGGTTAGTGCCTGGGTGACTTCATGAGTGTAAGAGTAATGTCTGGGTGCTTAGATCATTGTATAGATAGTGCCTGAGTAAAAGGACGTCTGCAAGAGTAATCCCTGGGTCATTGGATGAGTGCATGGGTAGTGACTGAGAGAATGGATTAGTTCATAGGTAGAGCCTGAGTGAATGGTTGAGTGCAAGAGTAGTGCCTAATTGATTGTATGAGTGCATGGGTGATTACATGAGTGAAGGGGTAGTTGGATGAGTGCATGGGTACTGCCTGTGTGAAAGGGAAAATGCAAGGGTAAAGCCTGGGTTAATCTATTAGTGCAAGATTTGAGCTAGAAAGAATGGATGAGAGCATGGGTAGAGTCTTCATGAAAGGATGACTTGCCTGGCTGATTACATATGCAACATGATGATAGTTTTCAAATAGTGTAAAGGATCAACATTATTTATATTAGAAACAAATAACATATATATAAACTTTAAACATTTTTTCATGTTATCATACATATTTCTATTATGTATTCTTACCTTTCAAGTAATTTAGATACATTACTCAGTAGTAGTATTTTAGAGAGGTAATGTCCTAAACAGCATTAAAACTCTTTTCAAACTTCAACAGTAGCTAATATAAAGAAGAAGAAAAACTGTTATTTAATGATAATATATTACATAAATTATAGTATTATATTTTTTAGGAACACAACATAAATTTAGAATTACATTACATTTTCAGTTTCCCTTTTTTCCTGTTCTCAGATTTCACTTAACTTCACCAAACACAGTGTTTTCAATGTAGTATCATAATTGAACAGCTGGGAAAAAAACAATCAACTTGACTGTAGAAAAATAAAACAGCATAGAGCATCGTTTTCAATATGTGTGGCTCTTTGTTTTTCTTTCTACACTTGGCTAATTACTTCCTTCATCTACATTAACTCTATTATTTATCTCAAATACATTTGCCAAAATGTTGACTGTGATTTACATCTGGTACATTAAAGACAACAAATATATAAACTATTTGCTTTTAAACAAAATGTTCCAAATGCAATATCAATTAGCACAAATAATATTCTAAACACCAAATATAAATACTAATAGTTTGCATTCCTGTCTACTTTCTGTTCACATCTTCCCCAATAGGCCAAATGATGTACTTAAACCTCTGGCTTCAAAAATAACAAATAATAATTTGGGAATTCTTAAGGCAATCTAGGTTTGAATTACAAGTGGGCATCATTGCAATATATCCATCCTTTATTACACTTTAAATACACAGTATAATGTCCAGATGTTGTAGTAGGTCAATCATGGAAAATAATAGCCACTGCTATAAAAGTTTTTTCTAAATAGATATTTGACTTGAATTAAAATTTTAAATTTTGGATTCCAGTCTTCTTCCATATGCTCTATAACGTTGTAGCATTTAAGTCAGATATTTTCAAAATCTTTCTATATGTAATGTAGACAACATCTCTGATCTACAATGTAAACATCTCATGTCCTGATTGGTTGTTTTTATCAATTTGTTAAAAGGTACCGATTTGCAGTCTGGTATTGTCAAGTATTGTTCTGTTTGTATTTCAGAGGAAGAAATAAATGAACACTCTTCACCTTTATGATCACATCTTTAACTTAGTCCAAATAAGTTTTCAATCTGTATTCCTTTAAGTTCCAATACTCCAAACATATGCATTAGGAATTATTGTGCATCTTGTTGTATATTGAGAGTAAATGTCAAAGAACCAGAGTATATGTCTAAAAGATGCTGAATGCCAGAAGCTGTATGGATTTTACTTCTGTCAGTTTCCAACTGTTGACATACATGATGTAGTGCAGAACAGAATCTTTTTTCATGATTTCCCATGATTGCATGCTGTAGATCTTGTAGATTAAACACAACATTCAGAATCACATCAGCATAACAGTTGATACCTGAACTATTTTCCAAATGGTATTCTTCAAGGACATCAACAGTTTCCATTTTCTTTTTCGTTGTGCCTTCAAGTTTCTCTTCATTTGTTTTCTTTTTTTGAACCTCAATTGCATCTTTGACATATTTCTCTTTTGGACGCACTACACGTTTCTCATATAAGGGATATTCACCTAAAAAAGGAGCATAAAGTCTTCTTAAACAATTGTTCTCTCTTACACAATTTGCATCAGCACTAACCTTTTTCTCATCAAAATCTATCAAATACAAACCAGACAATGGTCTTACACGAGACAATGCAACGTATGCCATTCCCTCTTTGAACACTGTACTTCCAATATTTGCTAAAGCAGGGCCCGGTTCACAAAAGTAATCTGAGATAAAATCCTAACTTTATGACTTTCGGTTTTCAGTGAAAGCATTTAGGAGTACTAAAGTTAGGATTTTTTCTTAGTTAATCTTATATTTTGGTCTTAAATTAAAGTTAAGAAAAAACTTAAGTTTAACAGAGACAAAATCCTAACTTTTCGAGTAGGATTTTGTCTCAGTTAAACTTAAGATTGTCTTAAGTTTAACTAATGTCCAAACTTAAGTATAACTGAGACAAAATCTTAACTTTAGTACTCGTAAATGGCTTCAGTGAATACCAAAAGTCATATTAAGATTTTTCTCAGATTACATTTGTGAATCCGGCCCACCATGTCTTTGTGATTTATGAATAGTTACTGCATATGCTAAAGACAGAGGAAACTGTTGTCTGCGAACATAAAAATATTTTACAAGCAGAAAACTTACATCACAATGCCCAATCTGTCTACCTCTTCAATCTGATAAAATGTTATAATCAAAAATTCTATTCCATCTCTAGTCTGAAATTTTACTTAATCACAACTATTCCCATTGCTCCATTTACTAAACCTTCGTCTACATTCAAATTATGCTGTAAATTTACCCGACAGTTTATACATACATGTAAAGTCTTTTCTAAGCCTGCTGTTTTAGATACAAACTTTTCCAAAAAATCCAATTTAGCCTGTAGTTTCTCTGTAAGAATAGTCACTCCCTGGTGTTCAATATTATCAATAGCTTCAATTTCCACTATTTGTTGTTTTTCCAGTTTCAAAAGTTGTTAATTAAATGTAGAACACAATTGCAGTGAAGGCATTAGGCAAACTGTAGACTTCTTTTCTCCAAGCATATTGTACATTACTTCAGCTGCTGTGTTAACAGTTGTAAACAAGTTGATTACTAGCCGACTTTCTAAAGCTTGCTTACCATGTTTTGTCATGACACCAATTCTTATTTATGTCTTGAAGAATATTCCCATAATCTTCATCACTTTCTCGTTGCATATTCTTAACCATTTCTTAGTGTCTTCATAGATAAGAGTTTTAAAAACAGGTTGTCCTTTTACAGGAGTACGTGTTAGTAGATCTCTGAATACAATTAAATGTTTTCTTCCAAACAATAAATCGTAATCTGTTTTCAAAAGCTGTTGCATTCTCAAGTACACCTAAGCAAGCATTAAGTTTGGGACCATGCTCACCTCATCAATGATCAAAAGTTTCATTTTCTTCAGTACTCTTGATGCTTCATTACAAGCTTCTCCAGATAGCTTATGATATTCCAATGTATTATCATGTTAAACTGGTAGCATAAGTAATCGATGAAAAGTAATCTCTTTAATGTTGTGTGCTGCTAATCCAGAGCTGTTACAACACAAGATAAATGTGATTCCGTAGTTTTTTGTAGAAAAATGGTCAAAACTTGAATTAAGAAACTTGTTCCTGTTTCAGCTTGGGCACTGATGTACATTAGAATAATACCCATGTTGTATCTGTTGTTTGACTTGTAAATATATTTCTTTCTGTTCAATATTTAGTTGTTCTTTTAACTTTTCCAACTGAATAATATCCTGTTGCGCTTGTTGCATTGCACTTTCTACCCTATTCGTGGCTATTGCTGCTTCATTTTCGATAATTGGTTGTCCCTGTGGATCTTGACTCAGTGGACCAGAAATTTGACTATCTTGAGAATTTTCTCTAGATATTTCAGCTGCAATAGTACTTTCATGTTCAATCTCATCATTTTACATTCATAGATATGTAGGGAAAAGTGTGCACTAAATACTATCTTTACTTGCATCAAAAAAATCTTTATAGCAGTCGAAATCTCCAAGTTATTCTGTTTCACTACGCCAAGGTTTGAACAGTTGCATTAGTGCTAAATAGAAAAATTCTCTCTTATCTGGACTTTTGCAACTGAGTTTTCCGTGGTTAATAAGATTTTCTTTAGCATGTTTTACCAAACATCCGTCACATCCAAGTACTGCATATTTTTCTTCTTTTATATTTTCTTTAACTTTTCTTTTAAAGCTGTAATATTGAAGTATTTCATACAGAGATAGGTTTTCGAGATGTGGACTCCTTTTTGATAGTATGTATCCAACATATTAGTTTTAAAAATATCTTTACTTTCTGGTTCATTCTCTGCTAAGTATTAGATTTTTAATAAAGATTTCAATACTCTATTTCCTGTGGAGGCAAAACCTAAACTTACCCAAATGATTCCTATTGATTTTAAATGTAAACTTGCAGAGTTCAAGCGGTTTGAACATTCATAGGATCCAAACTCTCAATGGGAAAGCATTTACAAGCTAAACTGTACAATGTCTTACTAAGACTCTTCTTTTGTGAAATTTCTTCCCACATTTCTTTCATCTCTGGCTTCTCAGATTTGTTTATATATGATGTAACATAGCAAGCAACAGCAATTGAATTATCTGCAACATATTGAATGTCCATGTTTGCATTCCACATTTTCAAAATAACTGGATTGTAGTCATTATTGCATTTTGAATCTTTGGTTCTTTTTAAGTTATATGTATTCTTATGAGATTTCTGAGTGATTGCATGCCTTACTGCTGACAAAAAACTATTTACTCTTCCTTCAGAAATTATTGGACGTGGGAGTCCAAAAACGCCATTTTATATAAAATTTCTCTTTACACTTGTATTTTCGTCGACAAAATTTCCCACATCAATGAATTTGAAACCATAAAACTTGTTGCCTCAAGCTCTTTTCTCCTCTTTCTCTTGGAATGGCACAAGAACCATACTGTTGGATGAAAGACAAACCAGTTTCCTCAGTATCAGTTCCAAATTTTGGAGCATTCTTCATCCATAATAGCATGTGCATATGAGGAGCACCTCTGGCTTGGTACACTTTTCATCAAAAGAAATCAGTAACTTCTCCAAGAGAGAAATATTTTTATTGCAGATAAATTACATCGCACTTCAAAAACTATGTTTAAAATACCTGCAGACATTTACAGGATCCAAGGAACAGATTTCTCCAGGTGTCTTCACTTCAATATTTTTAACATTTGAATTTGCTTCTTGTAGAAAATTAAGTAAACTGTCCTATGCATATTCAGCACAGATAAGTGTAAGAATCCATGTAGGGTACCTACGTTTCTTAACATACATTTAGGTTTACCATGACGACGACACCAACAATCATTGACATGCTATCAAATTAATTAACTGAGATTCTAAATTTTTATCTCTTGATGAACTTTGTCCATGAATTCTTTTGCAAAAATATGTGGAAGATGAACTCCTGTTTTTAAGATGTGATTCACCCTCATATGAAAGTGTAGACAAATCATTTTCAAACAGAAGATGAAATATATATGGAATTCACTGTTGAAATCTTAGATCTTCAGAGTAAAAGCTTGTTGAGTGGTATTCTGAAGCTGGAATCCGTACAGCTCTCTCATCAAATCACCCACTTTCTCCAGTGGGGAATAGCTGTGGAAAACAACAAGCTTCTAAACTTTTTTCCCATACACTCATGGGAGTTCCCTTTGCTTCCTTCATTTAAATTCATTCAATACTGTTTCCAATCATTTCCTTCGAATGTAGAGGATAAATAGTATAATGTTCATAAATCTCTTAACTCTTGGATTTGTTCACATTCTTTATTTAGCCACTTGAAATTTCTGTTTCATCTTCCAAGCATATTACCTGTTCATCAACATTTAAATTCTTATAACAAATATTATTCTGTACCAGACATGAAGTAGCCTTTTGAATTTTATTAACTTCTTCAAACTCTTGCTAGATTTTTTGACTTTTTGTTGGTACACCATTTACTAGAACAACTACTGGCTAATTTTTCTCCCTGTCTACACCAACAGTTGTAATATTTTTCCTAAAATCTAAAGGTATGTTCACAACTTTTCCTTTCAGACCTCTTTGTAAATCTGTTGGTGACAGCTTACCTGTTATAGGCTCCATACGGACTATAGCCTGAATGGGTGCACAGATTGAATAAGAATGGACTCATATGCATTAAAATCTATCAGTTTCTGAGAAAAAAGCTGCCTACACTAAGTTGTTATGTACTGCTCTAGCTGGCATTTTGTTCTTTTCTAATTAGTTGTAACAGTATTTACAAATAACTTGATCAGTTGCCAACTCAAATCGACACATAAGCACCAAATCGCGGCCACTTATCATTCTTTTCCTTTTCACTTTTCAAATATAAATCAACATTCTTAGTTTGACTTTTATAATGAGTACATCAACAACAAATACAAACTTAGGGGGCCATTATGATGTTGGGCGTATCGCCACCGCCTGACAGGCAGTGGTAATCTGTCCGACATCTTTGCCTGCTCTCCCTTCAATTACACCTGCCACATTACAATGGCGGGGGTACAGCAGCCGACGGAAAGATCATCTGCCACTTTACCGCAGGCAGGCAATCGTTACAAGTGCCTGCGGTGCAGTCCTGGCCCATGACATGGTGCAGGTGCCTAGCAGGCACCTTCCGCCATATGAAGATGTGGGCAGGTTAGGGCCTTTCCATGGTGGCTTTGCCGCCATGGAAAGGCATGCGGTCTTTTGCATCGGGGGCCTGTTGCGTGGTGCCTGTCACGTTGTGCATGTCAATGCACAACATGCCATTTTTACGCTGCGGCAGGTGCTGCTTGCAGCACCGCCCACCGTAATGCAAATGATGATGGATGCGACCACCAGGGTGGCGGTCTTGTCCTGATTGCACCTGCGGGATCGCCGTGCCTCTGGTGGTTGATACCGTTTTCCGTGACCGTGGTGGGTGGACTAAGTCCGCCTGCCATCGTAATGGGGCCCATAGTTTGATTTTCCAGATGAAACTGTCTTAAACTTTGCAATTTCTTCTGCAAACTCATCAATGCTAATTTCTTTCACCTGTTCTTCGACATCTACACTTATAAAGCTCTGTTTTAAGAAATTGTTTAGTGATCTTACCAGAACAGACTTTACCCTGAGTTACATTTTGGTCTTTTTCTAGTGCACTCTTTTTAGTTTTGTTTAAGTACTTCTGTTTTCGTTGTTGTCTTCTCTTTTCATGTTTTCTTGCCATCTTCAATTTATATTCCAAACAAAATAATTTTCTAAAAAACAAAGAATAGCTTGAATTTTGTGTTATCTCAATTAATAACTTTAAATTAATTACATCTCAATATTCATAATAACTAGTAATCATTTAAATACAATCACATTGCTATTCTAATTATTACAAATAAAAAAAGAAAAGTGTAGAAACAAGCAAGACAACTGCAGAAATAGGAAAAAAAGGTGCTGAAAGAGAAAGAAAGGGACAGAAAAAAGAAAGGTTCAGAAACAGAAAAAAGAAATACAGAAACAACAACACAGCTACTGAAAAATATGAGAAGTACACAAAGGGCAACAGAGGTGCAGAAAGAGACAATAGGGGTCTACAAAGAAAAAACAGAGGTGTCCAAACATGCAAGAGAGGTGCACAAACAGGCAAGAGAGATGCACAATGATGCAAGAGAAGTGCAATACAGGAAAGATGAGTGCAAAAAAGGCAAATGAGGTGCAGAAAGAAGTTTGAGAGGAGCAGAAAAAAACAAGAAAGGTTTTTAAAGAAACAACTGATGTTCAAAAACAAGCTACGTTTCAATAAATGTCTTCTCTGTAAGAGCTGGTTTGGGAGGTCCAAAGGCAGTGCTCCTATGGGTCAAATAATCAAAACAGGGGGAGGGGTTCTACTCCTGAGAAAAAGAAAACGGTGTGTCTAAGAGGTATTATTGGACCTATATCATGAGAAAAGTCAACAGGACTGTCTCATGTTGCCCTCACACATCCCCAAAGGGATGTCAAGCCTCATCATCATGCTTTGCTCCTTGTCAACGCTGCAATGCCCTACGGATCCCCCAAAGGATCACTTTGGCAGAGATAATTTTTAGAGATGCTGTATGATGCGTGCAAGTGAGGTGACTGGTGTGGCAAAGTAGTGTGTCGGTTAAAACTGTTAGGGGTGGTCCCAAACTATCCTTTAATAAGTAGACAGCCCTGTCAGAAATAAAAACCTATGAAAGGCTAATGCTACCTTGAAAGTCTAAAAGAAATCCTGGTAGTCAGTGTGTGATGACTTTGTGGCGAAGATACCCTATAGTTTATTTATTTATTTATTTATTTATTTAATTTGTATAGCGCTACAGCTACCCACCAAGGGGTTTCCCGGCGCTAGTAGTTCAGAAATGCGTATTTTGCCAGTCAATATCAGATGTTAAAAAGCCACTTTTTTAATGCTTTCCTAAACTTCACATGGCTGACTTCCGAACGTAAGGAATGAGGCATCTTGTTCCAGAGGGATGGGCCTAAGAAGGCAAAGGATCTTCCCCCCATCCATGATAATTTGATTTTAGGAATAATGAAATTGTTAGCAGTTGCTGATCTAAGGACTCTCGAAGGTAAGTAAGGATGCACAAGGTTCCGCAGATATTTAGGAGCAGTTCCAGTTGAAATTTTGTGCATAAAGCATAAGGATTTGAACCTAATCCTATTTTCAATTTTCAACCAATGGAGGTCACGGATGTATTTAGTAGTGGGGCAGGACATAGGGATTTTGAAAAGAAGTCTCGCCGCTGCATTTTGTACTAATTGCAGCCTTCTGATTGTAGCTTTCTTTGCCCCTAGGTACAGCACATTACTATAATCTAGCCTTGAAGTAATCAAGGCATTGATGACAGTTTTTTTGGTGCCATCAGGGAGCATCCAGCAGATCTTCTTTAGCCATTTTAAGACTGCAAAACATGTAGCAGAAGTTTTAACGGCTTGCTGGTGCATATCTAAAGATTCGTCAATGATGACTCCCAAGTTACGTGCCTGTGAAACAGGTATAGGAAGAGGGCCCATTTCAGATGGCCAGTGTTGTGGTCCCCAGGCCTCTCTATTTTTTCCAAGAATAATTAGCTCCGTTTTCTCGCCGTTAAGCTTAAGAAAATTATCCTGCATCCATCCAGCGATCTTACCTAACCCTAATTTTAGCATGGAAGGATGGTTACTTTCGGCTGAAGAAAGAGAGAAAAGGAGCTGTGAGTCGTCAGCATATGAAAACATATTCAAACCTGTCTCCTCAACTAATCTCGCAAGAGGACTCATATACAAATTAAAAAGCAGTGGACTTAAAATTGAGCCCTGTGGTACTCCATGTTTAAGAAGTAAAGTCTCAGAGCAGGCAGACTGAGAAAAAACTTGAAACGTACGATTGCTTAACAGTGACTCAATCCAATATATGGCTGCGCCATGAATACCTATGGAGGAGAGTGTTCGTAACAGCACCACATGTGAAACAGTGTCGAACGCGGCACTCAGGTCTAATAATATGAGTGCCACAGTTTCTCCTCTATCTATCATGGCGCGGATGTTTTCTGTCACTCCAAGCAACGTCGTTTCCGTAGAAAAACCTACATGGAATCCAGATTGTTGTAAAGGAAGGAGATCGTGTGTTTTTATGAATTCCGACAGCACCTGATGCACGTGCTTTTCCAAGATTTTTGAAAAGATAGGCAGAAGAGATATTGGTCTAAAGTTGGAGGGCATATTTGGATCTGCTCCAGCCTTCTTCAACAATGGGTGGACCATAGCATGCTTCCATTCTGCTGGAACGTATGCTTCCTGAAGAGAGGCATTAAGTAGATCTGTAATGGACGTCAATACATTTCTATTCAATTGTTTTAGGACAGAGCAGGGTAAGGGGTCCTTTGGTGAGCCGGATTTGATCGTATTTAGTAAATTGACAACCATGTCGGCATTTAGCGGTGGCCAACATTCTAAGGTTGCATGTCTTTTGTCAATGGCACAAGAGTCCAACTCTTTGGAAGCATCGCCAACTTCCATAATTGGATCACCAGGAATGATCGTATTAAGCTGGTGTTGATCTTTTTGTGCGAGCTCTATGCCCTTATGAATTTTGTCCACTTTGTTGACAAAGAAGGAAGCTAACTGATCACACTGTTTTTTGTTTAAATCGGGTGGTTTTTGAACAGTGTTAGATCCTGCAAGCTCTTTTACAACATTAAACAATGTTTTTGATTTGTTTAACGCCACCGTAATTGTCATACAGACATAGTCTGTTTTTGCTCTTCTACATAACATCTGATAGTGCGTCAATTTAGATTTATAAGTTTGTTTGGCTTCCAGGTTGTGTGGTGAAGCCTTCACTTGGTCTCTCACTCAGCACTTTGTCGATATGTTTCAAGCCTATACATTGGTCTGAAGGATCTGTGGCACTTTGTCAGAACATCAACATATATAATAAACTCCCACACAACAATTGTGCACCTAACGTGCAATCTACTGTCTACATGGTTCAGGGTTCAACTTGTAAAAAGAAAAAAGATAAAAAGAGAGAGGTTACTGTGTCCCTGAAATAACAGGGTATCAGCCACCAAAGAAAATATAGCGGCGAAAGATAGAGGGAACTGTCTAGTAGCAAAACCAGGCAGTTCACATGGAATGCTTTTAAAACATTACACAAACAGACATCTTATAGAGGACAAAATCCTGTGCTGTGGCAGTGATATCAGCAAAGAACCTTGTCACTGTGACACTTGTCCTCGTGGCATGGTAGTGATGTATCTAAGGCAACAACAGCAATTGTCGGACATGAATTGTAAAATTACCCAATACGGATATGTCAGCATACATAGTGGTAGATAAGGTTTTTTATGGCAAGCAGAAATGGTATGTCACCCTCTGCGGATACGGAAGATCTATATCTAGTCAGTTTTTAGTATGTGTGCAAGTTAATGCTGTAGGAGGGCATATACGCGTGTGAGCACAAACCATATGATGTTTAGCAGCTATGCTGGTGGGAGCCTGGGTATGTACACACATGGACATACAGAGTGGTGATTGTGCCCATGCTTCTCATCGAAAAGTGCTGTAATTGCCTGTTGCAGTTTCTGGCATGCGACTCAGTGATCAAGGCATTGAAAAAGTGGTTGCTACATGCCTACAATGTGACCATAGAGGATAGAGTCCTGTATGTGATCAGAAAATTATCCGGAGTAAAACTCCATGCGTACTTAAGAATGGCTAGGTTTGTACCACATCGGGTAACACAGAAGTGCTGCGGTCATGCATGCCCCACTGTTGAAACAGCCCAGATACTTAAGTTATATGGGACACCTAGGAAATTAAAGCAGAGTGTCGACCGGCCGGAGGTTAGGCATAGGTGCTCATGGTTTTGGTGTGCGGACGTTGCATCTGCATCTACCCTTCAGTATCAGTGTCCCTCGAATTATGAGGCACAGGGTCAAGACTGATTTGCATATGGCCAGTTCTAGACTGGGGTGGCATGGTGAGCAAAAGAATGATGGATTTAACCCAGATCTCTTGACTGGTGGTGAATGTTTTGATTTGTTCTGCATTCCGTCCATCAACTGCTGTAATTTGCTTTCTTGCCCTAAGTGTGCCAAGTATGCCCAGATGTGGGTCCTGGGCTCACTGGGCCACAGGAATCAAGCTATCCTGGCTGAAGAGGGGGGGGGAACCCAAAACCGGTCCTAGGATGCTTGTTTCTGGTCCAGGGAGGACCTGGCTGGGCAGTTCGGGCTAGACTGTTCCCATGAGGCACAGGGTCAAGACTGATTTGCATATGGCCAGTTCTAAACTGGGGTGGCATGGTAAGAAAAAGAATGATGGATTTAACCCAGATCTCTTGACTGGGGATGAATATTTTGATTTGTTCTGCATTCCATCCATCAACTGTGTGTATTTTGCTTTCTCACCCTAAGTGCGCCAGGTATGCCCAGATGTGAGTCTTGGGCTCACTGTGCCACTGGAATCAAGCTTTTGTGGCTAAGGAGGGGTGAAACCCCGAAACCGGTCCTAGGATGCTTGTTTTTGGTCAAGGGAGGACCTGGCTAGGCAGTTCAGGCTAGACTATTCCTATGAGGCACATGGTAAATACTGATTTGCATATGGCCAGGTCTAAACTGGGGTGGCATGGTGAGCAAAAGATTGACAGATTTTACCCAGCTCTCTTGACTGGGTTTGATTGTTTAGATTTGTTCTGAATTCCGTCCATCAACTGTGTGTCTTTTGCTTTCTCGCCCTAAGTGCACCAGGTATGCCCAGAAGTGAGTCCTGGGCTCACTGTGCCACTGGAATCAATCTATCATGGCTGAAAAGGGGAGAAACACCAAAACCGGTCCTAGGATGCTTGGTTCCGATCCAGGGAGGACCTGGCTGGGCAGTTCGGGCTGGACTGTTCCCATGAGGCACAGGATCAAGACTGATTTTCATATGGACAGGTCTAAAGTGGGGTGGCATGGTGAGCAAAAGAATGATGGTTTTAACCAAGATCTCTTGGCTGGGGTGAATGTTTTGATTTGTTTTGCATTCCGTCCATCAACTGTGTGTCTTTTTCTTTCTCGCCCTAAGTGCGCCAGGTATGCCCAGACATGAGTCCTGGGCTCACTGTGCCACTGGAATCAAGCTATTCTGGCTGATGAGGGGTGAAACCCCAAAACCGGTCCTAGGATGCTTGTTTCCGGTCCAGGGAGGACCTGGCTAGGCAGTTTGCGCTGGACTGTTTCCATGAGGCACAGGGTCAAGACTGATTTGCATATGGCCAGGTCTAAACTGGGGTGGCATGGTGAGCAAAGGAATGATGGATTTAACCCAGATCTCTTGACTGGTGGTGAATGTTTTCATTTGTTCTGCATCCCATCCATAAACTGCTGTGTTTTGCTTTCTCGCCCTAAGTGCACCAGGTATGCCTAGATGTGGGTCCTGGGCTCACTGTGCCACTGGAATCAAACTATCCTGGCTGAAGAGGAGTGAAACCCCAAAACTGGTCTTAGGATGCTTGTTTCCGGTCCAGGGACAACCTGGCTGGGTAGTTTGCCCTGGACTGTTTCCATGAGGCACAGGGTCAAGACTGATTTGCATATGGCCAGGTCTAAACTGGGGTGGCATGGTGAGCAAAGGAATGATGGATTTAACCCAGATCTCGTGACTGGGGGTGAATGTTTTGAATTGTTCTGCATTCTGTCCATCAACTGTGTGTCTTTTGCTTTATCGCCCTAAGTGTGCCAGGTATGCCCAGATGTGAGTCCTGGACTCACTGTGCCACTGGAATCAAGCTATCCTGGCTAAAGAGGGGTGAAACATCGAAACCGCTCCTAGGATGCCTGTTTCTGGTCCAGGGAGTACCTGGCTGGGCAGTTTGGGCTAGACTGTTCCCATGAGGCACAGGGTAAAGACTGATTTGCATATGGCCAGGTCTAAACTGGGGTGGCATGGTGAGTGTTAGACCTGGCACCTTGGCGTGAGTTTCCCTTCCACTTTTTGCTGATGTGCCTCAGATGTTTTTGCTGGTGTCCGCGGCTCAGGGCACTGCGCCATGGCCAATCCGTGCCGCAGTGCAAGTGCTCCCTATGTAAAGTGTAACTATGATTGATATTCCTGATTGGGTCTTTGGATTTACTGTCAGTCCCCAGTAAAGTGCACCAGGAGTGCCAGGGCTTGTAAATGCCAATACTGCTAGTGGGCCTGCAGCGCTGGTTGCGCCACCCACAGAAGCAGCCTTTTAAAATGTGTCTAGGGTCTGCCATTGCAGAAACTGCGTGCAGTCTGGTACTGTCATGCTGGCTGGGCAAGTGCACACACTTGCCAGCCCCTAAACCTTCCCTTAACTTCATATTAGTCACCCCTATGGTAGGCCCAAGGGCAGGGTGCATTGTAAGTGTAAGGTAGGACATGCTCTGATGTGTGTGGCATGTCCTAATAGTGAATTACAGCCAAAATCGTTTTTCACTATTGTAAGGCTACCTGTTCTCTTAGGCCAGATGAGCTGCTGGAATTATTACACTCTATAATCCCAGCAGGCTCAGGGAACATGGTAGAAAATAATGTTTATTATGCCTGAACTCAGAATAATAAAATACTTCTTTTAGTAAAGTGTCTTTTAATATCATGTGTTTGCAAATGCTACTTTTAGAAAGTTAGCATTTGCTTGCCTAACCATTTCAGCCCGCCTCTGCTAGGATGTGTATCTGACTGTCTGGGTTGTGTGAGTGACAGGGCTGGGGGATGACAGGTGGGTAATGCAAGGATTACACCTTAGTGGGAGGTAGGAGTGCCCCTGGACTCTTAATCAGGCTGTGCTCTGCCACCACAATGCTGGCTCCGCCCCCCTGGGGGGCGACTGATGACTCAGCCTGCACCTGGCCCAGGAAGGGCGAAGCACCATCAACACGGTACTTCTGGATGCCCCTGTCCACACAATGCTGGCTCCACGTCCTGCGGAGCGCCTGATGTGCCTGCCCCTCACACTGAAAGAAGACACCAGAGTACACCCAACAAGAGCTCAGAGACTGAAAGAAATTATGCAGAGGCCCCCCTGGCCTGAGAAAACAAAGGAAATGGTGTATAAAAGTAGGAGGCCTGCTCCTTGTAAATCAGATCCTGTTTGCGCTACAGAAGAAACTCTGCCCCAAGAGAAGGACCTGGAAAGACTAAAAGGAGGAGTGCTGACTCTGGCCTGTGTTGGGTGCCTTGCTGCAGAAGGAGAGAAAGGAAAGACTGAAAGAGACTTTTACTTTAATTGAACTTTGTGCCAAACTTCTACTAAAGATCTCCAAGGGCTTGCTGTGGAACTTGCCCCCTGACCGGCGCCCCAGGAACAGTGGGCGCTAACCCCCCTGATCAAGGAACTGCTTTGTGAGCTGCTTATCGCTGCAGCGCTGATCGAGGAGATCGAGAGCGTCGTGCATCCCTGCTGCGCTCCTCGTGAGCCAGGACATCTGTCTCCCCCGAGCACCATGACCGTGGACTAAGCGGATCGCATTAGCAACGTGAGGCCCAGCCCGCCGCTGGCCCGAACACCGTGACTGCGCCTGCATTTTGAGCGCAAGGGAACAAAGCGAAGGAGGACCCGTCCGGTCCAAGCACCGAAATCTACTGAGCCCCACGCCGTAGATTCCCCAGCAAAGACGGGCTACCGCCCTGTGTCATCCCCCTCTGATCGGCGTCCTGCCAGACAGCCCCGCTGTAAGTGCACAACTGCGATCGGCAATTTGGCTGGGTACGTCCCGCACTTGGGGACCGTACTGCCATTGTCGCCCCACACAGCCATCTCCTTCAGGGTTGAAGCGGATACCGAAGGAAGGACCTCGCCGCCACCAAGCACCGCCGCCTGGGTGACCCGTGACCTGCCCCGCCTCGAGCCGCAGCTCGCCGCACTCTTGAGGAAAGCAGCACAACGTGGGACAGCCTTCCAGCCGGCCGCTTCAAAAATCACCAAGTTACAACACTAAAGGTACTGTGCCCCTGCAGTGCGAGCGTCCTGCCTTCAAAGCTCGCACCGCCCTCTGTGACCTTCTGTGCCCCGGGAGCCCCGCAGCTGCAGTCTGCACAGCGGTACGAGCCCTCCTCTCCAGCGAGGCTCGCACCACTCCTGGCCTCCCCGAGGCCCCTCCCTAACACTCCCCGTGGCCGGCGCCCCTCCACCTCGAGTCCCACACAGCAGTGTGACTCATCCTGAGAGCCAGACCCGGTCGTGCCTTTCGCCGCTCACACGAGAAGCGTGAGCTTTGGCAGGCCGGGCCCGATTTTCTCGCAGGAGGTGCACAGAGGCGCTGGAAAGCACACAGAAGCGCTAGAGAGCACTGTACTTGGTAGAAACTGGGCAGAAGGCCCTAAAGAATACCTTTTGAACCTATAAGAAGCTGATTAAGAACTGTGACAGAGATAAAGAGTATCTGGAATCATTTTTGTGCATAAGACTGTATTTACAAGCCTGCTTTGAATCTATATAAAGAGATATATTTTTGCAAGAATACAGTCTAGTGTCATTGTGTGGTGGGTTGATGATTGTTGTGTGTGATGCTGCAAATGTTTAACCCTATGTACTCCAGAGTTTAGCCTAGACTGCTTGCGCTACACTACCTAGAGGGTGAGCAGGGGTTATTTCTGGGAGTAATCCTTTGCCCTGACTTAGAGGAGAGGGTCCCTGCTTGTCGCCAGTGCTGCACTGCGCCAACCCGAGACCCCCAATTCTAACAGTGAGCAAAAGAATGATGGATTTAACCCAGATCTCTTGACTGGTGGTGAATGTTTTCATTTGTTCTGCATCCCGTCCATCAACTGCTGCGTATTGCTTTCTTGCCCTAAGTGCGACAGGTATGCCCAGATGTGGGTCCTGGGCTCACTGTGCCACTGGAATCAAGCTATCCTGGCTGAAGATGGGTGCCCAAAACTGGTCCTAGGATGCTTGTTTCCGGTCCAGGGAGGACCGGGCTGGGCAGTTCGGGCTGGATTGTTCCCATGAGGCATAGAATCAAGACTGATTTTCATATGGACAGGTCTAAAGTGGGGTGGGATGGTGAGCAAAAGAATGATGGATTTAACCCAGATCTCTTGACTGGGGTGAATGTTTTGATTTGTTTTGCATTCCGTCCATCAACTGTGTGCCTTTTTCTTTCTCGCCTTAAGTGTGCCAGGTATGCCCAGACATGGGTCCTGAGCACACTGTGCCACTGGAATCAAGCTATCCTGGCTGACGAGGGGTGAAACCCCAAAACTGGTCCTAGGATGCTTGTTTCTGGTCCAGGGAGGACCTGGCTGGGCAGTTTGCGCTAGACTGTTTCCATGAGGCACAGGGTCAAGACTGATTTGCATATGGGCAGGTCTAAAGTGGGGTGGCATGGCGTGCAAAATAATGATGGATTGCACCCAGATCTCGTGACTAGGGTGAATGTTTTGATTTGTTCTGCATTCTGTCCATCAACTGTGTGTCTTTTGCTTTCTTGCCCTAAGTGTGCCAGGTATGCCCAGATGTGAGTCCTGGGCTCACTGTGCCACTGGAATCAAGCTATCCCGGCTAAAGAGGGGTGAAACCCCAAAACCGGTCCTAGGATGCTTGTTTCTGGTACAGGGTGGACCTGGCTGGGCATTTCGGGCTAGACTGTTCCCATGAGGCACAGGGTCAAGACTGATTTGCATATGGCCAGGTCTAAATTAGGGTGGCATGGTGAGCAAAAGATTGATGGATTTAACCCAGATCTCTTGAATGGGGGTGATTGTTTAGATTTGTTCTGCATTCCGTCCATCAACTGTGTGTCTTTTGCTTTCTCACCCTAAGTGCACCAGGTAAGCCCAGATATGAGTCCTGGGCTCACTGTGCCACTGGAACCAAGCTATCCTGGCTGAAGAGGGGTGAAACCCCAAAACCGGTCCTAGGATGCTTGTGTCCGGTCCAGGGAGGACCTGGCTGAGCAGTTCATGCTGGACAGTTCCCATGAGGCACAGGGTTAAGACTGATTTGCTTATGGCCAGGTCTAAACTGGGGTGGCATGGTGAGCAAAAGAATGATGGATTGAACCAATATCTCTTGACTGTGTGTGAATGTTTTGATTTATTCTGCATTCTGTCCAGGAACTGTGTGTCTTTTTCCTTCTCGCCCTAAGTGCGCCAGGTATGCCCAGACATGGGTCCTGGGCTAACTGTGCCACTGGAATCAATCTATCCTGGCTGAAAAGGGGTGAAACACCAAACTCGGTCCTAGGATGCTTAGTTCCGGTCCAGGGAGGACCTGGCTGGGCAGTTCGTGCTGGACTGTTCCCATGAGGCACAGGGTCAAGACTGATTTGCATATGGCCAGATCTAAACTGGGGTGGCACGGTGAGCAAAAGAATGATGAATTTAACCCAGATCTCTTGACTGGGGTGAATGCTTTGATTTGTTTTGCATTCCGTCCATCTACTGTGTGTCTTTTTCTTTCTCGCCCTAAGTGCGCCAGGTATGCCCAAACGTGGGTCCTGGGCTCACTGTGCCACTGGAATCAAACTATCCTGGCTGAAGAGGAGTGAAACCCCAAAACTGGTCTTAGGATGCTTGTTTCCGGTCCTGGGAGGACCTGGCTGGGAGTTTGCCCTGGACTGTTTCCATGAAGTACAGGGTCAAGACTGATTTGCATATGGCCAGGTCTAAACTGGGGTGGCATGGTGAGCAAAGGAATGATGGATTTAACCCAGATCTCGTGACTGGGGGTGAATGTTTTGATTTGTTCTGCATTCTGTCCATCAACTGTGTGTCTTTTCCTTTATTGCCCTAAGTGTGCCAGGTATGCCCAGATGTGAGTCCTGGACTCACTGTGCCACTGGAATCAAGCTATCCTGGCTAAAGAGGGGTGAAACACCGAAACCGGTCCGAGGATGCCTGTTTCTGGTAAAGGGAGTACCTGGCTGGGCAGTTTGGGCTAGACTGTTCCCATGAGGCACAGGGTAAAGACTGATTTGCATATGGCCAGGTCTAAACTGGGGTGGCATGGTGAGTGTTAGACCTGGCACCTTGGCGTGAGTTTCCCTTCCACTTTTTGCTGATGTGCCTCAGATGTTTTTGCTGGTGTCCGCTGCTCAGGGCACTGCGCCACGGCCAATCCGTGCCGCAGTGCAAGTGCTCCCGATGTAAAGTGTAACTATGATTGATATTCCTGATTGGGTCATTGGATTTACTGTCAGTCCCCAGTAAAGTGCACCAGGAGTGCCAGGGCTTGTAAATGCCAATACTGCTAGTGGGCCTGCAGAGCTGGTTGCGCCACCCACAGAAGCAGCCTTTTAAAATGTGTGTAGGGTCTGCCATTGCAGAACCTGCGTGCAGTCTGGTACTGTCATGCTGGCTGGGCAAGTGCACACACTTGCCAGCCCCTAAACCTTCCCTTAACTTCATATTAATCACCCCTATGGTAGGCCCAATGGCAGGGTGCATTGTAAGTGTAAGGTAGGACATGCTCTGATGTGTTTGGCATGTCCTAATAGTGAATTACAGCCAAAATCGTTTTTCACTATTGTAAGGCTACCTGTTCTCTTAGGCCAGATGAGCTGCTGGAATTATTACACTCTATAATCCCAGCAGGCTTAGGGAACATGGTAGAAAATAATGTTTATTATGCCTGAACTCAGAATAATAAAATACTTCTTTTAGTAAAGTTTATTTTAATATCCTGTGTTTGCAAATGCTACTTTTAGAAAGTTAGCATTTGCTTGCCTAACCATTTCAGCCCGCCTCTGCTAGGATGTGTATCTGACTGTCTGGGTTGTGTGAGTGACAGGGCTGGGGGATGACAGATGGTGAATGCAAAGATTACACCTTAGTGGGAGGTAGGAGTGCCCCTGGACTCTTAATCAGGCTGTGCTCTGCCACCACAATGCTGGCTCCGCCCCCCTCGGGGGCGACTGATGACTCAGCCTGCACCTGGCCCAGGAAGGGCGAAGCACCATCAAAAAGGTACTCCTGGCTGCCCCTGTCCACACAATGCTGGCTCCACCTCCTGCGGAGCGTCTGATGTGCCTGCCCCTCACACTGAAAGAAGACACCAGAGTGCATCCAACAATAGCTCAGAGACGAAAAGAAATTATTCTGAGGCCCCCCGGGCCTGAGAAGACAAAGGAAATGGTGTATAAAAGTAGGAGCCCTGCTCCTTGTAAATCAGATCCTGTTTGCGCTACAGAAGAAACTCTGCCCGAAGAGAAGGACCTGGAAAGACTACAAGGAGGAGTGCTGACTCTGGCCTGTGTTAGGTGCCTTGCTGCAGAAGGAGAGAAAGGAAAGACTGAAAGAGACTTTTACTTTAATTGAACTTTGTGCCAAACTTCTACTAAAGATCTCCAAGGGCTTGCTGTGGAACTCGCCCCCTGAACGGCGCCCCAGGAACAGTGGGCGCTAACCCCCCTTATCAAGGAACTGCTGTGTGAGCTGCTTATTGCTGCAGCGCTGATCGAGGAGACCGAGAGCGTCGTGCATCCCTGCCGCGCTCCTCGTGATCCAGGACATCTGTCTCCCCGAGCACCGTAACCGTGGACTAAGCGGATCACATTAGCAACGTGAGGCCCAGCCCGCCGCTGACCCGAGCACCGTGACTGCGCCTGCATTTTGAGCCCAAGGGAACAAAGCGAAGGAGGACCCGTCCGGTCCAAGCACCGAAATCTACTGAGCCCCGCACCGTAGATTCCCCAGCAAAGACGAACTACCGCCCTGTGTCATCCCCCTCTGGTCGGCGTCCTGCCAGACAGCCCCGCTGTAAGTGCACAACTGCGATCGGCACATTGGCTGGGTACGTCCCGCACTTGGGGACCGTACTGCCATTGTCGCCCCACACAGCCATCTCCTTCAGGGTTGAAGCGGATACCGAAGGATGGACCTCGCCCCCACCAAGCACCGCCGCACGGCGTGACCCGTGACCTGCCCCGCCTCGAGCCGCAGCTCGCCGCACCCTTGAGGAAAGCAACGCGACGTGGGACAAACTTCCAGCCGGCCGCTTCAAGAATCACCAAGTTACAACTCCAAAGGTACTGTGCCCCTGTGGTGCGAGCGTCCTGCCTTCCAAGCTCGCACCGCCCTCTGTGACCTTCTGTGCCCCGGGTGCCCCGCAGCTGCAGTCTGCACAGCGGTACGAGCCCCCCTTTCCAGCAAAGCTCGCACCGCTCCTGCCCCCCCCCGAGGCCCCCCCTAACACTCCCCGTGGCCGGCACCCCTCCACCTCGAGTCCCACACAGCAGTGTGACTCATCCTGAGAGCCAGACCCGGTCGTGCCTTTCGCCGCTCACGCGAGAAGCGTGTGCTTTGGCAGGCCGGGCCCGATTTTCTCGCAGGAGGTGCACTGAGGCGCTGGGAAGCACACAGAAGCGCTAGAGAGCACTGTACTTGGTAGAAACTGGGCAGAAGGCCCTAAAGAATACCTTTTGAACCTATAAGAAGCTGATTAAGAACTGTGGCAGAGATAAAGAGTATCTGGAACCATTTATGTGCATAAGACTGTATTTACAAGCCTGCTTTGAATCTATATAAAGAGATATATTTTTGCAAGAATACAGTCTAGTGCCATTGTGTGGTGGGTTGATGATTGTTGTGTGTGATGCTGCAAATGTTTAACCCTATGTACTCCAGAGATTAGCCTAGACTGCTTGCGCCACACTACCTAGAGGGTGAGCAGGGATTATTTCTGGAAGTAATCCTTTGCCCTGACTTAGAGGAGAGGGTCCCTGCTTGTCGCCAGTGCTGCACTGCGCCAGCCAGAGACCCCCAATTCTAACAGTGAGCAAAAGAATGATGCATTTAACCCTGATCTCTTGACTGGTGGTGAATGTTTTCATTTGTTCTGCATCCCGTCCATCAACTGCTGCGTATTGCTTTCTTGCCCTAAGTACGACAGGTATGCCCAGATGTGGGCCCTGGGCTCACTGTGCCACTGGAATCAAGCTATCCTGGCTGAAGAGGGGGGCCCAAAACTGGTCCTAGGATGCTTGTTTCCGGTCCAGGGAGGACCTGGCTGGGCAGTTTGGGCTGGATTGTTCCCATGAGGCACAGAATCAAGACTGATTTTCATATGGACAGGTCTAAAGTGGGGTGGCATGGTGAGCAAAAGAATGATGGGTTTAACCCAGATCTCTTGACTGGGGTGAATGTTTTGATTTGTTTTGAATTCCGTCCATCAACTGTGTGTCTTTTTCTTTCTCGCCCTAAGTGTGCCAGGTATGCCCAGACATGGGTCCTGAGCCCACTGTGCCACTGGAATCAAGCTATCCTGGCTGACCAGGGGTGAAACCCCAAAACTGGTCCTAGGATGCTTGTTTCTGGTCCAGGGAGGACCTGGCTGGGCAGTTTTCGCTAGACTGTTTCCATGAGGCACAGGGTCAAGTCTGATTTGCAAAAGGCCAGGTCTAAAGTGGGGTGGCATGGTGAGCAAAATAATGATGGATTTAACCCAGATCTTGTGACTAGGGTGAATGTTTTGATTTGTTCTGCATTCTGTCCATCAACTGTGTGTCTTTTGCTTTCTTGCCCTAAGTGCGCCAGGTATGCCCAGATGTGAGTCCTGGGCTCACTGTGCCACTGGGATCAAGCTATCCAGGCTAAAGAGGGGTGAAACCCTAAAACCGGTCCTAGGATGCTTGTTTCTGGTACAGGGAGGACCTGGCTGGGCAGTTCGGGCTAGACTGTTCCCATGAGGCACAGGGTCAAGACTGATTTGCATATGGCCAGGTCTAAACTGGGGTGGCATGGTGAGCAAAAGATTGATGGATTTAACCCAGATCTCTTGAATGGGGGTGATTGTTTAGATTTGTTCTGCATTCTGTCCAGGAACTGTGTGTCTTTTGCCTTCTCACCCTAAGTGCGCCAGGTATGCCCAGACATGGGTCCTGGGCTAACTGTGGCACTGGAATCAATCTATCCTGGCTGAAAAGGGGTGAAACACCAAACCCGGTCCTAGGATGCTTAGTTCCGGTCCAGGGAGGACCTGGCTGGGCAGTTCATGCTGGACTGTTCCCATGAGGCACAGGGTCAAGACTGATTTGCATATGGCCAGATCTAAACTGGGGTGGCACGGTGAGCAAAAGAATGATGAATTTAACCCAGTTCTCTTGACTGGGGTGAATGTTTTGATTTGTTTTGCATTCCGTCCATCAACTGTGTGTCTTTTTCTTTCTCGCCCTAAGTGCGCCAGGTATGCCCAGATCTGGGTCCTGGGCTCACTGTGCCACTGGAATCAAGCTATCCTGGCTGACGATGGGTGAAACCCCAAAACCGGTCCTAGGATGCTTGTTTCTGGTCCATGGAGGACCTGGCTGGGCAGTTTGCACTGGACTGTTTCCATGAGGCCCAGGGTCAAGCCTGATTTGCATATGGCCAGGTCTAAACTGGGGTGGCATGGTGAGCAAAAGAATGATGGGTTTAACCCAGATCTCTTGACTGGGGTGAATGTTTTGATTTGTTTTGCATTCCATCCATCAACTGTGTGTCTTTTTCTTTCTCGCCCTAAGTGTGCCAGGTATGCCCAGACATGGGTCCTGAGCCCACTGTGCCACTGGAATCAAGCTATCCTGGCTGACCAGGGGTGAAATCCCAAAACTGGTCCTAGGATGCTTGTTTCTGGTCCAGGGAGGACCTGGCTGGGCAGTTTTCGCTAGACTCTTTCCATGAGGCACAGGGTCAAGTCTGATTTGCAAAAGGCCAGGTCTAAAGTGGGGTGGCATGGTGAGCAAAATAATGATGGATTTAACCCAGATCTTGTGACTAGGGTGAATGTTTTGATTTGTTCTGCATTCTGTCCATCAACTGTATGTCTTTTGCTTTCTTGCCCTAAGTGTGCCAGGTATGCCCAGATGTGAGTCCTGGACTCACTGTGCAACAGGAATCAAGCTATCCTAGCTAAAGAGTGGTGGAACCCCGAAACCGGTCCTAGGATGCCTGTTTCTGGTCCAGGGAGTACCTGGCTGGGCAGTTTGGGCTAGACTGTTTTCATGAGGCACAGTGTCAAGACTGATTAGCATATGGTCAATTTTAAACTGGGGTGGCATGGTGAGAAAAAGAATGATGGATTTAACCCCGATCTCTTGACTGAGGGTATATGTTTTGATTTGTTTTGCATTCCATTCTTCAACTGTGTGTCTTTTGCTTTCTTGCCCTAAGTGTGCCAGGCATGTGGTGGTCCTGGGCTCACCGTGCCACTGTAATCAAGCTATCCTGGCTGAAGAGGGGTGAAACCCCCAAACCGGTCCTAGGATGCTTGTTTCCGGTCCAGGGAGGAGCTGGCTTGCCAGTTCGCGCTGGACTGTTCCCATGAGGCACAGGGTCAAGACTGATTTGCATATGGCCAGGTCTACACTGGGGTGGCATGGTGAGCAACAGATTGATGGATTTAACCCAGATCTCTTGACTGGGGGTGATTGTTTAGATTTGTTCTGCATTCCGTCCATCAACTGTGTGTCTTTTGCTTTCTCACCCTAAGTGCGCCAGGTAAGCCCAGATATGAGTCCTGGGCTCACTGTGCCACTGGAACCAAGCTATCCTGGCTGAAGAGGGGTGAAACCCCAAAAATGGTCCTAGGATACTTGTTTCCGGTCCAGGGAGGACCTGGCTGAGCAGTTCATGCTGGACAGTTCCCATGAGGCACAGGGTTAAGACTGATTTGCTTATGGCCAGGTCTAAACTGGGGTGGCATGGTGAGCAAAAGAATGATGGATTTAACCCATATCTCTTGACTGTGTGTGAATGTTTTGATTTATTCTGCATTCTGTCCAGGAACTGTGTGTCTTTTGCCTTCTCGCCCTAAGTGCGCCAGGTATGCCCAGACATGGGTCCTGGGCTAACAGTGCCACTGGAATCAATCTATCCTGGCTGAAAAGGGGTGAAACTCCAAACCCGGTCCTAGGATGCTTAGTTACGGTCCAGGGAGGACCTGGCTGGGCAGTTCGTGCTGGACTGTTCCCATGAGGCACAGGGTCAAGACTGATTTGCATATGGCCAGATCTAAACTGGGGTGGCACGGTGAGCAAAAGAATGATGAATTTAACCCAGATCTCTTGACTGGTGGTGAATGTTTTCATTTGTTTTGCATTCCGTCCATCAACTGTGTGTCTTTTTCTTTCTCGCCCAAAGTGCGTCAGGTATGCCCAGACGTGGGTCCTGGGCTCACTGTGCCACTGGAATCAAGCTATCCTGGCTGACGATGGGTGAAACCCCAAAACCGGTCCTAGGATGCTTGTTTCTGGTCCAGGGAGGACCTGGCTGGGCAGTTTTCGCTAGACTGTTTCCATGAGGCACAGGGTCAAGTCTGATTTGCAAAAGGCCAGGTCTAAAGTGGGGTGGCATGGTGAGCAAAAGAATGATGGATTTAACCCAGATCTCTTGACTGGTGGTGAATGTTTTCATTTGTTCTGCATTCTGTCCATCAACTGTCTGTTTTGCTTTCTCGCCCTAAGTGTGCCAGGTATGCCCAGATGTGAGTCCTGGACTCACCGTGCCACTGTAATCAAGCTATCCAGGCTGAAGAGGGGTGAAACCCCAAAACCGGTCCTAGGATGCTTGTTTCCGGTCCAGGGAGGAGCTGGCTTGCCAGTTCGCGCTGGACTGTTCCCATGAGGGATAGGGTCAAGACTGATTTGCATATGGCCAGGTCTACACTGGGGTGGCATGGTGAGCAACAGATTGATGGATTTAACCCAGATCTCTTGACTGGGGTTGATTGTTTAGATTTGTTCTGCATTCCGTCCATCAACTGTGTGTCTTTTGCTTTCTCACCCTAAGTGCACCTGGTAAGCCCAGATATGAGTCCTGGGCTCACTGTGCCACTGGAACCAAGCTATCCTGGCTGAAGAGGGGTGAAACCCCAAAACCGGTCCTAGGATACTTGTTTCCGGTCCAGGGAGGACCTGGCTGAGCAGTTCATGCTGGACAGTTCCCATGAGGCACAGGGTTAAGACTGATTTGCTTATGGCCAGGTCTAAACTGGGGTGGCATGGTGAGCAAAAGAATGATGGATTTAACCCATATCTCTTGACTGTGTGTGAATGTTTTGATTTATTCTGCATTCTGTCCAGGAACTGTGTGTCTTTTGCCTTCTCGCCCTAAGTGCGCCAGGTATGCCCAGACATGGGTCCTGGGCTAACTGTGCCACTGGAATCAATCTATCCTGGGTGAAAAGGGGTGAAACACCAAACCCGGTCCTAGGATGCTTAGTTCCGGTCCAGGGAGGTCCTGGCTGGGCAGTTCGTGCTGGACTGTTCCCATGAGGCACAGGGTCAAGACTGATTTGCATATGGCCAGATCTAAACTGGGGTGGCACGGTGAGCAAAAGAATGATGAATTTAACCCAGATCTCTTGACTGGGGTGAATGTTTTGATTTGTTTTGCATTCCGTCCATCAACTGTGTGTCTTTTTCTTTCTCGCCCTAAGTGCGCCAGGTATGCCCAGACGTTGGTCCTGGGCTCACTGTGCCACTGGAATCAAACTATCCTGGCTGAAGAGGAGTGAAACCCCAAAACTGGTCTTAGGATGCTTGTTTCCGGTCCAGGGAGGACCTGGCGGGGCAGTTTGCCCTGGACTGTTTCCATGAGGCACAGGGTCAAGACTGATTTGCATATGGCCAGGTCTAAACTGGGGTGGCATGGTGAGCAAAGGAATGATGGATTTAACCCTGTTCTCGTGACTGGGGGTGAATGTTTTGATTTGTTCTGCATTCTGTCCATCAACTGTGTGTCTTTTGCTTTATCGCCCTAAGTGTGCCAGGTATGCCCAGATGTGAGTCCTGGACTCACTGTGCCACTGGAATCAAGCTATCCTGGCTAAAGAGGGGTGAAACACCGAAACCGGTCCGAGGATGCCTGTTTCTGGTACAGGGAGTACCTGGCTGGGCAGTTTGGGCTAGACTGTTCCCAAGAGGCACAGGGTAAAGACTGATTTGCATATGGCCAGGTCTAAACTGGGGTGGCATGGTGAGTGTTAGACCTGGCACCTTGGCGTGAGTTTCCCTTCCACTTTTTGCTGATGTGCCTCAGATGTTTTTGCTGGTGTCCGCTGCTCAGGGCACTGCGCCATGGCCAATCCGTGCCGCAGTGCAAGTGCTCCCTATGTAAAGTGTAACTATGATTGATATTCCTGATTGGGTCATTGGATTTACTGTCAGTCCCAAGTAAAGTGCACCAGGAGTGCCAGGGCTTGTAAATGCCAATACTGCTAGTGGGCCTGCAGCGCTGGTTGCGCCACCCACAGAAGCAGCCTTTTAAAATGTGTCTAGGGTCTGCCATTGCAGAACCTGCGTGCAGTCTGGTACTGTCATGCTGGCGGGGCAAGTGCACACACTTGCCAGCCCCTAAACCTTCCCTTAACTTCATATTAGTCACCCCTATGGTAGGCCCAAGGGCAGGGTGCATTCTAAGTGTAAGGTAGGACATGCTCTGATGTGTGTGGCATGTCCTAATAGTGAATTACAGCCAAAATCGTTTTTCACTATTGTAAGGCTACCTGTTCTCTTAGGCCAGATGAGCTGCTGGAATTATTACACTCTATAATCCCAGCAGGCTCAGGGAACATGGTAGAAAATAATGTTTAGTATGCCTGAACTCAGAATAATAAAATACTTCTTTTAGTAAAGTTTATTTTAATATCCTGTGTTTGCAAATGCTACTTTTAGAAAGTTAGCATTTGCTTGCCTAACCATTTCAGCCCGCCTCTGCTAGAAGGTGTATCTGACTGTCTGGGTTGCGTGGGTGACAGGGCTGGGGGATGACAGGTGGTGAATGCAAGGATTACACCTTAGTGGGAGGTAGGAGTGCCCCTGGACTCTTAATCAGGCTGTGCTCCGCCACCACAATGCTGGCTCCGCCCCCCTGATGACTCAGCCTGCACCTGGCCCAGGAAGGGCGAAGCACCATCAACAAGGTACTCCTGGCTGCCCCTGTCCACACAATGCTGGCTCCACCTCCTGCGGAGCGTCTGATGTGCCTGCCCCTCACACTGAAAGAAGACACCAGAGTACACCCAACAAGAGCTCAGAGACTGAAAGAAATTATGCAGATGCCCCCCTGGCCTGAGAAGACAAAGGAAATGGTGTATAAAAGTAGGAGCCCTGCTCCTTGTAAATCAGATCCTGTTTGCGCTACAGAAGAAACTCTGCCCGAAGAGAAGGACCTGGAAAAACTACAAGGAGGAGTGCTGACTCTGGCCTGTGTTGGGTGCCTTGCTGCAGAAGGAGAGAAAGGAAAGACTGAAAGAGACTTTTACTTTAATTGAACTTTGTGCCAAACATCTACTAAAGATCTCCAAGGGCTTGCTGTGGAACTTGCCCCCTGACCGGCGCCCCAGGAACAGTGGGCGCTAACCCCCTTGATCAAGGAACTGCTGTGTGAGCTGCTTATCGCTGCAGCGCTGATCGAGGAGACCGAGAGCGTCGTGCATCCCTGCTGCGCTCCTCGTGATCCAGGACATCTGTCTCCCCCGAGCACCGTAACTGTGGACTAAGCGGATCGCATTAGCAACGTGAGGCCCAGCCCGCCGCAGGCCCGAGCACCATGACTGCGCCTGCATTTTGAGCCCAAGGGAACAAAGCGAAGGAGGACCCGTCCGGTCCAAGCACCGAAATCTACTGAGCCCCGCGCCGTAGATTCCCCAGCAAAGACAGACTACTGCCCTGTGTGATCCCCCTCTGATCGGCGTCCTGCCAGACAGCCCCGCTGTAAGTGCACAACTGCGATCGGCACTTTGGCTGGGTACGTCCCGCACTTGGGGACCGTACTGCCATTGTCGCCCCACACAGCCATCTCCTTCAGGGTTGAAGCGGATACCAAAGGAAGGACCTCGCCCCCACCAAGCACCGCCGCCCTGGGTGACCCGTGACCTGCCCCGCCTCGAGCCGCAGCTCGCCGCACCCTTGAGGAAAGCAACGCAACGTGGTACAGCCTTCCAGCCGGCCGCTTCAAGAATCACCAAGTTACAACTCTAAAGGTACTTTGCCCCTGCAGTGCGAGCGTCCTGCCTTCCAAGCTCGCACCGCCCTCTGTGACCTTCTGTGCCCCGGGAGCCCCGCAGCTGCAGTCTGCACAGCGGTACGAGCCCCCCTCTTCAGCGAGGCTCGCACCGCTCCTGGCCCCCCTGAGGCCCCCCTAACACTCCCCGTGGCCGGCGCCCCTCCACCTCGAGTCTCACACAGCAGTGTGACTCATCCTGAGAGCCAGACCCGGTTGTGACTTTCGCCGCTCACGCGAGAAGCGTGAGCTTTGGCAGGCCGGGCCCGATTTTCTCGCAGGAGGTGCACAGAGGCGCTGGGAAGCACACAGAAGCTCTAGAGAGCACTGCACTTGGTAGAAACTGGGCAGAAGGCCCTAAAGAATAACTTTTGAACCTATAAGAAGCTGATTAAGAACTGTGGCAGAGATAAAGAGTATCTGGAACCATTTTTGTGCATAAGACTGTATTTACAAGCCTGCTTTGAATCTATATAAAGAGATATATTTTTGCAAGAATACAGTCTAGTGTCATTGTGTGGTGGGTTGATGATTGTTGTGTGTGATGCTGCAAATGTTTAACCCTATGTAATCCAGAGTTTAGCCTAGACTGCTTGCGCCACACTACCTAGAGGGTGAGCAGGGGTTATTTCTGGGGGTAATCCTTTGCCCTGACTTAGAGGAGAGGGTCCCTGCTTGTCGCCAGTGCTGCACTGCGCCAGCCAGAGACCCCCAATTCTAACAGTGAGCAAAAGAATGATGGATTTAACCCGGATCTCTTGACTGGTGGTGAATGTTTTCATTTGTTCTGCATCCCGTCCATCAACTGCTGCATATTGCTTTCTTGCCCTAAGTGCGACAGGTATGCCCAGATGTGGGTCCTGGGCTCACTGTGCCACTGGAATCAAGCTATCCTGGCTGAAGAGGGGTGCCCAAAACTGGTCCTAGGATGCTTGTTTCTGGTCCAGGGAGGACCTGGCTGGGCAGTTTGTGCTAGACTGTTTTCATGAGGCACAGGGTCAAGACTGATTTGCATATGGCAAGGTCTAAAGTGGGGTGGCATGGTGAGCAAAATAATGATGGATTTAACCCAGATCTCGTGACCAGGGTGAATGTTTTGATTTGTTCTGCATTCTGTCCATCAACTGTGTGTCTTTTGCTTTCTTGCCCTAAGTGCGCCAGGTATGCCCAGATGTGAGTCCTGGGCTCACTGTGCCACTGGAATCAAGCTATCCAGGCTAAAGAGGGGTGAAACCCCAAAACCGGTCCTAGGATGCTTGTTTCTGGTACAGGGAGGACCTGGCTGGGCAGTTCGGGCTAGACTGTTCCCATGAAGCACAGGGTCAAGACTGATTTGCATATGGCCAGGTCTAAACTGGGGTGGCATGGTGAGCAAAAGATTGACGGATTTAACCCAGATCTCTTGACTGGGGGTGATTGTTTAGATTTGTTCTGCATTCTGTCCAGGAACTGTGTGTCTTTTGCCTTCTCACCCTAAGTGCGCCAGGTATGCCCAGACATGGGTCCTGGGCTAACTGTGTCACTGGAATCAATCTATCCTGGCTGAAAAGGGGTGAAACACCAAACCCGGTCCTAGGATGCTTAGTTCCGGTCCAGGGAGGACCTGGCTGGGCAGTTCGTGCTGGACTGTTCCCATGAGGCACAGGGTCAAGACTGATTTGCATATGACAAGATCTAAACTGGGGTGGCACGGTGAGCAAAAGAATGATGGATTTAACCCAGATCTCTTGACTGGTGGTGAATGTTTTCATTTGTTCTGCATCCCGTCCATCAACTGTCTGTTTTGCTTTCTCGCCCTAAGTGCGCCAGGTATGCCCAGACGTGGGTCCTGGGCTCACTGTGCCACTGGAATCAAGCTATCCTGGCTGACGATGGGTGAAACCCTAAAACCGGTCCTAGGATGCTTGTTTCAGGTCCATGGAGGACCTGGCTGGGCAGTTTGCACTGGACTGTTTCCATGAGGCCCAGGGTCAAGCCTGATTTGCATATGGCCAGGTCTAAACTGGGGTGGCATGGTGAGCAAATGAATGATGGATTTAACCCAGATCTCTTGACTGGTGGTGAATGTTTTCATTTGTTCTGCATCCCGTCCATCAACTGTCTGTTTTGCTTTCTCGCCCTAAGTGTGCCAGGCATGCCCAGATGTGAGTCCTGGACTCACTGTGCAACTGGAATCAAGCTATCCTAGCTAAAGAGGGGTGAAACCCCGAAACCGGTCCTCGGATGCCTGTTTCTGGTCCAAGGAGTACCTGGCTGGGCAGTTTGGGCTAGACTGTTCCCATGAGGCACAGTGTCAAGACTGATTTGCATATGGTCAATTCTAAACTGGGGTGTCATGGTGAGAAAAATAATGATGGATTTAACCCAGATCTCTTGACTGAGGGTATATGTTTTGATTTGTTTTGCATTCCATTCTTCAACTGTGTGTCTTTTGCTTTCTTGCCCTAAGTGTCCAAAGTATGCCCAGACGTGGGTCCTGGGCTCACCGTGCCACTGTAATCAAGCTATCCTTGCTGAAGAGGGGTGAAACCCCAAAACCGGTCCTAGGATGCTTGTTTCTGGTCCAGAGAGGAGCTGGCTTGGCAGTTCGCGCTGGACTGTTTCCATGAGGCCCAGGGTCAAGCCTGATTTGCATATGGCCAGGTCTAAACTGGGGTGGCATGGTGAGCAAAAGAATGATGGATTTAACCCAGATCTCTTGACTGGTGGTGAATGTTTTCATTTGTTCTGCATCCCGTCCATCAACTGTGTGTTTTGCTTTCTCGCCCTAAGTGTGCCAGGTATGCCCAGATGTGAGTCCTGGACTCACTGTGCAAGTGGAATCAAGCTATCCTAGCTAAAGAGGGGTGAAACCCCGAAACCGGTCCTAGGATGCCTGTTTCTGGTCCAGGGAGTACCTGGCTGGGCAGTTTGGGCTAGACTGTTCCCATGAGGAACAGTGTCAAGACTGATTTGCATATGGTCAATTCTAAACTGGGGTGGCATGGTGAGAAAAAGAATGATGGATTTAATACAGATCTCTTGACTGAGGGTATATGTTTTGATTTGTTTTGCATTCCATTCTTCAACTGTGTGTCTTTTGCTTTCTTGCCCTAAGTGTGCCTGTTATGCCCAGACGTGGGTCCTGGGCTCACCGTGCCACTGTAATCAAGCTATCCTGGCTGAAGAGGGGTGAAACCCCAAAACCGGTCCTAGGATGCTTGCTTCCGGTCCAGGGAGGAGCTGGCTTGGCAGTTCGCGCTGGACGAATACAGTCTAGTGCCATTGTGTGGTGGGTTGATGATTGTTGTGTGTGATGCTGCAAATGTTTAACCCTATGTACTCCAGAGATTAGCCTAGACTGCTTGCGCCACACTACCTAGAGGGTGAGCAGGGATTATTTCTGGGAGTAATCCTTTGCCCTGACTTAGAGGAGAGGGTCCCTGCTTGTCGCCAGTGCTGCACTGCGCCAGCCAGAGACCCCCAGAGACCCCCAATTCTAACAGTGAGCAAAAGAATGATGCATTTAACCCTGATCTCTTGACTGGTGGTGAATGTTTTCATTTGTTCTGCATCCCGTCCATCAACTGCTGCGTATTGCTTTCTTGCCCTAAGTACGACAGGTATGCCCAGATGTGGGCCCTGGGCTCACTGTGCCACTGGAATCAAGCTATCCTGGCTGAAGAGGGGGGCCCAAAACTGGTCCTAGGATGCTTGTTTCCGGTCCAGGGAGGACCTGGCTGGGCAGTTTGGGCTGGATTGTTCCCATGAGGCACAGAATCAAGACTGATTTTCATATGGACAGGTCTAAAGTGGGGTGGCATGGTGAGCAAAAGAATGATGGGTTTAACCCAGATCTCTTGACTGGGGTGAATGTTTTGATTTGTTTTGCATTCCGTCCATCAACTGTGTGTCTTTTTCTTTCTCGCCCTAAGTGTGCCAGGTATGCCCAGACATGGGTCCTGAGCCCACTGTGCCACTGGAATCAAGCTATCCTGGCTGACCAGGGGTGAAACCCCAAAACTGGTCCTAGGATGCTTGTTTCTGGTCCAGGGAGGACCTGGCTGGGCAGTTTTCGCTAGACTGTTTCCATGAGGCACAGGGTCAAGTCTGATTTGCAAAAGGCCAGGTCTAAAGTGGGGTGGCATGGTGAGCAAAATAATGATGGATTTAACCCAGATCTTGTGACTAGTGTGAATGTTTTGATTTGTTCTGCATTCTGTCCATCAACTGTGTGTCTTTTGTTTTCTTGCCCTAAGTGCGCCAGGTATGCCCAGATGTGAGTCCTGGGCTCACTCTCCAGCGAGGCTCGCACCGCTCCTGGCCCCCCTGAGGCCCCCCTAACACTCCCCGCAGCCGGCGCCCCTCCACCTCGAGTCTCACACAGCAGTGTGACTCATCCTGAGAGCCAGACCCGGTTGTGACTTTCGCCGCTCACGCGAGAAGCGTGAGCTTTGGCAGGCCGGGCCCGATTTTCTCGCAGGAGGTGCACAGAGGCGCTGGGAAGCACACAGAAGCTCTAGAGAGCACTGTACTTGGTAGAAACTGGGCAGAAGGCCCTAAAGAATAACTTTTAAACCTATAAACTGGGGTGGCACGGTGAGCAAAAGAATGATGGATTTAACCCAGATGTCTTGACTGGTGGTGAATGTTTTCATTTGTTCTGCCTCCCGTCCATCAACTGCTGCATATTGCTTTCTTGCCCTAAGTGCAACAGGTATGCCCAGATGTGGGTCCTGGGCTCACTGTGCCACTGGGATCAAGCTATCCTGGCTGAAGAGGGGTGCCCAAAACTGGTCCTAGAATGCTTGTTTCCGGTCCAGGGAGGACCTGGCTGGGCAGTTCGTGCTGGACTGTTCCCATGAGGCACAGGGTCAAGACTGATTTGCATATGGCCAGATCTAAACTGGGGTGGCACGGTGAGCAAAAGAATGATGAATTTAACCCAGATCTCTTGACTGGGGTGAATGTTTTGATTTGTTTTGCATTCCGTCCATCAACTGTGTGTCTTTTTCTTTCTCGCCCAAAGTGCGCCAGGTATGCCCAGACGTGGGTCCTGGGCTCACTGTGCCACTGGAATCAAGCTATCCTGGCTGACGATGGGTGAAACCCCAAAACCGGTCCTAGGATGCTTGTTTCTGGTCCATGGAGGACCTGGCTGGGCAGTTTGCACTGGACTGTTTCCATGAGGCCCAGGGTCAAGCCTGATTTGCATATGGCCAGGTCTAAACTGGGGTGGCTTGGTGAGCAAAAGAATGATGGGTTTAACCCAGATCTCTTGACTGGGGTGAATGTTTTCATTTGTTCTGCATCCGGTCCATCAACTGTCTGTTTTGCTTTCTCGCCCTAAGTGTGCCAGGTATGCCCAGATGTGAGTCCTGGACTCACTGTGCAACTGGAATCAAGCTATCCTAGCTAAAGAGGGGTGAAACCCCGAAACCGGTCCTCGGATGCCTGTTTCTGGTCCAGGGAGTACCTGGCTGGGCAGTTTGGGCTAGACTGTTCCCATGAGGCACAGTGTCAAGACTGATTTGCATATGGTCAATTCTAAACTGGGGTGTCATGGTGAGAAAAATAATGATGGATTTAACCCAGATCTCTTGACTGAGGGTATATGTTTTGATTTGTTTTGCATTCCATTCTTCAACTGTGTGTCTTTTGCTTTCTTGCCCTAAGTGTGCCAGGTATGCCCAGACGTGGGTCCTGGGCTCACCGTGCCACTGTAATCAAGCTATCCTTGCTGAAGAGGGGTGAAACCCCAAAACCGGTCCTAGGATGCTTGTTTCCGGTCCAGAGAGGAGCTGGCTTGGCAGTTCGCGCTGGACTGTTGCCATGAGGCACAGGGTCAAGACTGATTTGCATATGGCCAGATCTAAACTGGGGTGGCACGGTGAGCAAAAGAATGATGGATTTAACCCAGATCTCTTGACTGGTGGTGAATGTTTTCATTTGTTCTGCCTCCCGTCCATCAACTGCTGCATATTGCTTTCTTGCCCTAAGTGCAACAGGTATGCCCAGATGTGGGTCCTGGGCTCACTGTGCCACTGGGATCAAGCTATCCTGGCTGAAGAGGGGTGCCCAAAACTGGTCCTAGAATGCTTGTTTCCGGTCGAGGGAGGACCTGGCTGGGCAGTTCGTGCTGGACTGTTCCCATGAGGCACAGGGTCAAGACTGATTTGCATATGGCCAGATCTGAACTGGGGTGGCACGGTGAGCAAAAGAATGATGAATTTAACCCAGATCTCTTGACTGGTGGTGAATGTTTTCATTTGTTTTGCATTCCGTCCATCAACTGTGTGTCTTTTTCTTTCTCGCCCAAAGTGCGTCAGGTATGCCCAGACGTGGGTCCTGGGCTCACTGTGCCACTAGAATCAAGCTATCCTGGCTGACGATGGGTGAAACCCCAAAACCGGTCCTAGGATGCTTGTTTCCGGTCCATGGAGGACCTGGCTGGGCAGTTTGCACTGGACTGTTTCCATGAGGCCCAGGGTCAAGCCTGATTTGCATATGGCCAGGTCTAAACTGGGGTGGCATGGTGAGCAAAAGAATGATGGATTTAACCCAGATCTCTTGACTGGTGGTGAATGTTTTCATTTGTTCTGCATCCCGTCCATCAACTGTGTGTTTTGCTTTCTCGCCCTAAGTGTGCCAGGTATGCCCAGATGTGAGTCCTGGACTCACTGTGCAAGTGGAATCAAGCTATCCTAGCTAAAGAGGGGTGAAACCCCGAAACCGGTCCTAGGATGCCTGTTTCTGGTCCAGGGAGTACCTGGCTGGGCAGTTTGGGCTAGACTGTTCCCATGAGGAACAGTGTCAAGACTGATTTGCATATGGTCAATTCTAAACTGGGGTGGCATGGTGAGAAAAAGAATGATGGATTTAATACAGATCTCTTGACTGAGGGTATATGTTTTGATTTGTTTTGCATTCCATTCTTCAACTGTGTGTCTTTTGCTTTCTTGCCCTAAGTGTGCCTGTTATGCCCAGACGTGGGTCCTGGGCTCACCGTGCCACTGTAATCAAGCTATCCTGGCTGAAGAGGGGTGAAACCCCAAAACCGGTCCTAGGATGCTTGCTTCCGGTCCAGGGAGGAGCTGGCTTGGCAGTTCGCGCTGGACGAATACAGTCTAGTGCCATTGTGTGGTGGGTTGATGATTGTTGTGTGTGATGCTGCAAATGTTTAACCCTATGTACTCCAGAGATTAGCCTAGACTGCTTGCGCCACACTACCTAGAGGGTGAGCAGGGATTATTTCTGGGAGTAATCCTTTGCCCTGACTTAGAGGAGAGGGTCCCTGCTTGTCGCCAGTGCTGCACTGCGCCAGCCAGAGACCCCCAGAGACCCCCAATTCTAACAGTGAGCAAAAGAATGATGCATTTAACCCTGATCTCTTGACTGGTGGTGAATGTTTTCATTTGTTCTGCATCCCGTCCATCAACTGCTGCGTATTGCTTTCTTGCCCTAAGTACGACAGGTATGCCCAGATGTGGGCCCTGGGCTCACTGTGCCACTGGAATCAAGCTATCCTGGCTGAAGAGGGGGGCCCAAAACTGGTCCTAGGATGCTTGTTTCCGGTCCAGGGAGGACCTGGCTGGGCAGTTTGGGCTGGATTGTTCCCATGAGGCACAGAATCAAGACTGATTTTCATATGGACAGGTCTAAAGTGGGGTGGCATGGTGAGCAAAAGAATGATGGGTTTAACCCAGATCTCTTGACTGGGGTGAATGTTTTGATTTGTTTTGCATTCCGTCCATCAACTGTGTGTCTTTTTCTTTCTCGCCCTAAGTGTGCCAGGTATGCCCAGACATGGGTCCTGAGCCCACTGTGCCACTGGAATCAAGCTATCCTGGCTGACCAGGGGTGAAACCCCAAAACTGGTCCTAGGATGCTTGTTTCTGGTCCAGGGAGGACCTGGCTGGGCAGTTTTCGCTAGACTGTTTCCATGAGGCACAGGGTCAAGTCTGATTTGCAAAAGGCCAGGTCTAAAGTGGGGTGGCATGGTGAGCAAAATAATGATGGATTTAACCCAGATCTTGTGACTAGTGTGAATGTTTTGATTTGTTCTGCATTCTGTCCATCAACTGTGTGTCTTTTGTTTTCTTGCCCTAAGTGCGCCAGGTATGCCCAGATGTGAGTCCTGGGCTCACTCTCCAGCGAGGCTCGCACCGCTCCTGGCCCCCCTGAGGCCCCCCTAACACTCCCCGCAGCCGGCGCCCCTCCACCTCGAGTCTCACACAGCAGTGTGACTCATCCTGAGAGCCAGACCCGGTTGTGACTTTCGCCGCTCACGCGAGAAGCGTGAGCTTTGGCAGGCCGGGCCCGATTTTCTCGCAGGAGGTGCACAGAGGCGCTGGGAAGCACACAGAAGCTCTAGAGAGCACTGTACTTGGTAGAAACTGGGCAGAAGGCCCTAAATAATAACTTTTAAACCTATAAACTGGGGTGGCACAGTGAGCAAAAGAATGATGGATTTAACCCAGATGTCTTGACTGGTGGTGAATGTTTTCATTTGTTCTGCCTCCCGTCCATCAACTGCTGCATATTGCTTTCTTGCCCTAAGTGCAACAGGTATGCCCAGATGTGGGTCCTGGGCTCACTGTGCCACTGGGATCAAGCTATCCTGGCTGAAGAGGGGTGCCCAAAACTGGTCCTAGAATGCTTGTTTCCGGTCCAGGGAGGACCTGGCTGGGCAGTTCGTGCTGGACTGTTCCCATGAGGCACAGGGTCAAGACTGATTTGCATATGGCCAGATCTAAACTGGGGTGGCACGGTGAGCAAAAGAATGATGAATTTAACCCAGATCTCTTGACTGGGGTGAATGTTTTGATTTGTTTTGCATTCCGTCCATCAACTGTGTGTCTTTTTCTTTCTCGCCCAAAGTGCGCCAGGTATGCCCAGACGTGGGTCCTGGGCTCACTGTGCCACTGGAATCAAGCTATCCTGGCTGACGATGGGTGAAACCCCAAAACCGGTCCTAGGATGCTTGTTTCTGGTCCATGGAGGACCTGGCTGGGCAGTTTGCACTGGACTGTTTCCATGAGGCCCAGGGTCAAGCCTGATTTGCATATGGCCAGGTCTAAACTGGGGTGGCTTGGTGAGCAAAAGAATGATGGGTTTAACCCAGATCTCTTGACTGGGGTGAATGTTTTGATTTGTTCTGCCTCCCGTCCATCAACTGCTGCATATTGCTTTCTTGCCCTAAGTGCAACAGGTATGCCTAGATGTGGGTCCTGGGCTCACTGTGCCACTGGGATCAAGCTATCCTGGCTGAAGAGGGGTGCCCAAAACTGGTCCTAGAATGCTTGTTTCCGGTCCAGGGAGGACCTGGCTGGGCAGTTCGTGCTGGACTGTTCCCATGAGGCACAGGGTCAAGACTGATTTGCATATGGCCAGATCTAAACTGGGGTGGCACGGTGAGCAAAAGAATGATGAATTTAACCCAGATCTCTTGACTGGGGTGAATGTTTTGATTTGTTTTGCATTCCGTCCATCAACTGTGTGTCTTTTTCTTTCTCGCCCTAAGTGCAACAGGTATGCCCAGACATGGGTCCTGAGCCCACTGTGCCACTGGAATCAAGCTATCCTGGCTGACCAGGGGTGAAATCCCAAAACTGGTCCTAGGATGCTTGTTTCTGGTCCAGGGAGTACCTGGCTGGGCAGTTTGGGCTAGACTGTTTTCATGAGGCACAGTGTCAAGACTGATTAGCATATGGTCAATTTTAAACTGGGGTGGCATGGTGAGAAAAAGAATGATGGATTTAACCCAGATCTCTTGACTGAGGGTATATGTTTTGATTTGTTTTGCATTCCATTCTTCAACTGTGTGTCTTTTGCTTTCTTGCCCTAAGTGTGCCAGGCATGTCGTGGTCCTGGGCTCACCGTGCCACTGTAATCAAGCTATCCTGGCTGAAGAGGGGTGAAACCCCAAAACCGGTCCTAGGATGCTTGTTTCCGGTCCAGGGAGGAGCTGGCTTGCCAGTTCGCGCTGGACTGTTCCCATGAGGCACAGGGTCAAGACTGATTTGCATATGGCCAGGTCTACACTGGGGTGGCATGGTGAGCAACAGATTGATGGATTTAACCCAGATCTCTTGACTGGGGGTGATTGTTTAGATTTGTTCTGCATTCCGTCCATCAACTGTGTGTCTTTTGCTTTCTCACCCTAAGTGCACCAGGTAAGCCCAGATATGAGTCCTGGGCTCACTGTGCCACTGGAACCAAGCTATCCTGGCTGAAGAGGGGTGAAACCCCAAAACGGGTGCTAGGATACTTGTTTCCGGTCCAGGGAGGACCTGGCTGAGCAGTTCATGCTGGACAGTTCCCATGAGGCACAGGGTTAAGACTGATTTGCTTATGGCCAGGTCTAAACTGGGGTGGCATGGTGAGCAAAAGAATGATGGATTTAACCCATATCTCTTGACTGTGTGTGAATGTTTTGATTTATTCTGCATTCTGTCCAGGAACTGTGTGTCTTTTGCCTTCTCGCCCTAAGTGCGCCAGGTATGCCCAGACATGGGTCCTGGGCTAACTGTGCCACTGGAATCAATCTATCCTGGCTGAAAAGGGGTGAAACACCAAACCCGGTCCTAGGATGCTTAGTTCCGGTCCAGGGAGGACCTGGCTGGGCAGTTCGTGCTGGACTGTTCCCATGAGGCACAGGGTCAAGACTGATTTGCATATGGCCAGATCTAAACTGGGGTGGCACGGTGAGCAAAAGAATGATGAATTTAACCCAGATCTCTTGACTGGGGTGAATGTTTTGATTTGTTTTGCATTCCGTCCATCAACTGTGTGACTTTTTCTTTCTCGCCCTAAGTGCGCCAGGTATGCCCAGACGTTGGTCCTGGGCTCACTGTGCCACTGGAATCAAACTATCCTGGCTGAAGAGGAGTGAAACCCCAAAACTGGTCTTAGGATGCTTGTTTCCGGTCCAGGGAGGACCTGGCGGGGCAGTTTGCCCTGGACTGTTTCCATGAGGCACAGGGTCAAGACTGATTTGCATATGGCCAGGTCTAAACTGGGGTGGCATGGTGAGCAAAGGAATGATGGATTTAACCCAGATCTCGTGACTGGGGGTGAATGTTTTGATTTGTTCTGCATTCTGTCCATCAACTGTGTGTCTTTTGCTTTATCGCCCTAAGTGTGCCAGGTATGCCCAGATGTGAGTCCTGGACTCACTGTGCCACTGGAATCAAGCTATCCTGGCTAAAGAGGGGTGAAACACCGAAACCGGTCCGAGGATGCCTGTTTCTGGTACAGGGAGTACCTGGCTGGGCAGTTTGGGCTAGACTGATCCCAAGAGGCACAGGGTAAAGACTGATTTGCATATGGCCAGGTCTAAACTGGGGTGGCATGGTGAGTGTTAGACCTGGCACCTTGGCGTGAGTTTCCCTTCCACTTTTTGCTGATGTGCCTCAGATGTTTTTGCTGGCGTCCGCTGCTCAGGGCACTGCGCCACGGCCAATCCGTGCCGCAGTGCAAGTGCTCCCTATGTAAAGTGTAACTATGATTGATATTCCTGATTGGGTCATTGGATTTACTGTCAGTCCCCAGTAAAGTGCACCAGGAGTGCCAGGGCTTGTAAATGCCAATACTGCTAGTGGGCCTGCAGCGCTGGTTGCGCCACCCACAGAAGCAGCCTTTTAAAATGTGTCTAGGGTCTGCCATTGCAGAACCTGCGTGCAGTCTGGTATTGTCATGCTGGCGGGGCAAGTGCACACACTTGCCAGCCCCTAAACCTTCCCTTAACTTCATATTAGTCACCCCTATGGTAGGCCCAAGGGCAGGGTGTATTCTAAGTGTAAGGTAGGACATGCTCTGATGTGTGTGGCATGTCCTAATAGTGAATTACAGCCAAAATCGTTTTTCACTATTGTAAGGCTACCTGTTCTCTTAGGCCAGATGAGCTGCTGGAATTATTACACTCTATAATCCCAGCAGGCTCAGGGAACATGGTAGAAAATAATGTTTAGTATGCCTGAACTCAGAATAATAAAATACTTCTTTTAGTAAAGTTTATTTTAATATCCTGTGTTTGCAAAAGCTACTTTTAGAAAGTTAGCATTTGCTTGCCTAACCATTACAGCCCACCTCTGCTAGGATGTGTATCTGACTGTCTGGGTTGCGTGGGTGACAGGGCTGGGGGATGACAGGTGGTGAATGCAAGGATTACACCTTAGTGGGAGGTAGGAGTGCCCCTGGACTCTTAATCAGGCTGTGCTCTGCCACCATAATGCTGGCTCCGCCCCCCTGATGACTCAGCCTGCACCTGGCCCAGGAAGGGCGAAGCACCATCAACAAGGTACTCCTGGCTGCCCCTGTCCACACAATGCTGGCTCCACCTCCTGCGGAGCGTCTGATGTGCCTGCCCCTCACACTGAAAGAAGACACCAGAGTACACCCAACAAGAGCTCAGAGACTGAAAGAAATTATGCAGATGCCCCCCTGGCCTGAGAAGACAAAGGAAATGGTGTATAAAAGTAGGAGCCCTGCTCCTTGTAAATCAGATCCTGTTTGCGCTACAGAAGAAACTCTGCCCGAAGAGAAGGACCTGGAAAGACTACAAGGAGGAGTGCTGACTCTGGCCTGTGTTGGGTGCCTTGCTGCAGAAGGAGAGAAAGGAAAGACTGAAAGAGACTTTTTTACTTTAATTGAACTTTGTGCCAAACATCTACTAAAGATCTCCAAGGGCTTGCTGTGGAACTTGCCCCCTGACCGGCGCCCCAGGAACAGTGGGCGCTAACCCCCCTGATCAAGGAACTGCTGTGTGAGCTGCTTATCGCTGCAGCGCTGATCGAGGAGACTGAGAGCGTCGTGCATCCCTGCTACGCTCCTCGTGATCCAGGACATCTGTCTCCCCCGAGCACCGTAACTGTGGACTAAGCAGATCGCATTAGCAACGTGAGGCCCAGCCCGCCGCAGGCCCGAGCCCCATGACTGCGCCTGCATTTTGAGCCCAAGGGAACAAAGCGAAGGAGGACCCGTCCGGTCCAAGCACCGAAATCTACTGAGCCCCGCGCCGTAGATTCCCCAGCAAAGACAGACTACTGCCCTGTGTGATCCCCCTCTGATCGGCATCCTGCCAGACAGCCCCGCTGTAAGTGCACAACTGCGATCGGCACTTTGGCTGGGTACGTCCCGCACTTGGGGACCGTACTGCCATTGTCGCCCCACACAGCCATCTCCTTCAGGGTTGAAGCAGATACCAAAGGAAGGACCTCGCCCCCACCAAGCACCGCCGCCCTGGGTGACCCGTGACCTGCCCCGCCTCGAGCCGCAGCTCGCCGCACCCTTGAGGAAAGCAACGCGACGTGGTACAGCCTTCCAGCCGGCCGCTTCAAGAATCACCAAGTTACAACTCTAAAGGTACTTTGCCCCTGCAGTGCGAGCGTCCTGCCTTCCAAGCTCGCACCGCCCTCTGTGACCTTCTGTGCCCCGGGAGCCCCGCAGCTGCAGTCTGCACAGCGGTACGAGCCCCCCTCTCCAGCGAGGCTCGCACCGCTCCTGGCCCCCCTGAGGCCCCTCTAACACTCCCCATGGCCGGCGCCCCTCCACCTCGAGTCTCACACAGCAGTGTGACTCATCCTGAGAGCCAGACCCGGTTGTGACTTTCGCCGCTCACGCGAGAAGCGTGAGCTTTGGCAGGCCGGGCCCGATTTTCTCGCAGGAGGTGCACAGAGGCGCTGGGAAGCACACAGAAGCTCTAGAGAGCACTGTACTTGGTAGAAACTGGGCAGAAGGCCCTAAAGAATAACTTTTGAACCTATAAGAAGCTGATTAAGAACTGTGGCAGAGATAAAGAGTATCTGGAACCATTTTTGGGCATAAGACTGTATTTACAAGTCTGCTTTGAATCTATATAAAGAGATATATTTTTGCAAGAATACAGTCTAGTGTCATTGTGTGGTGGGTTGATGATTGTTGTGTGTGATGCTGCAAATGTTTAACCCTATGTAATCCAGAGTTTAGCCTAGACTGCTTGCGCCACACTACCTAGAGGGTGAGCAGGGGTTATTTCTGGGGGTAATCCTTTGCCCTGACTTAGAGGAGAGGGTCCCTGCTTGTCGCCAGTGCTGCACTGCGCCAGCCAGAGACCCCCAATTCTAACAGTGAGCAAAAGAATGATGGATTTAACCCAGATCTCTTGACTGGTGGTGAATGTTTTCATTTGTTCTGCATCCCGTCCATCAACTGCTGCATATTGCTTTCTTGCCCTAAGTGCGACAGGTATGCCCAGATGTGGGTCCTGGGCTCACTGTGCCACTGGAATCAAGCTATCCTGGCTGAAGAGGGGTGCCCAAAACTGGTCCTAGGATGCTTGTTTCCGGTCCAGGGAGGACCTGGCTGGGCATTTCGGGCTGGATTGTTCCCATGAGGCACAGAATCAAGACTGATTTTCATATGGACAGGTCTAAAGTGGGGTGGCATGGTGAGCAAAAGAATGATGGATTTAACCCAGATCTCTTGACTGGGGTGAATGTTTTGATTTGTTTTGCATTCCATCCATCAACTGTGTGTCTTTTTCTTTCTCGCCCTAAGTGTGCCAGGTATGCCCAGACATGGGTCCTGAGCTCACTGTGCCACTGGAATCAAGCTATCCTGGCTGACGAGGGGTGAAACCCCAAAACTGGTCCTAGGATGCTTGTTTCTGGTCCAGGGAGGACATGGCTGGGCAGTTTGTGCTAGACTGTTTTCATGAGGCACAGGGTCAAGACTGATTTGCATATGGCAAGGTCTAAAGTGGGGTGGCATGGTGAGCAAAATAATGATGGATTTAACCCAGATCTGGTGACCAGGGTGAATGTTTTGATTTGTTCTGCATTCTGTCCATCAACTGTGTGTCTTTTGCTTTCTTGCCCTAAGTGCGCCAGGTATGCCCAGATGTGAGTCCTGGGCTCAATGTGCCACTGGAATCAAGCTATCCAGGCTAAAGAGGGGTGAAACCCCAAAACCGGTCCTAGGATGCTTGTTTCTGGTACAGGGAGGACCTGGCTGGGCAGTTCGGGCTAGACTGTTCCCATGAAGCACAGGGTCAAGACTGATTTGCATATGGCCAGTTCTAAACTGGGGTGGCATGGTGAGCAAAAGATTGATGGATTTAACCCAGATCTCTTGACTGGGGGTGATTGTTTAGATTTGTTCTGCATTCTGTCCAGGAACTGTGTGTCTTTTGCCTTCTCACCCTAAGTGCGCCAGGTATGCCCAGACATGGGTCCTGGGCTAACTGTGCCACTGGAATCAATCTATCCTGGCTGAAAAGGGGTGAAACACCAAACCCGGTCCTAGGATGCTTAGTTCCGGTCCAGGGAGGACCTGGCTGGGCAGTTCGTGCTGGACTGTTCCCATGAGGCACAGGGTCAAGACTGATTTGCATATGGCAAGATCTAAACTGGGGTGGCACGGTGAGCAAAAGAATGATGGATTTAACCCAGATCTCTTGACTGGTGGTGAATGTTTTCATTTGTTCTGCATCCCGTCCATCAACTGTCTGTTTTGCTTTCTCGCCCTAAGTGCGCCAGGTATGCCCAGACGTGGGTCCTGGGCTCACTGTGCCACTGGAATCAAGCTATCCTGGCTGACGATGGGTGAAACCCCAAAACCGGTCCTAGGATGCTTGTTTCCGGTCCATGGAGGACCTGGCTGGGCAGTTTGCACTGGACTGTTTCCATGAGGCCCAGGGTCAAGCCTGATTTGCATATGGCCAGGTCTAAACTGGGGTGGCATGGTGAGCAAAAGAATGATGGTTTTAACCCAGATCTCTTGACTGGTGGTGAATGTTTTCATTTGTTCTGCATCCCGTCCATCAACTGTGTGTTTTGCTTTCTCGCCCTAAGTGTGCCAGGTATGCCCAGATGTGAGTCCTGGACTCACTGTGCAAGTGGAATCAAGCTATCCTAGCTAAAGAGGGGTGAAACCCCGAAACCGGTCCTAGGATGCCTGTTTCTGGTCCAGGGAGTACCTGGCTGGGCAGTTTGGGCTAGACTGTTCCCATGAGGAACAGTGTCAAGACTGATTTGCATATGGTCAATTCTAAACTGGGGTGGCATGGTGAGAAAAAGAATGATGAATTTAATCCAGATCTCTTGACTGAGGGTATATGTTTTGATTTGTTTTGCATTCCATTCTTCAACTGTGTGTCTTTTGCTTTTTTGCCCTAAGTGTGCCTGTTATGCCCAGACGTGGGTCCTAGGCTCACCGTGCCACTGTAATCAAGCTATCCTGGCTGAAGAGGGGTGAAACCCCAAAACCGGTCCTAGGATGCTTGCTTCCGGTCCAGGGAGGAGCTGGCTTGGCAGTTCGCGCTGGACTGTTGCCATGAGGCACAGGGTCAAGACTGATTTGCATATGGCCAGATCTAAACTGGGGTGGCACGGTGAGCAAAAGAATGATGGATTTAACCCAGATCTCTTGACTGGTATTGATGCAATAGCGGTCTAGTTGTTTTGGCTGCACCTGTGTGGAATGTGAAATAGTGACTTATATATAAGTGATATGCTACTAAATTAAGTTTCCCCATATCAGTAGTATCTTTAGAAGAAGTGTGTTGTTAAAAAATAATTCTAATATTATTGGAAATAGGCTTTTGAACTCCCGTTAGGGTTCGCAGCTACATCGCAACGCTACACTGTGACACCAGGGTGGAGTCGCGACTCCAGTAATTTACAGAAGTAGTCTGGGCATGATTAGAAGACAATTAGAAAGGGTTAATATGTCTAAACAATAGAAATGTGTTTTACAATTTGAAATAATGAAGGAAGCAATTTGTTTCATTATTTACTTTATTTGTGTGCATAAAGAGAGGGAACATTTGCCATTACGGGTTTTACCTTGTTGAGAGTGGTGCCTTATATTTATTTTGTGAAAAAAAAATCTTTTATGAGTTTCTGATATTTGATAATTTGCAATACTATTTGAAAGGTGAATAACACATTTGTAAGTTGTGTTATGTAATATGTAGTAGTGCTTCACTCTTTGTAGTGATATTTTTAACTTTGGAAAGCATTTTTTTTTATGTTTCTAAATTATTAGAGAAGTGTGATGTTTCAAATATGTTACCAAATATACAAATGTGTAATGTAGTTTGTTTTATTGTACTGAAATGACGATTGAAATAGGTTGTGCATACAAATATGTGTACTTTGGTGGATAGATTAGTGATTATGGTAGTTGGTTTGAGTCTTTGAAAAAGTACAGTTGAAGTACCCTGTATAAATGTAGGTGCAGTCTGTGAAGTTTAAAAGACTTCATGGTCTTGTGACAGCTGTTAAATGTTGGGGTAGTTATCGCGGAATACTGGTGATGTCTGCAGTTTGCACCAGCTTCTGAATAGTTTGCTAGATTTATCTCAACTTTAGTTACATTAAAGTGCTGATAATGAGATGCAGAGTAGGCGTTCCAGTGCACAAAACACACGAGGTGCACATTTGCGATTTATTCTAAATACTAAAATCCTGTATTGAATTGCACTGTGGTATTGGGTGCATTTACAGTGTACACACAAAATCAATGAAGAAATCCAGTTGTATTTATATTGATTGGGAATAGTGAGTCAGGTGCTGGATCTTGACGGGATACACTGCCCAGTTCATTTATTTTTCTGTACATGAAAAAACCACATCACAACTTTCACAACAAAAGGCAAAATCTGGGATGCAAAACAAATTCTGGCGATAAGTCGCGTTAGCACCATGGATTTTACACCTGCTTTCTGCTGGTGTTAAGCAGAATGACTACCTCCAGCATGAAAGGGAACACAGACAAGAGCCACACCGGAACACCCACAGGTGCCATAGAATCAATGAGCATGATACACAGATACCATTGAGGGCCACAACACTCATCGCAACAACACCAGGACTGCCAACACCCCCCGAACGCGTATCTGAGCAAGTGTGTCCGTGTGGTCATTGTGTTAGCATGATGGGCACGGGCCCTGCAACATCACAGTGTGCTGTCTTCCACGGACGTTACCATGTCACCTCAGTGTTGGCAGTGAGTCGCTTATTACCAACTAAACAAGACGCACTTTGGCTCCTTAATGCAAAGAGCAGACACAGTGAAATCCCTACTGGCTATGCTAAAGGGTAACACCATTGTCAAACTCCCTTAAGAGAATTAATTTATATAATACTTACTGTTTACGATGAATACTGGTCTCAGAATGAGTGAGAATTTTGCCAATCAGATAAATACACCAGAGTCTATGCGAAAGGTATGAGTGAGTTGACCTTACAAGACGGTGGTGTGTGTTCAGAAAAGTATTGCCATTTTCCAGTTGCTATTCGAAATAGTGCAGCACCTCAGCACAAGTAGCTCAATGTCTGTGTTTGTCCCACACGTAAAACCCCAATACCCTTGTCTTTTCATGTACTTTACTCATTACAGGTACCTACAGGACCGCTAACAGAGAAGGAATAACATATCCTTCCCCAAACCACTACACCTGAACATACAATTCTGTTCAACGATCATAACTAGCACAGAGACGCCTTTGGTCTCTATACACTTCACCTGGTCCTGAAGAAAGCCCACTCGACCAAAAACGGCGAATCAGGGCTGAAACATGTCGACCTTTTAGAACAATGAATATCAGTGTGTGAGATACCTCAATCAACTCAGTACACACACCTTTAATTTTAAACAAAGTCTCGAACCACTGATTTATTAAAGTTGGAAATACAGGGTACACAAGCCTTTTTCACTTCTTTCACAACACTCCACTTCCCTATCACTAATCACTACTGCTGTAACCAAGGGTTACCCTCCTGGTGGAGGTTGCATAACCACTAACCCAATGATTATGCACACAAAGGTCTAAAAAGCGGAGAATCAAGATATACCGCTTTCGCAAAACATCAGACACGTGCATGAGGGTTTTTTAATTGGGACAGAAGTACGTTACCTGCAAACCCAGGTTATAGCAGGACAAGTGATCCCTTCTCATTTGATTGTTTGGTAAAGTGGCATACACCACCGCCAAACGGCATTGTCACTGTGTGGTTGGAATGCCGCTGGACATCCGTGAATAAATAGGCGTTACAATGGTGTGCCGTACGAGTGAAAGGATACAACAGATCAACGCACAAAAGTGTGGTGGCTCGTGGGAAGGAGCAGCAGCTGTTTGGAAACATAACACACAGTGAACCCGCCCATGTGCCACATCCATGATGACTAGCGTTGCAGACATCCCACAACACCCACAACCGGCCTTTGTACACATCCTGTATGAATGCAGCTGAAGAAGTTACTGTAAGGATGAAAAGTTTTTTTAGCTATCTTGCGCTAGCACATCTGCTGCTTGGAGAAGGAACTTGCAAGTGGCCAGCCCCCCCTGACAGATACGATAATATTTGCATCCATCTCCCACACTACGCACACCCCTATTTGAGAACAAGTACACATCCCGCACTCAAACGTCCTTTATCGTAGTTAGTGTGGGTGTAATGAACTTCAAACGTACTCCCACAACACCCCTGCCCTGCACCCATTGCACAAAGACCTGGCTCATTGCACCAAGGTGTCCCATTTCATCCACAAGACTGGCACACAGCAAGCCAGTGCAGCTACAAGCAGAGCCACTCACGCAATGGCAGGGCATCCCGAACACATGGTCGACTCCATTCACGTCCACCTATACCTTGCACATCTGCTGCATGTCCTGGGTGCACTGCCTTTGGCAGTACTGCGGATCACTTACCAACTGAGCTTCGGCATTGCGGACGTCACCTGCGTTCACACTGTATTGCAATGTTGCACGTGCCTATCCCAGTGGTGCATTGACGTGTGCCTCTCCAACGGGTGGTTAGCTCACATGAATTACGACGGGTATGTGCGCCCCCTGTTGGTCCACGACCAGGAGTGTCATGGTGATGCCTGTTTATGGTATGCATGGATGTTTGACCTGCATGTTTGGAACTGGGCCTGGGAGGTTGCACGTTTCGTAGTAGGCAGTGAGCAAATTCACCCACTTCCCGATTCTGCTTTGGTACACACTGGGTACAGTGGTTAGAGTCAGCACATCTGTCCCGCTCAGCTGATGGATTACATCAACGACATGTCAAATATTGTGGCCAACCATCACTCATTAAAGATAGAGGCTTACGCAGCTGCACTCGTGTTTATGGACGAGTGACAAGGTACCTGCAACCACGACTCGATGTGCCACATTGCACGTGTCCCGTCGCATCAATGCACGTTCTACATCTGGTCACATGTCCCAAGATGACAGTGGACATGGCTGCATTGGCGTCGACTCATGTCCAAGGCGTGGACAACCAACGCTGCTTGACACTGACGTGCGTTGCTGAGGGACTACCCCAAGGTGAACATGGACGTTTTCCTATGTTCCTTATTCAGGCATGCTTCTGAATTTGTCTGAATATCGTGGCACTACTCCTAGCCGTATTGACACACACTTTTTTTAATAAAGTTTCCACATTTTCACTTGTCTCCAAATGTGTTGTGTCTTAATTTGTATGCCAATGTTTGGGTCACGGACTCTCTGGCTGCCTGCCATACGTGAATTGCTACTCCATTCGGACTGTTGGTTTGTACTTATGCGTTCTCATGTGCCTGTTTCGTACTGACGCTTTTGAACGTTCATCCGTCACAGGTAAGTTCCTTTTCTGTCCTGTGTTCAATTGTGCGACTCTTTGTGTTTGAACAACATTGTGTTGGATGTTGGTGTACTCTGCTTCCTATGTGTGTGTGCTGTATTGTGTGTGAGATGTCCCTTCATGTGAGCTTTTGTTCACCCTTCTCCCTTTCAGGCAGTGTGGTTTTCACTTCTATGCTTGTTTAGTGGTGTGATGTTGGTGGGTAGTGTGACTTGTCCTCCTTGTTGGTGTGTTTCATTATGGCCATGGTTCGTCTGTAGTTGTGCTGACCTTAATTGTGCATGTGTGCCATTGTGCCCATCTCCCCCCGTCCCCCCACTCCCTGCTTGTTCCTCTTCCTGGTGCTGTTGTGTCTGTAATTTTGTTGCTCCACACGTAAATACATGTAAATAACAAATTAGAATAGTTCCTTGATTCTTATAGATTGCAAAACTTCTCTCTATTGTTTTTTTTTCTCCATATAAACAGTTTTTTTTAAATATTGAAGGACACCTAGAAGTCAGAAGTACTACATATTCTATCAATACTTTCTAGAACATTCTACAACATGTGCAGGTTAAAGGTTCATACATTTTTTTAAACCTAATGATATTTTTTGCAGCATTTTCTCAAACATTTAACAGCACGTGCAAGTTAAAAGTTCACAATTGTTTTAAGTTCGTACAGGGCCTACCAAATGCAGTTAGCAGGGGTGGTTGAGTTGAGCAAATTTTATACTATGATATGTACTACTTTAAAAAACAATGCATTTCATCTCCAAATCAGTTATCGTTTTGTATGGGGAAAAAAATAGTTCCCCATCTTTAAACATATCTCCTATTCTACGAACGGACTGCATGTGCCACAGACATCTATCCATACCTCCCAGCCATACCTTCAAAATGCTAGTGTGGATTGTAGGACATAGCTATGTTTTCTGGTGCAAGTGGTACGCAGAACAGAGACGTATTGACTTAGACCTAGGTTTACAAAATGTTGACATTAAATGGTTTGGACAGAAAGGATTGAAGTGGCACCAATTGTTGCCTTTGGTTAAAACCTGTGTGCATCTCCAACACCCTGACCTCATGATTGTGCACTGTGGTGGAAACGACCTAGGCACATTGACTGGGGTAGGTTTGGAAACTAGGTACGTGACGGCTCACAGACGCACAGCTGCAAGCGGACGGACTGGTTCTGCTATATGCTTTAGGGTAGTACAGTAGTGTTTCTGTACTGTAGAGGGTTCGTGCTGGAGGTAGCATTTTAGGGTTTAAGGTAGTGCAGTGGTGTTTGGGTAGTGTAACAATTGTGCTGGAGGTAGTGTTTTAGAGTTTACAACAATGCACTAATGTTTGGGTAGTGTAAGGGGTCATGCTGGGAGTACTGTTTTGGGGTTTAGGGTAGTGTTGTGGTGTTTGTGTAGTGTAGGGGGTCATGCTTGGAGCAGTGTTTTAGGGTTTAGGCAGTGCAGTGGTGTTTGGGTAGTGCAGGGGGTCATGTTGGGAGTAGTGTGTTTGGTTTTACAGCAGTGCAGCGGTGTTTGTGTAATGTAGGGGGTCATGCTCAGAGTAGTGTTTTAGGGTTTAGGGTAGAGCACTGGTGTTTGGGTAGGGGGTCGTGCTGGGGGTAGATTTACGGTTTAGTGTAATGCAGTGTTGTTTGAGTAGTGTAGGGGGTAGTGTATGGGGTCCTGCTGAGGGTAGTGTTTTAGAGTTTATGACAATGCAGTGGTGTTGGGGTAGTCTTTGGGTAGTGCAGTGGATCGTACCGACAGACTGACTCATAGAACTCCAGCCGACAGACGGGCTTCTGAATGTATACCTGCGACCTGGTAATATGAGCAGAGGCAGCATGAAAGGCATATCTCACACAGACACAGATGCCAGTGTTGCCTCACACAAGTAAAACTGCGGACCTGATGGCTTCTACGTGGAGAGATACGAGCTGACGGAGTAAATCACAAAATGACACTCAGTTACCAAGAACAAGATTGCATGTTGGTGGAGGAAGGGCGCGGAGGCTGCAGCGCCCGCTGACATTGGAGCTGGCGGAGCTTCAGCAGTGCACAGAGGTGAGACAGTGGAGTGGTGAGGCACCTGTGCTGGTGAGAGTGTTACCTTTTTTTTTTTGTGTATGTTCTTATATAGCACTCGAATCACCGGGGAGGTATCTCGACGCTTGCCTTGGGAACCCGTCCTGGCTTTTTCCCCTGTGAGATAGCCCCTACAGGGCATCCCCAAGGTGAAAGCCAGGCATCCCGCCGTGGTGGGGTGTAACGACTGGATTTTCGGACCAGATAGAATCAGACTAGAACACCACTAACCCAGCCGAAACGTAACCATCTCCCTCCTCAGGACCTACTTACAAAAGGTACCTGTGTACCTACCTAAGGATGGGGAATTAGCAATATACAAGCTTAGATCTTCTACAACACCACACTCATACCTTATAGTCTTGCGGCAACATAGGCCCAGACTATGCTACCCTCCTACTCATAGTGAAGGGGGCAGTTCTGATAACTTACCATTATACACTGACCACAATCAGTGCTCACACAAGCCACAATCCTGTGGGTATAGGCACTGTATCCCCCCCAGTGCTCTCACTATTTCCTACATACACAAGGCACAATCCAGTGGGTATACACACTGACCACAATCAGTGCTCTCATTATTTCCTACATACACAAGCCACAATCCTGTGGGTATACACACTGACCACAATCAGTGCTCTCACTAACACAAGCCACAATCCTGTTGGTATACACACTGACCACAATCAGTGCTCTCACTAATGCCACTCTCTCTCTAATGGCAATCTCTGTCCTATGAATACCTTCAGCTCTCTCTCTCTCTATTGGGAAGTTTCTCTCATACATCTAATATCTACTGGGGATGTCACTAAGAACTGGGGTTACTATATGCAAAGGTTATTCCCTGATTTAGGCGCTCCTTCTCCCTTTTGATCCATCAGTTACCATTACAGCATCTGGCTAGAAGAAAGGTTAACTTTATCATAAGGAAATAATAATCGCACAACTGTTCACTAAGAACTGGGGTTCCTTTATTATTATAACATCACAATAGCTAGTAATCTAGACATAGCCTGAAAAGTAAAGGGGAATAGACACATACACAGATCTGTGGGGTCTCTTTATTATAATGGAAAGCTTTATTACTAACACATAACTGTAGATAACAGACTGCACACCGCTGAAAGGAAAAGGATTAATCAGTATAACAATACAGTAGGAAATATAGCTTGGGGAATAAAAGACAAGATTAGTGCATATGGGCACTAATATAACAGGACAGATATCACCTGATTAGTATGAAGTCTTGTTCTAGCTGTCATCTGGGTTCCTCTCTCGTCTGTGCCTTGGCTCATCTCAGATTCTCCACTGCACTCTTGGACACACATCTGCGCTGATCACTCTGCACTGGATTCCTCTCCCCCACGAACTGTATTCACCTTCCAACTTCAGTCTAATGATATAGTTTCTGCCGCTCTGATAACCGTTCGCTCCACTAGCTTCTTCACTCTCCGGCTCCAATGTCCAACTCACTCCAGCTCCTCCACAGACTAATCCACGATATAATTTCAGTCTCTTCCAAAAGGCATCACTCCAGACTCCAGCTGTTAACTGCCTGCTCCAACTGATCACAACTCCTTCTGATAAGTAACTGCTTCTGACTGCTTTCTTCAGCTCCAAACATCATCTGATCACAACTGCTTCTGACAACTCCAGCAACCAACTGACTGCTCTCTCTGGTTCCAACTCACTGACTGACTCTCCGCCTCTTCTGCACTTCGCTAATATAGAATGCTCCCTCCTAGTGGAAAGTTCCAGTCATCAGCCTGCCGCCCATCAGATCCCTGTACCACTCCGTGCCAAGGACACACTCCCAGCCGGCCAGCCTTTTGTGGTGCCTTCGACACAGAGAAAAATACAGTCTACCGATAAGGGCCGGCCCAGGCCGGTTCTCTCCAAGTGAACAACACCTCATAACTAAAACATCACACTTGATCTACATGCATCTCAGTCTGCAGAGGCAGAAAGCAAAATGGAGTCTCTCTGGTTCTGGGACTTGTAGGCCCGAAAAGGATGAAATAGACACTTAACTCTATCAGAGTACATACACAAACCATACCAATATGTAATATAAAGTCAGGACTACAGGATCCACCCTCTACTATAGGTAGGATGATGAAAGGACACATAATTATGTCAAAGCCAATAGGCAATAGATGGATTAGAGTCAGGAATAAGGGATCTATCATCATATAAAGCGGCTATCCTCTAGTTTATGCTTCTAGGTCTGGAAAGAGGCCTAAAAGGACCAAAACAAGCTAAGAATAGGGATCCAGGTTGGTAGCAAGCTCAAAGTCACCATCACTCAGCAATAGAGCCAAAAACCCGGTCACTACAGGGGGCCGTTGTGGAGATTAAGCAAGCTTAATGCCCAGAGTTGCAGAGTATGAACCCATGATTAGGTCAGGCACCGAAGCGAGAATTATCGAGTCCGTGGACATTTGAGCTCAAGACCCTGCAGCGTCGGGAATTGAACCCTGGTCCCGGGTCTGACCTCTGCTTCAGGGTCTGCCTGCTCTAACCAGTGAGACACACTTCTCCACTTCTTACCTTGCACTACCTTGCACAGAGCGTGAAGAGGCCTTCTCGGGGCCCTGGACCACGGGGCGTTGGTCTCGGGGGAGGCCCGGTGCCAGAGCCGGAAGGCAGAAGCGTAACCCCAGGGGATCCACACACGAGGATGCAGGCAGCAATACTCCCCCCAGACCCAAAATGCAGTGTTAGGAGGCTTCGGTACTGGCACCCAGAGCTCGCTGCCAGCTGCCGTGTAGATCCTGGAGCTACGACCGGTGGCAGTGGAGGTTGCCATGAGGAGTTGCAAACCGAAGGTGAGTGCAGAGCCAGCAGTGCTTAGAAACATTGGCGCCGACGGAGCCACCGGCAGAGTGTCAGAGTGAGGCAAGGTGTGGAGCAGTGCCAGTGCCAATGGGGTAACACAGTGAGAGGTGTGTCGAAAAGGCCTCGCTGGACACAGATTGGCTTTATGGTTCTGTGGGTCAGGGTACCGGATAGCATACAGGCTGCGATATTGGTGTGGATCCCAGGTCCAGGCTCTGCAGTTGACTCGACAAAGGGGGCATTCTTGCCGTCTGCTGCTGCTGCTGTTACCCAGCGTCATACTCTGACGGGAGCTTAAGCCCAGAGTAACCACCTCCACATTCCAGATTGTTTCCCCAAGATGCCTTGGGGTTGTCATCCAGTCTGGTGGGACTATGGTAGCGGAAATGGGAAGAGCCTTCCCACTTCCACTACTGCAGGTGCGGGGGAGGCGCTCCTATTGCCCTACATAGCACAGCCTTTCCCCCTGCGGTGCCGTCCTTGCACGTAGGAGGCCGGGCTGGGCCCACCCCTTATATTGTGAGTTTGGAGGTGTTGAGTGTCCCCCTTAATCCATTCCTCTGAAGGTACTGTTTACACCATTATTCTTAATACTGCTTAACAGTGCATATTTCGGCAAAAAAAAAAAAACAAAGAGGAACTTTTGAGAACGCTTAGCTACACCTCCATTGACATTCTCTGGACCTTGTGCATTGTGCATTGTGCCTTCAGTCTTTGGGGATAATATATAGTGCTGTGTTACATTGCTGACTTAATTACCTTGTTGAAAATATTTGAATCTGTTCATCCGTCGTAGCAATGGGGAAACGGAAAGAGATTGAACCTGGGCAGGGAGGTGCTTGGAAAAAGCGATTAAAAAAACAGAGCTTGGCAACTGCAAAAAGCAATGAGAGAGAAGGGGGGACTGGTGAGGAAATACTAGATCGTATAGAGAATATCATCACTGATTGGGAGGAATTCCTGTCACCATCCGCCCCTGCTCCTAGTCCCCCGTCAGCTGGAATCCCCAATGCTAAATCCCTACCTGCCACTGCTGGTTATGGAAACTTCCCAAATCTATATAAACTTGCTTCTAAGAAATGTAAATCATCTGCAGTTGCAGATGAACATATCATGATTACATCCAGTGTGCTGGATACGGATGGTCCTTTCTGCCCAACAGCCAATAGGAGATTTGAAGAGTTCCCTCTGTGCTATCGGTTTGCTGCCCTTGCTGCGACTGCTTAGGATTCATATATAGATATGCATCATGTTGTCCCCACACACGCACCCATATTGTCCACTACCACTAGTTCAGACATTGTGCAGGAAGTAGGAGATGTGATTAGTGGTAGTACATCTTTGATCTCTGACTTCCTGATCATCATTACAAAATAGTATAGAGGCCCTAACCTCCCTAGTTCACAAGCTTTATGAAAGAGTAGATAACACCAATGAATTACATCCAATGCCAGCAGTTCTACCAAGTGTTCTTCCCACTCAGCTGGTCCTGTTGGGAGGCAGAATGCTTTCATTGAGAACCAAAATGGGGTAACCATAAGTGCCTCACTTGGGCGATATAGACCCTCTGAAGTGCAAGGCAAGGGAAAAGTGGCAGCAACACGGGACAAGGTAGCACTTAGCACATCTTCAAGATTAGCTTCCCAGACCCCCAGAAGGGCATTCATACACCACAAAGCCCCTGAGCCGCTACAGGTAACACAGGTATCCAACCACAAGCAAGGTACTCCCCCTCCAATTCCAATTTTTCGGACTAATTTTCCTAAAGCCGATCCCCTCTGCCTTAGATATGAGAGCTGGGATGTCCTGAAAAATAAAGCCATACATTGGCTGAGACACACTAGGGGGTGCAGATCCATAATAAGCGAGGATATTATCTGTGCCAAGAGGTGTATTGTGGCTCACAGCCCAGTGGATGTAACTGAACTAACATTAACTTCCAACCAACTAGTGCACAATCTTTAGAATCAAGATCTCATTACAATGCACCAACAAAGATTAGGCTGAGTCTGACTCTCCCCACTGACCCACATGTAAGTGTGAGCAAAGCACCCCTGGGTTCCCCAACCTCATCACTCTCACAGATTGATTGACTCATTATTTCGCCTCCCAAGCCAGTACTGAAAAGCCGTAGTACGGTTCCGACGATCTCCATAGCCCCTTTCCATCTACACCACGGTTGTCCCGTTGAACAAAAGAGGGGGATTTGTTCCCCAGTAGAGCCTGACCATTTCAACTTATCATTCCCAGCAAATACTCGCTATCAGGTCAGCGATCTAGATAGAAGAACTGACAGTGGAGTTGTGCCTATTTTGCAAGTGTTACCATCTCTTCGGGTCCGGGTAGAATCAGTTAATGGGGACACGGTGAATATCCTCTTATGGAACCTGACAGGTATTAGTTGTAAGTGTAACTGCCCACATTGGTTGGAACCGGTTTTCACAACAGGAAATATGTCTATTTCAGGAAAACCTGGTCCCAGACTCCCATACATATTTCTGGGTTTAAGTCCTTTTTTAAACCAGCAGTATCTGCTAAAGCGAGTCGGGCTTCAGTGGGCCAACTAATCTTGGTAAATCTCTCCCTGAACTCCGAAATAAATGAGCTGGCTACCAATAACCCGGATATTTTGGGGATTGGCTAGCCCAGGGGAATGGATTAACGGTTGATATGTACAATGTAAATGCCAGGAGCACTAGAGGTGGTAGCTCACCGACTCTCCTTGCCTTGAATAACCTATTCGGAGACAGTCTGCTATCCACTGATAATTGGTGGCGATTTTAATGATACAGTCGAGCCCCTTGATTAGGTTGAATCCCCTGACGTGTCCGAAGAGGACAAAGCTTGGATGGTACCCTCGTTGGAATTACCCCCAATCAAAAAATGGTCCCATGCCCTCCAACTGAATGCAATCCCCTGGAATACAGGCTAAGGGCTACCAATGGACGAACCAATTCTTACAGAAGTGGTGGGATGACCTTTATAGGAACAAAGGGGTCAGGTCGGATCGACTATATATTAGTGGATCTGACCCAGTGGCATCAAGTTCAGGACATGTTAATACACCAGGCCTGAGACAGTGATCACAACTCCCTACACTTATCTATTAGCCATCTATGGGGTAGTATTCGGTAGGACTCTACTGCCCCACTATGCACAAGGGAGTTGAGTGCCACAAATGATAAGCATCAGCTTGAATGGCCCATGGTCCTGGCTGACAAACTTAAAATGCAAAAGATCAATGAAGTTCCAGCCGAGCATTTAGCGACATTAGAACCAGCAAGTAGCGACTCTCACTTTTTGAACACCTGTAGTGCCCTTCATGGAGCATTGAGCATGCTTCGAGCAATTGGCTACCTTCTTTTACAGCCGCCTTGGAGCAAATCCATGGTACAATGTAGACTGTAGGCTTGCTAGAGCAATATTGACTAAAGCTATTGAACTAGGGACCAAGTAAGCATCCGTTACTGCAGAAGGGCTATAAACAGGTACAGGGCGTAGCCAAAAAGCTATGAGATGAAGGGAGATGGGAAGAGCTAAAGGAAGCTATTGGTCATCCTGACCCTCGACAATTCTGGCTGTTAGTGGCCAAGACAAATTTTGAACGCAACCCTCCCCTGGCCAACAACATCACATCATTAAAATGGTACCATCATTTTAATAAGCTATATTCTTTAGGTAATACTACTGAAAGTTTTTGGATGTCTACTAGCTTGGATGCCCTACGAAGCATAATTGAATTTACCAGGAAATAGAGTATGAGCTCCTTAGATGCCACAATACCTGCTAAAGCCCCAGGCCCAGACGGCATCCCAGGCGATCTCTTCCGTGCTGACAGGGCGAACTGGGCAACTTATTTTATGAACTTGGCCAATGACATTGCCGGACTCGTGGAAGGAGGCGGAAGTGATTCCAATATTCAAAAAAGGGGACAGGTCTAAGCCCTCTAACTACCGCCTAATTAGCCTGATAGATTGCACTCAAAAGGTCTTCTGTCGCTCGCTTTTAACTAAAATCCAAACCTGGATGGATGAGAAGAACATACTCTCTCCCTTACAGGCAGTCTTTCAACGGAAGACCAGCACTATTGATCTGGCTATTTGCCTTCTCTTGCTATATTGGAAGATGGTTGTGTTGGGCAAAGGCAGCTTATATCGTGTCTTTATAGACCTCAAAATCACCTTCGACCTTGTCCCCAGAGACCAACTCTGGCAAACCCTCATGAAAATGAGAATGCCCCATCAAAATTTTAGAACCTTTGGACAGGTTGCATGATGATAACTTTGCACGTGTGAGGTGGGGCAACCAGGGGCAACTTACCGACCCAATTAGGATCCCGCGCGGGGTACGCCCAGGGTGCGTTTTGGCCCCTACCCTTTTTTCCGTTTATGTCAACCAGATTGTTGACCTTCTATGTTCAACTCCAGCTGATGCCCCTTCTTTGGCAAACCAGAAGATAGCTACTTTGCTGTTCGCTGATGATACCCTTTTGGTATCTAAAACTCTTATGGGTCTCCAGAAGCTCCTGGACAAATTTAAGGCTTTCTGTGATGCAAGGGGCTTGGTTATTAATACCCTCAAAACCAAGTTGATGATAATGAACCCTTGTAAATCCTTTAAACGGAACCTGGTCCTAGATAATGTCCCTTTGGAGAGGGTTAGCTCCTTTGAATATTTGGGCATAGTGGTCTCAAATAGCATGACCTGGAATAATCAGTTGAACAAGGTGTCCCTAAAATTCTCCCAGCTAGCAGGGGCATTGCGAGGCGAGATTTGCTTATCATATACGAAGCCCGTAGCCCCATCTCTTAAACTCTATAGCTCAAAGGTTGTGAGTAGTGTACTCTATGGGGTAGAACTGTGGGGTCTGGTGGATGCAAGGAAATTAACAACAGTTGAAAACAAGTTTCTAAGGAGTCTTGTAGCCCTGCCCCAAAGCACCCCCCTCCTTCCTTTGGATCTGGACCTGGGAGTTAGGTCTATACATGACCAAGCGAGTCTGCGCCCCTTGCTTTTTTGGTATAGGTTGGTCACTACTCCCGACCTGGCCCCTTACGTTGCTGCTTTTAACGCTGTGTCCTCCCTAGACAGGAACACAAAAATTGGGTAGATAAAATATGTTAACACTGTTCGGGCAGCAATTGGCTCCCTAATGAGCCTGCTAGGTCTCCACCACAGTACTCAAAGGACCAGCTAAAGCGTCAATATTGGCTATGGGTAGAACAGACCACCTATTCGAGAATTTGTCATGGTTGTTTAACCAATTATTTTTTTTACATAAAATCCTCGAAATACGCTGAGAAATATATTGATATCATCAAAGGGCCTGGGGACAGGAAATTGTATACCCAGTTTAGGTTTGGCTGCTTACCCATCAATGCCTTTATCAACCTTGGGCTAAATAGCACCAGCCAGCCCAAGGGATGTCCATCCTGTCCCAACCCAAACACAACTGTGGGCCATGTTTTCTTTGCATGTCCAGCCTACTACAGACCAGGAAGGAATTGGTTGGTCCCACTATGTAGACAGTTGGGGACTCATAGCCATCTTGACGCACTACGGATTTTAAGATCGGACACAAGACCATCCTTTGTATGTGCCTTTGCAAAATTTCTTGGCCGGTTCTGGGCCATTAGGCGAAGGCTCCTTTCCACTTTTCCTTGTGCCAGGGACCAGCTGTAGTAAAAATCTTACAACTCGAGGGTGCTTTAATCCCCAGGATCCTGTTTTTTAACTTCCTTCTCAAAGTTTTTATCAACACCTTTTTAAATTGTTGATACTGTTAGTCATTAATGCACTCACACTTTATTCCTGTTTTCTCCTTTTTACTTGATTTTTAATTGAGAACACATAGAAATGCTGCATTTTAGTGATTTCCTCAGTGTTTACAATCTTCATTACGTGATACTTAACCATTTCGATTTCCTCAGTGTTTACAATCTTCATTACGTGATACTTGACCATTTGAACCTGGTGCATTAAATATCTACTTATACTTGTGTTAACTGTATCATGGACTCCACTGCTAAGAAAGAATATGTGTGTATCTTTTATGATTTTACAAACAAAATAAAGATTATGATGGTGATGAAAATGGCTGCCAACACTTCCTGGTTTCAACCGTTCTCAGCCAATAAGCCGTAAGCTGGGGCTTGTAACCCCTCAGCCAATCACATGTCAGAATTCTCAAATATCAATATCTGTAAAATTTGATATTTCTCAAAAACTACTGAACAGATTTACAACATTTAAACAAAAGCGTGCTTTCTGGACCATCACCTTTCTCCCTGCCAAATTTGGCATAATTCTGTTCAGCAGTTTTATATGGAAATTGCATGGAGAAAACACGTTTTAGGACCCTTTTTTTCTCATCCCCTCCTACACTATTCACCCCCAAACTTTCAATATAGGAGCTAATCGAAAAAAGAAAAACTTTTTGGATAATTACATAAAGATTTGTCAAACAACGTCAAAGTTACAAGCACATAAAAGACTCCAGGAGTGGGGGCCACGCAATCCCCCCTCAACATGAGTGAAGCCCCGGGGTTGCACGGACCCCAGCGGACCCCTGCAACTCCTGCAAGCCCCTGGTATTAATTTTTAAGAAATACTCCCGGAACCTAGCCCACCCAAGGGCCTCATTAAAATAAAACATGAGAACCCGCAACCCACAGTGAAATTTTGACGATTTATTTATTTATTTGTTTAATTACTATTTAGGTCCTGGGGGTTCTTCTGGGACCCCCTCAGCAGACCTAGTGGGTCAGGGTTTTTCTACCATGCCCCCTTCTCTTGTTTTATACCTTTTTTTCTCCGTTTTTGGGTGACTCACTTCTACCGAGCCACAAGATGGCTGCCAACACTTCCTGGTTTGGAGGGCTAGCAAAATTGCTGGTCTAATTCCACCTGAGGCTTGAGCCGGGTGTTTGTTATTCCTATCGGTTTTTAAAATATTGGCATTATTTTCCCTTTGTGTCCTTTCCCTCCCCCTGGCATTAGCGCGCTACGTTTCTCATTGTGAGGCACTGGAATCACGCACCGTTTCTGCGCGGACTCCTCACCTTCAAAGAATTTTTAAATCTTTTCTGCATTTGGCAGATTACTTGCCCTGCATGCACGTACTGGCCGAGTTAGGGCCAGCACTACTGAGGGACTGGGACGAGTAGGCAGTGGCGGCCATCTTTGTGAGGGCTCTCATACTTTGCCCCTCAGGCGCCATATAAAAACATACAGCGATGGCTCCGCGCAGCGGACGCGTACAGCGGGCGCGCCGGTTGCGCGCCGGAGTCAAGCCAGAGTCCTGCCCGTCTGCGCCCGTCCGCGAACGGGCGGGGCAAGGGGCAGAACTCCATGACCCAGCCAACGGTGAGTCTCTGCAAAATAAGTCTATCCATCAATTATGCTATACTAAATTGGAGTTGCTGTCACTCAATCAGGAATCAGGCCTCAGCTGTCTTCATACATTCCCGGCGACTTCACTGCCCCCCTACTGTAAAATATGTAACTCCACTCTTTCACTGGTCAGAGAAGAGATTAAGGAAATAGACAAATTAAAGCTGCTATTACTGAATTGCAGGTCTATGAGGAAGCATAAAGTCGAGATTCACGACTTACTGCATAATAGGCAAACGGATGCCCTGTTTCTTACCGAAACATGGTTGGATGATTCTTCCTCCCCGGAAGTTCTTGAAGCTATCCCCCCGGGGTATAGTCTACTAAGATTAGACAGACAAAAGCAACGTGGTGGGGGATTAGCTATAATCTACAAACAAGAACTAGACTGTGTACTTACTAAAGCTACCATACCTAATACTGAATGTGGCATGTTCACCCTTAAAATACACCCCAAAAATACGGTTAATGGACTACTAATATATCGCCCCCCAGGCAGTGCAGCCAACTTCGCAGATCAACTCCTGGACCTAGTACATCAACCTGCTATCAGGCACACAAAATTCCTGGTTTTGGGAGATCTCAACCTCCATTGTGAAGATAAAGAGTGTAACGAGGCACAAACTGTGATAACAGCACTTAACTCTGTCGGGTTTAGGCTACTATCCACTGCTTCCACTCATCAGATGGGCCATACGTTGGACCCCATCTTCTCTAACTGGGAAGGTGCTGTGGTCTCACTCCCTATCCAGATAGTCTGGTCAGACCACTATATTGTCCCGTTCGAAATAGATTCTACCCCCCCCGCCTATTAAATCCAATAAAGCTTTACCTATCAAGCGCAGGGTCTGGAAGAAATTCACTGATGAACTCTTCGAACGCGCCTTACTTAACCATCCCATGCTCCAATGTAACACACTTCAGGAAACATGGAACAGTTATGAAAATTGGATGACCATGGCTCTGGATGAAGTAGCTCCATGGGTGTCTAAACCCCCGACTAGGCATTCCAAAACAGCTTCATGGTTCTCTGAAAAACTTAGATTGGCGAAAGCCAAATGCAAAACGTTAGAGCGGAGGTGGAGACTGAATTATGCCCCTGAACTCAAAGCAGAATATAAAATAGAGATAAAGAAATATCACAAGCTACTAAGGTCAGAAAAGGGCATTTACTTTAAACATAGAATGGAATCAGCAGATAACCCCACCAAAGAACTTTTTGGTATCTACAGAGAACTCACGACCCCATCCAGGCTTGAGGCTCAAGACGTTTACTCTAATGAATTATGCGATCTTGTAGCCGATTATTTTGTGGACAAAGTGGACAAAATTCATGATACCTTCACAGCAAGTAACAATCTGCCAACCAGTTTTGGGACTAATGTAGATATCCCCACACAAAAACCGCGGCTATCATGCTTTACATCGCCAGAAAGAAACGAACTTCTAGGTATTGTTAAAAGCATACAATCCGGATCTCCATCTGACTCATGCCCTGTGGCGCGGTGTAAAGGTGTTATGGAAAGCATGCTAATCGATCATATTAGCCACATGATCACTCTATCTTTTCAAGAGTGTCATGTACTGGAAGCATGGAAGACGGCCCAGGTCATCCCCCTTAAGAAAAAACCTAACATCCCCATTTCACAACTACAAAACCTTCGCCCCATCTCCCTTCTTCCCTTCTGTGCAAAGATTGTGGAGAAAATTGCTAATAGACAGCTCATGAAACATCTAGAAGAAGAAACCCATCTCCACTCATCTCAATCTGGTTTTAGAACCGGCTACTCGACGGAGTCAGCCGTCCTATACTCCACTGAGCGCATTAGGCAGATAGTGGATGAAGGCGAGACAGCAGCATTAGTTTTATTAGATCTGAGTGCAGCGTTTGATACCGTGCTGCACTCCACGCTGCTGTCTCGCCTGATGGAGATGGGGGTGACGGGGTCAGCGCTAGCATGGCTGAAGTCATATCTAGCTGATAGAAGCTTTCAGCTACATTGTCCTCCCTTCAGATCATCCCCGCGCAAGGTAAGCCATGGGGTTCCTCAGGGCTCAAGTTTGAGCCCCACCCTGTTTAACATCTACATGGAACCCCTGGCTCGCGTGGTGGAGGCGTTTGGGGTGGACATTGTTAGCTACGCCGATGACACCCAGTTGGTGTTTAAACTCACACCCGACTGTAGTCAAGATGCCATCAACTTCTCGAACTGTATGTCAGCAGTGGCAGTATGGATGAACGACAACTGCCTGCGCCTTAATGGCGAAAAGACAGAGCTGCTGGTGGTCGGGAGAGCAACATCTTCATGGTCAAGGCTTTGGTGGCCCAGTGAACTTGGGGACCCCCCCATTCCGAGGGAGTCGGTACGTAACCTTGGTGTTATGTTAGACACCGACCTCTCGTATAGGACCCATGTTAATAAAGTCACAGGGAGATGTTTTGGTTTACTCAAGGTTCTGCGTAAGGTCTTAGACCTCCTACCTGCAGTAGCCAGAAAAACCATTGTTCCCGCCTTAGTGACTCCTCACCTTGATTACGGCAACGCCATGCTGTTAGGGCTAAGCCAAAAAGCACTTCATCAACTTCAATGCGTGCAAAATGCCGCTGCACGCTTAGTGCTTGGTCTCCCGCGCAGAGCATCAGGGAAGTCTGCATTGGCCAAACTCCACTGGCTCCCCATCAGGGAGCGTATTAAATTTAAAGCCCTTTGCTATGCATACCGCATAGCCCAGAACAAAGGTCCGGACTATCTCAATAACCTCCTGACCATACATCGCCCCACTCGTAATTTAAGATCCTCTGGTGCGATGTTGTTTAAAACTCCTCGTATTCGTAGGGCCAGAATGGGCGGACGCTCATTTAGAAGCTTGGCCCCCAAATACTGGAATGCTCTACCACTGAATTTGAGGATGGAGCCATCTGAAACAGGATTCCGGAGGAAATTAAAAACATTCCTCTTCCCCACTTCATAATCCCGTTCTCTCAGGTCCTTTGTTGAATTTTATCAGTGATTAGCGCGGGGACACACTGTTCTATGTGTAGCCAGGCGCTCTATAAATGTTTTTATTATTATTATTATTATTATAGCAGCCAATCACAGTGAAGCTCTCTCACGCAACTTAGACTCCCCCCAGATATCGAAACACTTATTTTTCTAATTTCTCAGCAACTACTGAACGGATTTACACCATTTTTAAAAAGGTCGGTTTCTGACCCAAGCCCTACCTTTCTGGCAAATTTAGAGTAATTCGGTTAAGTAGTTTCAGCTGTAGTCTTGCACAAAGTTTCCTATGGGAAAATAATTTTTTTACTCTTATTTTTTTTCATTCTCAAAATCTACTGAACGGATTTACACCATTTAAAAAACATCGCTTTCTGAACCAAGCTCTACCTTTCTGCCAAATTTGTGGTAGTTCCGTTCAGCAGTTCGGGCTGGTGCTCGTCGCAAATTTTCCTATGGAAATTAACATGGAGAAAATTAGTTTTGGGACCTCCCTTTTTTCTCAGCCCCCACTTGATGTATCACCCCAAACTTTAAAGATAGGAGCTGACCTGGATGGATTTTTCTTGGGGAGAATTTAAGAAAGATTTGTCAAACGACGCCAAAGTTATTAGCAAATCAAAAAATGCTTTTCCTATGGAAATTAGGTTCTAAATATAACTACCGACTGGCGACCGCCCGAGGCTATTGTTTCTTCATGCCGTTAGGTTGGAAGTGCTGGGAAGTATTTGGAATGGGAGGTATGCGTGTTTGTGTAAAGTTTATTGTAGTTTATCCATAACACTTGTACTTGTAATACAGTTCTTTACATAATTTTCCGGAGATAGATTGGGTGTTTGCTTTGCTGATACATGCTACACCACTAGGTCAGTCCTACTGTGCAGCCCCAGTGCTTCTGCCTTATGTGTATAATTCACATTTGAGAACAAACAACCATTAAGGGAGCACTTACACCACTATCTGCATGACAAATAATCCTTTGGGTGGCAGGAAAGACCACTGTGTGAGGTAATCCAATGTGGGACTCGGCAATCCGAAAATGAGTGGTCAGGGACATGCAAACTAGATTAGAGAGTAAAAAACGTACTATTTCTGAGGCTTGCATAGGACATCCCTCCCTGGCTCCATTACAATGAGCCAAACATAAGTTGAATGTCCATTTGACCTCGCAAGCAGAATATGCTCTACTTCACAGTAAGTGGCGGCACTATGACCAGGAAAGTCAGGTAGACACTTCTTGCTGTGCAGCTACATCAATGTGAGGCTAACAGATTTCTGCTATCCATGGAGTCAGGAGAACTAGTAACACACCCTGTGGAGATCATGGAAGTGTTTCCCCATTTCCTTAGTGCCATTTATCGATCAGAAGCTCCTGATGATCCCTCCCTGGAACAGGGGTTTTTCAAGATCGTCTGCTTGCTCACCTTATTGGAGGCCAGTCAACAGCTCCTTGAGGGTAAGATCATGGAGATCTCGGAGGCCATTGAGACAATGTCTAATAATAAAGCCCAGGGTGACTGCAGTTTCCCAATCATTTTTTAATCTTAGTAAAGAAGTAGTAGCTCCCCTACCGTTTACACTTTTCAAGAAATTGGAGTCCCACCAAAACTTTGACGGGAGTTCAATAAAGTGCTCATTAGCCTTATTTTAAAACCGAATAAAGACCCTACTAGCTGTGCTAGTTACCGCCCAATATTGCTTCTCAATGCTGATGCGAAGGTGCTTGCAAAGGTCCTAGAAACTCATCTCAAATGAGTTATCCCAAACCAAATTCACGAGTCCCAAGCAAGATTCATGCCAGGCCATTCTTCTCATAACTACATGCGTCTTCTCATAACCACATACTTTGGCCTCTGCATGATGACCAGGACGATAAGCTTCTGCCTTCTTTTGATGCAGGGAAGGCTTTTGATGGGAAACAGCCTTTACAATGCGACCTTCACAACGCACTACCATTACAACGAAACTTTTACAACGCAGGATCCATTATAACGCATGCCATTACAACGCAGCTGCTGTTACAACGCATACCATTGCAACATAAGTATGGGTAAGTATTTAATTTAATTTTAACCCCTACACCATCCAACACTTACTCTACTATTACACCCCCTGGAGTTAGAATAGTAATTTTAACCCCTACACTATCCAACACTTACCCTACTATTACACCCACCTGGAGTTAGAATAGTAATTTTAACCCCTACACTATCCAACATTTACTCTACTATTACATTCCCATTAATTAAAATTAAAAAAAATACTTACCCATACTTACGTTGTAATGGCATGTTTTGTAATGGATCCTGCATTGTAAAAGTTTTGTTGTAATGATATGTGTTGTGAATATATGCGTTGTAATGTCATACATTCCACATTCCCCACAGTGCAGGTCACCTGCGGTGGACACTTGTGTTAAACTTTTCCAATAATGCGAGTGATGAGGCAGGGGTGCCCGATTTCCCGTTTACTGTTTACGTTCGCCCTGGAGCCCCTGGTGGCTGCCATTCACAAGTCTATTCTTATACTGGGAATGGATACTCCTGTGGGTAAATGCAAAATACTGCTATATGCCAACAAATTTCTGCTGCTGTTGAGTAACCCAGGAACATCAATTTCACCCCTCTCATCACTGATTAAAACTTGTCCAGTTTTATCTGGGTACAAAATAAATTGGACCAAGAGCAAGGCACTATCATTGATACAATGTGATCCTCAGCCATCTCTGACACATATAGCTTCACATGGAACACAAAAGGTTTGAAATATTTAGGCCTGCTGATCAATAGTCTACATAATATGGTGCAGGACAACATACAACCTCTCCTGACCAGAATGGAGCAAGACTTTGCACAGTGGTCTGCTCTACAGGTCTCCTTCTTGGGGAGAGTTCAAATGATCAAAATGGTTGCAGCTCCTATGTTCAATTATGTTTTCTGCTTGTTGCCAATATTAATCTCATTGATCTGCACCATCAACAAGCGGCTCTTCGTATAACAGAAATGCGCAAACACTATATTGCGTACCATCTCTCTCAGATGGCTCACTTTTTAGCACCCACAGATAATCCACCACAGTGGGCATCTTGGGAATGTAAAATGGCCCAAACCCATGCGGGATCAGAACCCTTGTATGATACCTAGGCTTTAAGATCTCAACACTGTCTCCTAACTTTGAGGTCCACATGGGGGACATGGAAACATACACTTCGACTAATGGGCATCTGTAGCAGTGTACATAAAGGATCACCTCTGTGGTCCAATGAGGACATAAATATTGACTGACGACTGATCCGATGGACTATTTGGGAAGAAAAGGGGATTCGGATGAACGAAAACATACTGGAAGACAGTTCCTTTTGTTCCTTTGAGACGCCTAAATTGACATTTCTGCTACCCCAATCGCAGTTATGGAGATACTGACAACTGCTACACTATCACAGGTGGATTTTAAGATGAGACCTTATCCATCTTCCCGTTTTCCCAATTTCGGACTATCTCAAACTATGGTGGTCTCTAGGGGAGCTGTTTCCAACCTATGTCAAATTCTAATTATAATCTCTACTCTCAAGACACACAAGTATCATCTAAAATTTACTGACAGGAGCGTTTAAGTATAGCCTATTCAGACAATGAATGAAGGGAGGTCTTAGACTGTCATGACAGTTCCTTCAGAGAGTCGCATCTGCAGTATTCCTATTTCAAGATACTGCATAGTTGGTATGTTTGCCCTGCCTACTCCCATCGGATACCTGCTGGCATTGCTCATCTGCTGAATGTGCTCTGTATCATGTACTGTGGTCTTGTTTTGGACCAAGGTAGTCCAGTTGCACAATTTTATGGACGTGGATGACATGTCTTCACATTGGCAGAGATGGTTGTCAACAGGCCTAATGATAGCCAAAATCTGTATTCTGTGACATTGGCATTCACCCCAGGTGCCCACATACCAGGAACGGTTCATGGAGTTAAAATGATTAGTCACATATGAACGACACATGTATAAACTCCAGGAACAATTGCACACGTTTAATGATATGTGGGGGCCCTTTATGCTTCTTGGATAACGCTAGTTTTCATTATTATAGAAGATCCACCTCTCCCCCATTCCCCATTTGTAGTGCAGTCTTTACCCATCAATCTTAGAGTGTATGCAGAAAAGGCATCCTAAGTGGGAAAGTGACCAAGCTATGATAGGAGGATGCTCTTGCAGCTAACATCATCCACCAGTGAGGTAGAGTGGGTATTTGGCTGACTTAGGGAACTGTGACAGAGACATGAGCACAATGATTACACCAGGTGCAATGTTACAGATGTGATAGATGGGGGGACTGCACAGGCGTGTCTTCTGTCTGAATTATCATGAATATGTTGGGCGTGCTGTTTAGAGGGGTCTGACTTTCTGCAGCAGATCCCGGGACCTCTGAGCCAGTGATCTTATCCGTCAGTAATTGAAAACGGATCTTCTGATCAAGTAGTTTCAGTCCCGACAGGCGATTCATATGACCTGATAATCGAACTGTTGTGCAATATACTTCTGTCTTGAAAAAGACCCGCCGCGACCCTAGACACGGGCGCAGAAGGGTCGAAACGTCGACACGCATCATCAGGCCATTGACATCTAGGAGTTCAAAAGCCTAAAGAAACACTAGAAATTCTCTAGACAATTGTCGGAACTGTGTATATATGTATATATATATATATATTGACTGTATAGATTTGTATTTCTCACTGTACATAGATAGGAAATTTCTCAACACTTGAGCACTATTCACCATTGTCACCTCGTTGCACAATAATTCACCTTGACAGTCTTTCGTGCTCAAGAAATAACTGAATGACTTTAATTCATATAAACATGAAAATGCAATGAATAAGACCTCAAGTCATTTATTGTGAGGTTCTGAATTGTGTTGTCACAAGAGGGGTTTCTTTTGACATAATAAGAATATTGTATAAATCACTCTTAGTTTTCACCCGACAGAACCACTTGTTTTATTAACCATTGATTACCCAGGTTCTGAGGGACACAGGGTCACCCCCTTTTCTTTAAATATTGTCCATTGAGATGGAGGCAACTCTACAAATCAAATAGCCAAATTGTTAAGGCTTTTCAAAAAGCTAAAAGATTTGATAAACATTTTAAATTGAGAGGCAGGAAGTTCATATATACAAAGCTTCTGCCACCGCAGGAGGTTTTGCTCAATCTGGAGATAGCCAGATTTTTGGATAGAGCTGACCGTAGTGTTCCTAATGGGATATTCAAGTTGTGACAGTTCTTCAAAAAAACCTGGAGCCAGATTGTTCCCCTCCTTGTAGGCAATGCTTAAGGCTTTAAAGATGCTTCTCTGTTTGACTGTGAGCCATTGCAATTTCTTGAGTTCCTTGGATGCTGACTGAAAGTTTTTCAGAAGCAGTCAAGCAGCTGTGTTCTGCACTATTTGTAATTTATTCAATAGTCGTTGTTGCATATTAAGGTACAGGCTATTACAGTAGTCAAGTTTTGTAAGAACAAGGAAAGTAACAACTATTTTCTGCAGGTTAGTTGGAATATAGGGGAGAACTTTTTTAATGGTTTTAAGACATAAAATGCATAGAACACCACTGAGTTTACATAGTCAGTAAAGGACAGTTTGTCATCTATTATAATCCCTAAGTTGAGGGCCTTCCTAACTAGAGCCGGAAGTGGGCCCAGGTCTCATGGCCACCAGTTCATGGACCAAAAGCAAGTTTGATTACCAAATAGAAGAACCTCTGTCTTGCCTGAGTTCAGTTTCAAACAGTTTTTGCTCATCCAACCACTAACTGCTAACATGAATTTGTGGAATCTCTGTCCTGTTTTAGTTTCGTTGCTGGCCAGGAAGATGACAGTTTGAGTGTAATCAGCATAAGATGTGAGGGAAAAGCCAGAGGACCTTACTAAATTGGCAAAGGATATAACATAGACATTAAACACAGTTGGACTTAATGATAATCCTTGAGAGACCCCGCATGGAAGAGAGAAGGAAGGTGAGACAAAATCGCCTAGGGCTACAGAATGTTTACAGCTGTTGAGTTGAATAGATCCATAACTGGGAAAGACGATTCAGCAACAACCTATGGATAACCCTATCAAAACTAAAGCCACCAGCACGGTCCAGTGCAAATCCAGTTGAAAGTGCGAAAGTGGTTATCTGGGCACTTCTTTGTTGCCAGTTTTTGCACCTTTGTAATCCTGAAGTTTAACATGAGGCTAGCCAAATAGCCCTTGGAGTCTGTTTGTCTGTCCTAGGTCCAACTGGGAGCAGCTCCAGGCCTAGGAGTTTCTTTCCATAGGAAAAACAGCAGGCTCAGTCCTTCTTCTGAGTTCCAGTTCTTTCTCCCAGCAGGTGCATTTCTTCTTCTGTTTTCCACAGCTCCAACAGTTTTCTGAGGAGGGTATCCAGGGGTGCCACCTTTATGTCGGCACTAGCCTGTGGGTGGGGGTGACTTCTTAACCAATAGGGAAAAAGTGTCCAGGGTAATTCTACAGACTTTGACATGCTTTCCTCATGGTTTTGCCTTAAGCAATTGCACTGCACCCTGCTCTGCCAAAAGACAACAAATCAGAATATTTTGTCCCTTGACTAGAGCTATGGGCACACTCCTGACGGGCCTAGGAGAATGATGAACTCCCCCTGCCAAATCAGTTCTAGGACAGGTATTTACCCACTGGACTTCATGCCATTCTGGCTTAATTGAAAGTGGCAGGGGCAAGACTACGTGTGAGTTACCAATGAAAACACAACAAGAGAAACAAGGTTCTCTATTAAGTTGTGACAGTTCTAACTCAATAGACAATCAAGATCAAGACACAGGCCTATTATAAATCTTTTTAATTATTTAGTACATACTCATTTTATTGTAGAACTCTTCAATTGTTGTTTTTCTTAGGCTCCCTATCTACACAAAACTGGTTTAAAACTTAAATGCATCAGATCAATCATGCACAATCAATTCTAGAACAAACTCATCCAATCCAAGCATGAAAAACAACGTTCAGAGTCGTGAACGATCATTGTTATACATTATTTAGACAATTGCATTGACGTAGGCATCCATTCAATGTATATCGCAGTAGATACAAATACATCTTCATGAATCATTCAATACATATCATATACTATTATTTCATTATTACTATATATTATTCAGTATAATCAATATGTTATTGTTAACTGTTGTTGTAGGAAAAAGGAGGAGGATTGCGCCAATGCTTGTTTCAGTGGGAAGAAACCAAAAACAGTTATGCCACTTTCATCACAGCACTGAACATATTATTTTGCAAGGCAGCATAAGCCATCTATACAGAATAAGAAGAACGTTCAGGGATTCTGTGTCCAAATGTTTTAAAGGTCTGAAACAGGAGCAAATAATAAATACATATATACAAAATCACATGGGGAAATCCGGGTGAAATCCTACAACGATCAAAAGAAATTATCATAAAAAACACCCAGGGCCAGATGTACGACGGATTTTTGCATGCACAAATGGGTTTTAGACCCATGTGTGCATGAAAAAACCTGCGGCTCATGTACTAACCCTATTTTGTGAGTTGCTAATTAAATAGCGACTCACAAAATAGAGCTAGCGGTTCGCTATTATTATTATTAAGGGGCATTTCTAGAGCGCCTGGTTACGCAAAATGCGTGTCCCCGCGCTGAACTGAAGCACTCTGAAGGAGAAGTAGGGGAGGAGCCCACTTATTTTGAAAAGAGGTAAGTTTTTAATTTCCTCCGGAAACTAGATTCGGAGGGGTCCAGACGGAGATTGAGAGGTAAATTATTCCAGCTTTTTGCCGCCAGGTATCGGAAGGATCTTCCTCCCATACGGGCCTTTTTCACCCTAGGGACCTTAAGTAAGCCTCCATGCGAGGAGCGCAGTGCACGAGTTGGTGCATACCTTGTAATAAGGTTCTGGAGTGGTGCTGGCGCTTTTTTAGCGAGGATACGGTGGCAGGTACAGAGGGACTTAAATTCAACTCTGCTCCTCACTGGCAGCCAATGGAGTGACTGGAGGGCGGCCTTGGAGTTCGATCTTTTTGGGAGGTTTAAGATGAGGCGAGCTGCAGCATTCTGTAGCACCTGAAGTCGATTTATCGCTTTACAGGTAGCTCCCAGATAGAGTAGGTTGCCAAAGTCCAAGCGTGAGGTGACTAGGGCATGCACCAGCGTTCTGCGGGCGGCCGTAGGAAGGAGAATTAGGACTTTCCGCAGAGTTTTTAGAATGCTGAAGCAAATGCCCGTCACCCTGTTAATCTGTGGTCCGAAGGACAGGTCAGTATCTAGCCAGACCCCGAGATTTCTGACTTCTTTCCGAGGTGTGGGGGCCTCGCCTAGGCATGGTGGCCACCATGCCGACGTCCAGACAGATGGGCTGCCTCCCACCACGAGCACCTCGGTCTTGTTGCCATTTAATTTCAGGCAATTAGTGGACATCCAGGTAGCAAGATCTTGCATGCAAGCCCTGAAACTGTCCATGGCAAGACCGGGTGCACGCGAGAGGGAGACAACCAGCTGTGTGTCGTCGGCATAGGTAACAATTTGTAGTCCGTGTCCCACCACAATTGGAGCCACTGGGGAGACATAGAGATTGAAAAGAGTAGGGCTCAGGGACGAGCCCTGAGGAACGCCCTGACCCAATTCTATGTCTCGGGAATAGTAGGCCCCTTGACGGACCTGGAAACTTCTCCCCGTTAGGAAGGATTGGATCCATTGGAGTGCGGCTCCAGTTATACCTCCATCATTCAGACACTGTAGCAAGGTGGAATGAGCTACAGTGTTGAATGCCGCACTCAGGTCCAATAGGATAAGGGCCATAGTATGACCTTCATCCACCCCCTGCCGTAGGGATTCCACAGCCGTCAATAGTGCCGATTCCGTAGAGTGGCGGGGGCGGAAGCCAAATTGTGTGTCGTGGAGTAAGGCAGCTTTGTCTATGAAATCCATTAGTTGGAGATTGACCGTTTTTTCTGCTACCTTGGCCAGATATGGTAAAAGAGAGATGGGCCGCAAATTGTCTAATTTATCAAAGCTGATGGTAGGTTTTTTTCTGAGAGGAAGGACCACCGCTTTTTTCCATTCTTTAGGCACAGTCTTTGTCATAAAAGACACGTCCAATAGATGCCTAATGTAGGGCTCCAAGGCCCCCAGGCTGTCTTTTAGGCGTTTGGGAGTGGTAGGATCCCGTGGGGAACCTGATTTTACAGATCTGCAGATTTTTAGGAGAGTTTCTGTGGGTGGGGTAACAAAGTTGGTAAGGGTGGGTGAGTTTCCCCTATCCCTGGGTTTTTCCACAAACTCTATCCCATTCGTGGGTTGAGTTGGGAAAGCCGAGTAAATTCTTGATATTTTCTCGGCAAAGAAATCTGCGATTCTGTCACAAGACTCAGGCGAACAGTCATCAGGGACAGTGACGGATTTTCCACTAGAGAGAGTTTTGTAAAGCAAAAATAGCTCCTTCGTAGAGTTACCAGCTTCGTTGATCTTAGTCTCATAGTGTGTGGTTTTCGCCTTTCTAATCAGTCCGTGGTAGACTCGCCTCTCTGACAGGTAGACCTCTCTAGTATCTTTAGAGAAAGCCCGGCGCCATTGCCTTTCTGCTCTCTTCAATAAGGTTTTAGCATTTCGCAGTTCAGTACTGAACCAGGGTGCGGTTTTTTGAGCACGATCACTAGGTTTAGTTTTGGATAGCGGGGCAGTAAGATCTAGTGCATTGTTAATGCGTTTGCAGAGATTGGAGTTAGCCGTGTCTGCATCATCCCCCCCTGGATCGCCTCCTTTTGTTAGTTCCTCACAGAACTTAGACTGAGAGAAGGAGGCCCATTTTCGCCTTAGATGGTACAGTGCAGTCGGATGTCGGGCTCTGCCTTCAGGAATTTGAATGGTAAACGGTACCAGGTGATGATCCGACCAGGGGATAGGGATGGGAGTCTTCGCTTCTACTTCCCCCCAGTTAACAAATATGGGATCTAGTAAGTTCCCTAACTGGTGGGTAGGCCCGCTTACAATTTGATTTAATTGTAAAGCTTCTAATGCTTGGCAGAGGTTTTTACTAGCGTTGTCGGACGGGTCATTGAAATGAAGGTTAAGGTCACCAAGTACCATGGCTATTAGGAAGTGCCATTCCGAGGGTGCCCCTTCCTAATAGCAAGTCCGAACCCTATGTAAGAATGTTTTGTGACTGCAGCTGCAGTCGCAAAACACTCGCAGTTTACCCCCTCTTCAAGAGGATGGTAAACCATTTGCAAACAGGGGACCCCTGTGTGAATGGGTGCTCACATTTATTTTAAGAGCAGGCAGTGGTCCCAAGGACCACTGCCTGCCCGTACAAAATGAAACAAAAACGTTTCAGTTTTTTTTCAATCCATCCTATTTTCCTTTAGGTAAAACTCTCTGCACCATCCCTGCCAGCCATTCCCAATGGGGTAGCAAATTGTGACAGCCTCATTAATATGCATGAGACATGCAATTTGCAACCCCATTGGGAATCACAAACAGTGTCTCAGACACTGTAGTACATTGGCAATTGCGACTCGCAAATTGCGATTCATAATTTGGCACAATTTGCGACTCACAATTGCCACTGGTCGTACATCTGGCCACCAGTTTCAGGAAAAGAAGAGAAGATTCCTTAGTGTGTTTAATCAAGAAAAAAATAAAAATTAAAAGAATAATGAAATTTTTTTATTATAAACTAGAATAAATAGAGATAACTCCCCAAGTGCAGTATCAGTGTAGATCAGAAAACACAGAGTCCTTAGTAGACATATATGCATGTTGCAGTAGTGACCTTATTCCCGTAGGTTTTTTTAAACAGGAATTACAATAACACAGAACATCTACTGTATCGAGGTGTGAATAGTTTGTTCTGCTTTCCTTCCTAAACATATCAAGGGTAGCCAGAGTATGAAGAAGATTCTGATCACAGAACCCAGAGCGGAACAGGATAACCCTTTATCCTAAGTTACTAGTAGATAACAGAGACTGACTTAATAGAGAGTGAGTCATGGGAAAGATCATCCATATTTGTGTAGGACATTCATGACAGGAGAGATCTAGATGTAAAGTGCATATCATTGAGAAATGAAGCGAATGGAGGGATTCAGATAGGACAAGGATCAGTATATCTATGTCTCCACCAACTTTGATAATCTTTGCACATGAGTGTCCTTGGTGATGAAAGGATGTAATCCTATCAAAAAGCACAAATAAATAGAAACTGAATGGGTATGATCGGCAGTGAAGCAAAGCAAACCAAAAAGTATTAAAGTACTGGATCTGGAGGGATCCATCTATACTGAGAGTAGGGAAAAGCCTGTCATAAGAGTCACCAGAAACGAAAAATGGAAAATAAATGTAGTAATGCATTTAAAAGGGCAGTGAGTCTCCTCTTAAGATGCATAGAAGATATTCAATAAATATCCAGGGAGGAACTCGCATGTAGCCGGAACTCATGGGGGAACCGTTAGCACAGTGAACAAGAGAATAAGTACTAAGGTAAAGTGTACGTGCCAGGAAGAATAAAAATAAGAAATAAAAAGATCTGCATACTCAGTTTTCTGATATACTCGAAACGTGTGTCTAAAATACCAAAGGAATAGACATAGGGACAGCTTGACATAAGATAGAGAGCCAGCACAGTTCTTGAACAAAAAATTATAAAACATTTGTTCAATGTGAAGCATACCTGGAGATACGAGCGGCAGCGTTCTGTCTCAGTCTCGCCAGCGGCAGAACATAGACCCGTGGGAATGCAGTGCTATATAAATATCTAGACAGCCTCTCGCAGATCACCCAGCAGGGTGCACCTGAGTTGGACAGGGTGCCGGAATCCGTACACTGCACAAGCCAGCAAATGCTTTAGATAAGCGACTCAGAGATGTAATGCTGGCAACGGTCTAGTTGCCGCACGCACACACGAACTCCCACATCCGCAGGCGAGGCGTGGCCTGCGGGGTTAAATAAAAGGAGGACGGGCGCACGGGCACGTCACTTCCGACAGAGTTACTGTGTCTGTCCGATTGCTGCAGTCGCTGCGCGCCCTGCCCCTGCGCAACAGCGATAGCCCCTCTAGGCCGGAGGTGGCCCTAACATTGCAGCATACAATATTGGCGACGAGCGGAGGGGGCCCAACCCTCGCCCGTACACCGGGAACCTGTCCGGAGCGTCCTGCTCCCTTCTGCGGTGCCGACCGCGTGATTGCCTGCTGTGGCGATTGCCTGCCCCGGGGCCCACACGGCTGTTCCTGCCTCCACTCCTGGGCCCTGGAGTCTCCCCTGCTACCCTACGGGAGCCGCGACACTGAACCTGCCGGAGCCGGACCGCACACGCGATCGGATGCTGTTCCCCACGCATCTTGCGTGCGCCGCGGACCGGCACGTCGGCCTGCCAATCCTCACGCATTGCGCGTGAGACGCAGAAAACGTCCCAATTTTGCTCACGCTTTGCGCGTGAGTCGTGGAGATAGCTGGGAGGGTGCCATTCTGCGCCCTGGAGGGAAAACCAACAGCATTTCCAGGGTTTGAGCAGGACCCCGACCCTTCCACACCACTGGAGGCCTGCTGAACTTGCGGCGGAGCTGAGGTGAGCTGCGCAGCTTCCACGCGCCGTCACTGAACCAGCGCCACAAGGGACAACGCTCTGCGAGGAACGCACAGACAACTGTATCCAGGTACACCGTCACTATGGGGGACGCGGATGCACCAGCCGCCACTATCCACATCCCATTTCAACACACTGCGTTGGGGGTGCTGCCACCATTCAGTGCAGCGGAAGACCAATCCACAGCCTCACCAAGGGGGAAAGTTTGGCTCAAAAGACTAGAAAACTACTTCATAGTCACGAGAGAGACAGACAAAGCAGTAAAAAGGTCAATCTTACTACACCACGCAGGGGATGAAATATTCAGACTGTTCAAACACCTGCCTAACACGGGGGCCGCGGATGATTACGACGTGGCGGTTGCTGCTCTCAATGGCCATTTTGACCCCCAACTGAATGTAGACTTCGAAGTATTTAAACTGGGACAGGCACGCCAGAGGGAAGGTGAGATGATGGACCAGTTCCATACCCACGTCAGGGAGCTAGCCAGTTCCACCGCGAAGATCAACCAAAGGCCATAAGGAGGCAGATTATCCAAAGGTGTCGAGACAAGGCACTGAGAGGGTCGATTCTACGGAAGCCAGGGATCTCCTTGGAAGATATCTTAATTCTGGCCAGATCTCACAAACTCGCAAACGTCAGAGCCACCGCCATGGAACAAGCATTACACAAACCCCAGATCAAGACGGAAACCATCAAGGTTGAAAGGGCGGACGCGGTGCGGGCCCAACCACGTGGTCCGCCACAGAAAGGATATCGGAGAGACCCAGATTACCGGAGAGACCCGCCCCGAGCGGGGTGTGGATATTGTGGGTACGAGCCCCACGCAGCCAAAGACTGCCCAGCCCAAGGGCAAACATGCGCAAATTGTGGAATCCCAAACCACTTCGCATCAGTGTGCCGCAGGAGAAACATGTCAAAAGCCTTCAAGAAATCACGGACGCCTACCAAAGGCGTCCGTCAACTTTCGCTGGCCGAACCACCGCCGACAAAAGCAGAGAAACGCCAGCCCACGGTGTATGACGACTCGGAGTCAGGGGATGAAGAGGCCTACATCGTCTCATTCGCACGAGAGCTCAAGCGACGGCGACGGCCTCAACCAACGTGTGTTGTACAAATGGCGGGAAATGAAGTTAAGGCCATTATTGACACTGGTGCCACCGTCAACGTAATGGGCCTGCAGCAGTTCAACAAACTTCACCCGCGGCCTCTGGTATTGCCATCCAAGACGAGGATTTTTGATTATGGAGCAGACACACCGCTACCCCTCAAGGGAAAGATCACAATACCCATCCAGGCTGATGAGTCAGAGGTAATGGCGACAGTACAGATAATCAACCGAGAGGCCGACACGCTGCTAAGCAGCCACACCGCTGAAGATTTAAAACTGATAGCATTTGCCAACCGCATCAGAGCACATCAAATAGATGAACTACTGGGGCGATTCCCAGAATTATTCCGAGGCCTGGGCTGCATAAAATGTGAACTGATCAAACTACATATCGACAAGTCTGTCACTCCCACCGCCCTGCGCCACCGCCGGATACCGTTCCACCTACGCCCCCTGGTGGAGAAAGAACTTGAAAAGCTGGAGAGCCTGGGCATCATAGAAAAGGTCACAGGGCCCACCCCTTGGGTATCACCAATGGTCATTGTTGAGAGGCCTAAGCAACCCGGCAAAATCCGCCTGTGCATTGACATGCGGCAACCGAACACTGCAATCCGGAGGGAGAGACATCTGACCCTCACTATGGATGGCATCGTGGCTGACGTGAACGGGTCGAAGTGGTTTTCGAAAATAGACTTAAACGCTGGATACCATCAACTACCACTAGCGGAGGAAAGCCGATTTATTACCACCTTCAGCACCCATCTTGGTCTTCGACGCTATAAGCGTTTAAACTTTGGCATCTCATCGGCGGCGGCGGTGTTCCAGAACACCATCAGAGAACTCCTGTCCGGGCTGCCGGGGGTAATAAATGTCAGCGATGACATTCTGATACACTCCGCCACTGCGTCAGAACATCACAAACAGCTGCAAGATGTCATAAAGAGACTGAGCACCCATGGAGCGACACTTCACAAAGAAAAGTTTCAGCCCTCCATAGAATTCTTCGGCTACGTCTTTAACCAGGAAGGCGTCCAGATAGATCCGAGGAAGTCCAAGGCCATCAAAGATGCTTTAGCACCAAAATCCCCGACAGAAGTAAGGAGCTTCCTCAGCATGGCCACCTACTGTGGCCGGTTCATACCGGGCCTAGCAACGCGAAGCGAGCCACTGCGAGCACTGATCAAGGAGGATGCCACGTGGCAGTGGGGCCAGAAAGAAGACGAAGCATTCCAGGGAATTAAGGATGCTCTCCTGGAGAAAGCCACTCTGTCATACTTTGACCCCACTAAACATACAGAGGTGATCGTCGACGCCTGCCCGGTGGGCCTCGGTGCTGTCCTGACCCAAGAGCACGAACCCGGCCAGTGGACGGCATTAGCTTTTGCCAGCAAGGCCCTAACACCGACTGAAACTAGGTACGCCCAAATTGAGAGGGAGGCTCTCGCCATTAAGTGGGCGTGTGGCCATTTTCATTTATACCTACAAGGACACTCCTTTGTCATGGTCACTGACCACCAACCTCTGGGGTCCCTCTTCAAGGGGACTGCCCCACACCCACCACCTAGCATTGAACGATGGGTGATCCAACTACAATCCTATGAGATGGAAGTAGTATATCGCCCGGGGGCCAAGAACCCCGCAGACTACCTGTCGCGTCATCCCTCTCAACAGGAGCCAGAATCAGTGGACGACGACTGCGAGGAGTACGCCCAGTGGGTGGCACTCACCTCATGACCGCAAAGCATGACAATTGAGGACATCAAGGAAGCCGGTGCCACAGACAACATCTACCTGAGGTCTCTCCAGGCAGTCCAAGAAGGCTCGTGGGCCGAGTACTTACGCCCACCCAATTCCTGGTCCGCGGAAGATAAGGAGTCACTCACGAAAATCTGGCGAGTCCGGCATGAACTAAGTGCCACGGAAGATGGAGTATTGCTGAGAGGGCCACGGCTGGTAATCTCCCAAAGCCTGAGACAACGAGCAGTACAACTCGTCATGTGGGTCACCAGGGCACGACAAAGATGAAGGCGCGCATGAGGGAAAAAGTATGGTTCCCGGAGCTGGAGAACATGGTGGAGGAGTACGTGAGGAACTGCATGGCCTGCCAGCTGACAAGTGACCCCGAAAGGCCCGCGCCGGTGATCACGGAAGAAGCCTGCACGTCTCCCTGGACCAAGGTCAGCATAGATTTTGGAAGCTTCTCGGGCGAAGGACACACATTAGTGGCCATCGATGCCTACTCTAAGTACCCGCTAGTGGAGAGGGTTGCCTCCACCGCATTCACAGACGTAGGGCCGGCATTGGAAAAGATATTCTCCATGTTCGGATGCACATCTGAGATACGGAGTGACAACAGACCGCCCTTCCAAGGGACTGAATTCGCCACATTCCTCAGGACAAGAGGGATTCACCACCGTCGCATCACACCTCAGTGGCCCCAGGGAAATGGGGACGTTGAGAGATTCATGCGGACTCTCAACAAAGTATTCCGGATAGCAATGGTGGAACAAGCCGAACCCGAACAACGACTACATGAGTTCTTGAGGGAGTATCGAGGCACTCCTCACTGCACCACGCAAAGGAGCCCATGGACCCTCATGTTCCAAGGACCATGGAGGGACCTCCTCCCTACTGCCCCGAGCTGGACACCAGCTCTGGTTGACACTGAAGAGGCACAGGAACGGAGACGACAAGGAAACCAGCGAGCTAGCCGGTGCAGGAGAGCAACTACAAGGAACCTGAGCCAGGGGACCCGAGTGATCATACGGAACTGACGCCCTGGGGGGAAGTTCCAAACTCGATATGAGCCGGGAACTTGGACAGTAACATCTACCAAAGGCACCATGGTTACTGCCCAAAAGGGGGAAGAGGAAGTGTCACGAAATGCCTCGTGGTTCAAGGCCCTACCACCAAAATCAAGACAACGCCCGGAGGCAGCGGAAGCGAGCAATGAGTCACTTGTGACAGCGACTCCCACGGAAGATGATGAAACACCCCCAGAGAGCCGGGCCGAGGGACCTGAACTTACGCCGGTGTCTCAAACATCACCAATTGCCAGCAGAGAGGTGCATAGAGGCACGGATGGTGGCAGGGCAAATGCATGGAGATATAACTTGCGGCCCAACCCTCCACCGAGTCAGAAGTTGAAGGACTATGCCTGCTTGCTGAGACCCTGAAGTCGCCATCAAGGGACACGCAAGTACCCGGGCATCAATTGTGTGAACTGTTATCGATAATAGACTGATTTTCATCTGTTGAGAAAATTTTATATAGTTGGATAGAGATGTAATGCTGGCAATAGTCTAGTTGCCGCACGCACACACGCACTCCCACACCCGCAAGCCAGGCATGGCCTGCGGGTTAAATAAAAGGAGGACGGGCGCTCGGGCACGTCACTTCCGACAGAGATACTGTGTCTGTCCGATTGCTGCAGTCGCTGCGCGCCCTGCCCCTGCACAACAGCGATAGCCCCTCTAGGCCGGAGGTGGCCCTAACATTGCAGCATACAACAAGATCTACGGCCTACCTCAGGTGCCATATTGAGAACATCAAGCGATATATGAAAAGTATCCAAAGGAAAATATAAAGGGTGCAAAAAATGACCATCTTGCCCGGAATAAAATTGACTGAGTTCATATCAAAATTAACCCTGGGCGTAGTGTGCGTAGCGGGGCTACTGGAAGTGCAAAGTGTTCTTGCAGGAAATGTGCATGGCGGGTGTGCGTGCATGCGCAGTCTTCTTAAAGCTGTATCTGAATGTCGAGAAAGAGGAGGAGGGCAGCCCAGGGACGACGCGGTTATAGGTAAGTGGTGTTTTCATTGCTTTCATTTAATGTTAAGGTATTTTTTAAATAGAGGGTGTAAGCATGTGGAGGGCCAACTTAGCTCTGCTGCGCAGTGTGTGGAGTTTTGCCTACTATGTGTTCTCCGCAGAACTCAGAGTAGGCAAGGTTCCTCTCTCCGCGGGCAGAGCGGAGTTCTCCGCCCATGGTTAATCAAAATCCAAGAATAACTACTGACGTATATCTTGTGATTTCTTTCTCTCCTGTTTTTGCTTTATATGGTGTATTCGCCCACTGGTATCTGCACCTTCCATTCTTTAAGGATTCATCTGTTTGTTAGTATACCATTTAATGTTTGATATTCTCAGATCCCCGAGTATTGAGGGACTGTGTGATTTTCCACGGTCCTACTCTATTCACCCGATCAGTGCCATAAAACTCTCCATGGAGAGTATAAATTGTTTTTGTTTTAGTAATGAAGAATTTTCAAAACTATTAGGTCAGACTAGTGCTACCAACAAAGCTTTCTCAGCGGCCAAGGAATGTAATGATGAATGGTTTATGTTAAGTCGAGGCTGGACTATGGGAATGGTCTCTACTTAGGAGCCCCCACTTCAGTCATCCGTCAACTGCAGATAGCTCAAAATTCCGCAGCAAGGCTACTCACCGCACCAGCCACCGTACCACCGCAGTTCCCGCATTAAGGTCCCTACATTGGCTCCCAATAAAAGAGCGAATCCATTTTAAAACTCTCTGTCTTGTTCATAAAACTCTCTATGGGAACGGCCCCCCCATCCTGAAGGATATGATCAGACCATACATTCCATCCAGGCACCTTCGCTCTAACCAACAAAATCTCCTTATAACACCCAGGACCAACAAAGCCCGATCTGGGGATCGCCTTTTCTCCCGAAATGCAGCAAAGCTGTGGAATGCCCTTCCGCTATCACTTCGCTTAGAACCGAGCCTGCTGGTGTTCCGAAAACAGCTAAAAACAGCATTGTTTCCTAGACCATAGATCAGCCTTCTCCATTTCTCAATTTCTGTATTTCTGTATTTTCGGTATTTTTAGGGTTCAGGGCTGGGTTTGGGTTTTGGGGTACAGGGGTATTTTTAGGGTTCAGGGCTAGGTTTGGGTTTTGGAGTACAGGGGTATTTTTAGGGTTCAGGGCTAGGTTTGGGTTTTGGGGTACAGGGGTATTTTTAGGGTTCAGGGCTGGGTTTGGGTTTTGGGATACAGGGGTATTTTTAGGGTTCAGGGCTGGGTTTGGGTTTTGGGGTACAGGGGTATTTTTAGGGTTCAGGGCTAGGTTTGGGTTTTGGAGTACAGGGGTATTTTTAGGGTTCAGGGCTAGGTTTGGGTTTGGGGTACAGGGGTATTTTTAGGGTTCAGGGCTGGGTTTGGGTTTTGGGGTACAGGGGTATTTTCAGGGTTAAGTTTTATAAAAATACTTAAATTAAATTAATTAAATTTATTTCACTAATTTTAATATTTATTTAAAAGGTTTATATATATATAATTTTTAAATTGCAATGACATTAATATAAAATGTATTTAATAAATAAAATGAATTACATTTTTATTAATTAATTTTTTTTTAAAATAATATACTTACCTGTACTTACGTTGTAATGGTATGCGTTGTAATAGTATCTGCAATGTAATGTCATGCGTTGTAAAGGTATTCGTTGTAAAAGATCCTGCGTTGTAAATATTGCGTTCTAATGGTATGCGTGGTAAAAGTATGCGTTTTAACGTCATACATCCCTCCAAACAATTCGATTCATATGGTAATAGGGAACAACCAATTTTTTAGGAAACAGACAAAATTCAGGAACCAAACAAGGGGACAATATCAGCATACAGTCAACACAACCCACTGCCTCCGAACCAGATGCCACCAATATTTGAGGGGCTAAATCCTGGTCCAGTTTTTAATCTCTCCTCCTTTGAGTTAGACCAGCATTCCATGGGACTTCTGTCTAAGGAGTTATTCAATGTAACTAGTTCCTTCATTAATACATTTGAACTACTTCTAGCCGTTTTTGCTTCATTGGACTCCTGAACCTGCTCCTGCATGACTGGGCTCCCACAGCCCGCCAGGGACTGCAATTTCCATCATACCCATTGCGCATACGCGCTACAAGAGGAGGACGCTGGCCTGCGGCGCTCTGTAGCCGTTTTTGCGTCTTTGGGCTCCTGCACCTGCTCCTGCATGACTGGTCTCCCGCAGCCCGCCAGGGACTACAACTCCCGTCATACCCCGCATGCGGATGCGCTACAAGAAGAGGATGCTGACCCGCGACGCTCTGTAGCTGTTTTTGTGTCTTTTGGCTCCCACAACTGCTCCATGCACAACTGGTCTCCCACGGCCTGCCAGGGACTACAACTCCCATCATACCCAGAGTGTGGACACGCTACAAGAAGAGGACGACGGCTCGCGGCGCTCTGTAGCCATTTTTGCGTCTTTGGGCTCCTGCACCTGCTCCTGCATGACTGGGCTCTCACAGCCTGCCAGGGATGACAAAACCTGCCATACCGAGCGTGCGGATGCGCATCAAGAAGAGGATGCTGACCGTGGCTTTCTGTAGCTGTGTTTGCGTCTTTGGGCTCCCGCACCTGCTCCTTGCACAACTGGGTTCCCACGGGCCGCGAGGGACTACAAATCCAACCATACCCAGCGTGTGGATGTGCTACAAGAAGAGGACATCGGCTCGCGGCGCTCTGTAGCCATTTTTGCGTCTTTGGGCTCCTGCACCTGCTCCTGCATGACTGGGCTCTCACAGCCTGCCAGGGATGACAAAACCTGCCATACCGAGCGTGCGGATGCGCATCAAGAAGAGGATGCTGACCGTGGCTTTCTGTAGCTGTGTTTGCGTCTTTGGGCTCCCGCACCTGCTCCTTGCACAACTGGGTTCCCACGGGCCGCGAGGGACTACAAATCCAACCATACCCAGCGTGTGGATGTGCTACAAGAAGAGGGCATCGGCTTGTGGTGCTCTGTAGCCGTTTTTGTGTCTTTGGGATCCCGTACCTGCTCCTGCAAGACTGGGCTCCCACGGCCCAGCAGGGACTACAACTTCCACCATACCCAGCACGTAGACGCGCTAAAAGAAGAGGACACGACCCTTGGCACGGGACGCATGTGGGGATGCGTCCATGCTGTGCCAGGGCAAAGCCCAAGCTAAGGGCAGGCCTATGCACGCCCGTCGGAGCCCAGAGGTGGCCGGGCCAGGCCACCCCTCTAACTTCCGATTCCCAGATTTAAGGTACTACCATTCTTTAATTCCATTCTTTACATCGTTTTATAATTATGGTGAGATAGAAGGATTTTCAGACCAAGTTATCAGCTCATCGATTATAATACACCCAGCCGCCATGTCCACCTCCCTTCCCAGTACCTACAAGCACTATATGTAAATTACTTAGTTGGGAATGGGGAATCCACACTATATCCTATATTTACCTCATAGAACTGGACATATTTCAGATTCTGCAATTGCTATACCGTCTCTTGACGATCTCACTAACACCCCACCATTGACGATCTCACTAACGCCTGACCTCGGACGATCTCACTAACGTCCCATCCTAGACGATCTCACTAACGTCCAACCCAGGACGATCTCACTAACGTCCCATCCTAGACGATCCCACTAACGTCCGACCCCGGACGATCTCACTAACGTGCCATCCTGGACGATCTCACTAACGCCCAACCATGGACGATCTCTTGGACATCTACTATTTGAGTATCTGATGAGAGTCAATTTCCCTATCACAAAGAATAGGGACCCAATCCTCCCAGACAGAAACTATCAGTGCCAATCGAACCCACTGGAAGTTATTTCCCATCCAAAGTTAACATCTTTCCCCCATCATCAGATACTTGTAAGAAGGGAATCGCCCATCCTTCTATACGTCAGCACCTGGCTAAAAAGAAAGGTTAATCCTGTCAAAGAAAACAACATGCAATAGTAATCTCTAATCATTGGGGTCTCTTTATTAGAGGATGATAAAATGACAAGACAAAGAAGACATTATAGCAATAACAGTATATCTATATATAGGATGAAGGATTATTAGTGCAAGGGAGAACCTAAACATAACCTAAAAAGCAAAAAGGAGTGAATAATTATATAATGCAAACTATCTAGGAATGCCTCACCATAATCTCACGCATTTCGGTTTCAGCAGCTGAGCTGGTCCCTCTTTCTCTCATCTCAGTTCCTTCAGGACTCTGCTCGCACTCGCTGGTACACGTCTGCACCGCTATGCCTCATCAAAGCTGCTACACCTTTTGGTTGCTTGAACCCTCTTTGGTCTCTTCCATCTGTACTGGTCTAGGATGACACTCTAATAGCCATCACTGCTGACTTCAATCTTTAAACGGAGCAAGTAACTTCGAACTGCTCCCAAGTCTTGCTGTTATTAGCCTCTCCAACTGACCAATAGACCAACTGTCCTCTCCAACTTCGAAGACTAACTGACCTCTCTGCTCCACTGCTCTTTGCTAATATGGGAAGCTCTCTACCCATGGAAATTTCCAGCAAGCACCCTGCCACCCACCGAATTCCTGTACCAAGCCCTGCGCTCCCTGCGCTCCCACAGTGGCCAGCTGCAGTTGCGTCTAGAGCCTGGGAAGTAAGCACATTCCTTCGATAAGGGCCAGTCCTCGTCGGTTTCCAACTAGTGAATAACAAGCTAAAACTAAACATTGCCTTTGGCCTACAAGCGCCTCGGACAAATGAGGCAGGAAGACAAGATGGCTGCTCTCTAGTTTAGGCCTCAATGCCCGAAAAGAGGTAAAAGGACATAAAATCATGTCAATGCCAATAGGTAAGCCTCACAAATAGGTGAAATGAAGTTGGAAATAAAGAATCAATCTTCATATACTGAGATGGAGGTGGACAATGGTCACCACCAGTCCAAATGGTACAAATTACCCTGTCGCTACAGGGAGGGAGAGTGGCAACTCTGGATGCGTTCCTGATTAGAGCAGCGAGCGTCCTCTTGCACAAAATAGAGCTGACAGAGAGATGCATGTCTATGGAACCACTATTCCTTACATTGAGTTAGACCAGCATTCCATGGGACTTCTGCCTAAGGAATTATTCAATGTAACTAGTTCCATCATTAATACATTTGAACTACTTCTAGCCGATTTTGCATCTTTGGGCTCTTGCACCTGCTCCTGCATGACTGGTCTCCCGCAGCCCGCCAGGGACTACAACTCCCGCCATACCCAGCGTGCAGATGTGCTACAAGAAGAGGGTGCCGACCTGCGACGCTCTGTAGCTGTTTTTGTGTCTTTGTGCTTCCACAACTGCTCCTTGAACAACTGTCTCCAACGGCCTGCCAGGGACTACAACTCCCATCATACCCAGTGAGTGGACGCGCTACAAGAAGAGGACGATGGCCCGTGGCGCTTTGTAGCCATTTTTGCGTCTTTGGGCTCCTGCACCTGCTCCTGTATGACTAGGATCTTGCAGCCCGCCAGGGACTACAAAACCCGTCTTACCTAGCGTGCGGATGCGCTACAAGAAGAGGATGCCGACCAGTGGCACTCTGTAGCTGTTTTTGCGTCTTTGGGCTCTGCACCTGCTCTTCGCACAACTGGGTTCCCACGGGCCGCCAGGGACTACAAATCCCACCATACCCAGCGTGCGGATGAGCTACAAGAAGAGGACATTGGCTTGTGGTGCTCTGTAGCCGTTTTTGTGTCTTTGGGCTCCCATACCTGCTCCTGCACGACTGGGCTCCCGTGGCTCAGCAGGGACTACAACTTCCGCCATACCCAGCACGTAGACGCTCAACAAGAAGGGAGACCGACCCTTGGCGCGAGATGCATATGGGGACGTGCCTGTCGCTGTGCCAGGGGAAAGCCCGGGCTAAGGGCAGGCCTGTGCACGCCCGTTGTAAACCGGAGGTGGCCGGGGCAGGCCACCACTCTAACTTCCGAATCGCAGAATTAAGGTACTATCATTCTTTAATTCCTTTCTTTACATCGTTTTATAATTATGGTGAGACAGAAAGTTCCTGTGGAGAAACCTGGGGGAGGGAGAGTGACAACTCTGGATGCGTTCCTGATTAGAGCAGCGAGTGTCCTCTTGCAGGAAATAGAGCTGACGGAGAGACGCGTGTCTATGGAACCACTCCTCCTCATTTTGAGTTAGACCAGCATTCCATGGGACTTCTGTCTAGGGAATTATTCAATGTAACTAGTTCCATCATTAATGTATCTGAACTACTCTAGCCGTTTTTGCCATCTTTGGGCTCCTGCACCTGCTCCTGCATGACTGGTCTCCCGCAGCCCGCCAGGGACTACAACTCCCGCCATACCCAGCGTGCGGATGCGCTAAAAGAAGAAGATGCCAACCCGCGCGCTCTGTAGCTGTTTTTGTGTCTTTGGGCTCCCACAACTGCTCCTTACACAACTGGTCTCCCACGGCCTGCCAGGGACTACAACTCCCATCATACCCAGCGTGTGGAAGCGCTACAAGAAGAGGATGACAGCCCGCTGCGCTCTGTAGCCATTTTTGCGTCTTTGGGCTCCTGCTCCTGCATGACTGGGCTCTCGCAGTCCACCAGGGACTACAAATCCCGCCATACCCAGCGTGCGGATGCACTACAAGAAGAGGATGCTGACCCGTGGCACTCTGTAGCTGTTTTTGCATCTTTGTGCTCGCGCACCTGTTCCTTGCACAACTGGGCTCCCACGGCCCACCAGGGACTAAAACTCCCACCATACCCAGCGTGCGGATGTGCTACAAGAAGGGGACGCCAGCTTGTGGCGCTCTGTAGCCGTTTTTGCGTCTTTGGGCTCCCGTACCTGCTCCTGCACGACTGGGCTCCCGCGGCCCAGCAGGGACTACAACTTCCACCATACCCAGCACGCAGATGCGCTACAAGAAGAGGACACCGACCCTTGGCGAGGGACGCTCATGGGGACGTGCGTGGGGATGCGCCTGTGCTGTGCCAGGGCAAAGCCCGGGCTAAGGGCAGGCCTGTGCTCGCCCGTCGAAGCTCGGAGGTGGCTGGGCCAGGCCATCCCTCTAACTTCCGATTCCCAGATTTAAAGTACTATCATTCTTTGATTCCTTTCTTTACATCATTTTATAATTATGGTGAGACGGAAGGTTCCTGTAGAGAAACCTGGGGGAGGGAGAGTGGCAACTCTGTATGCATTCCTGATTAGAGCAGCAAGTGTCCTCTTGCACGAAATAGAGCTGACAGGGAGACTCATGTCTATGGAACCACTCCTCCTCACTAGTAGGTCATCTTCAAGGAAGCACGTTTGAGATGACCCCTCTTACCCCATATTACAATTGTTACCATTGACCGATCTCCCGGCTGGCCAGCGAGAGCCATTACCAAAAAACAATCTGCAAACAGTTCATATTTGGGGATAAACTCAGCAATCAATCGCTCTCCAAAGCAATGTAGGGGAGGTGGACCCGTTAAACCTAAACAAACTGAAACTGTAACAGTAACCAAACCCAGAGTAGCCCACGTCAAGACTGCTAGAGTGGATATTGTGACAGCACCAATGTCGCCAACTATAAGCACCTTGACCCGAGAGTTAGTATTGAACGGCGCTTTCTAGGCAGAAGTCACTAAATTAATGACCACTCTTCTTGATCCCATCCTCCTCAAATTGGCTAAGATCGAAGAGAGGCTAGCTGGAATTGAGTCCCTAAATGTACTCGTACCAACATCATCATTGCCGATGCGCTACAAGAAGAGGATGCCGCACCGTGGCACTCTGAAGCTGTTTTTGCATTTTTGGGCTCCCGCAACTGCTACTTACACAACTGGTCTCCCACGGCCTGCCAGGGACTACAACTCCCATCATACCCAGCGTGTGGAAGCGCTACAAGAAGAGGATGACAGCCCGCTGCGCTCTGTAGCCATTTTTGCGTCTTTGGGCTCCTGCTCCTGCACGACTGGGCTCCCGCGGCCCAGCAGGGACTACAACTTCCACCATACCCAGCACGCAGATGCGCTACAAGAAGAGGACACCGACCCTTGGCGAGGGACGCTCATGGGGACGTGCGTGGGGATGCGCCTGTGCTGTGCCAGGGCAAAGCCCGGGCTAAGGGCAGGCCTGTGCTCGCCCGTCGAAGCTCGGAGGTGGCTGGGCCAGGCCATCCCTCTAACTTCTGATTCCCAGATTTAAAGTACTATCATTCTTTGATTCCTTTCTTTACATCATTTTATAATTATGGTGAGACGGAAGGTTCCTGTAGAGAAACCTGGGGGAGGGAGAGTGGCAACTCTGTATGCATTCCTGATTAGAGCAGCAAGTGTCCTCTTGCACGAAATAGAGCTGACAGGGAGACTCATGTCTATGGAACCACTCCTCCTCACTAGTAGGTCATCTTCAAGGAAGCACGTTTGAGATGACCCCTCTTACCCCATATTACAATTGTTACCATTCACCGATCTCCCGGCTGGCCAGCGGGAGCCATTACCAAAAAACAATCTGCAAACAGTTCATATTTGGGGATAAACTTAGCAATCAATCGCTCTCCAAAGCAATGTAGGGGAGGTGGACCCGTTAAACCTAAACAAACTGAAACTGTAACAGTAACCAAACCCAGAGTAGCCCACGTCAAGACTGCTAGAGTGGATATTGTGACAGCACCAATGTCGCCAACTATAAGCACCTTGACCCGAGAGTTAGTATTGAACGGCGCTTTCTAGGCAGAAGTCACTAAATTAATGACCACTCTTCTTGATCCCATCCTCCTCAAATTGGCTAAGATCGAAGAGAGGCTAGCTGGAATTGAGTCCCTAAATGTACTCGTACCAACATCATCATTGCCGATGCGCTACAAGAAGAGGATGCCGCACCGTGGCACTCTGAAGCTGTTTTTACATTTTTGGGCTCCCGCAACTGCTCCTTGCACAACTGGGCTGCCACGGCCCACCAGGGACTACAACTCCCACCATACCCATCGTGCAGATGTGCTACAAGAAGAGGATGCCGGCTTGTGGCGCTCTGTAGCCGTTTTGGCGTCTTTGGGCTCCCGTACCTGCTCCTGCATGACTGGGCTCCCGTGGCCCAGCAGGACTACAACTTCCGCCATACCCAGCACACAGATGTGCTACAAGAAGAGGACACCGACCCTTGGAGCGGGACGTGCGTGGGGACACCCGTGCTGTGCCAGGGCAAAGCCCGGGCTAAGGGGAGGCCTGTGCACGCCTGTCAGAGCCCTGAGGTGGCCGGGCCAGGCCACCCCTCTAACTTCTGATTCCCAGATTTAAGGTACTATCATTCTTTGAATCCTTTCTTTACATTGTTATATAATTATGGTGAGACGGAAGGTTCCTGTGGAGAAACCTGGGGGAGGGAGAGTGGCAACTCTGGATGCATTCCTGATTAGAGCAGTGAGCGTCCTCTTGCACGAAATAGAGCTGACAGAGAGACACATGTCTATGGAACCAATCCTCACTAATAGGTCACCTTCAGGAGGCACAGTCGAGATGACCTCTCCTACCCCAGATTACAAATGTCACCTTTCACCGATCTCCCGGCTGGCCAACGGGAGATATTACCAAAAAACAATCTGCAAACAGTTCATATTTGGGGATAAACGTAGCAATCAATCCCCCTCCAAAGCAATGTAGTGGACGTGGTCCAGTTAAACCTACACAACCTGAAACTGTAATAGTAACCAAAGCCAGAGTAGCCCACGCCAAGACAGTTAGAGTGGATATTGTGACAGCACCAATGTCACCAACTATAAGCACCTTGACCCAAGAGTTAGTATTGGACGACGTTTTCTAGGCAGAAGTCACTAAATCAATGACCACTCTTCTTGATCCCATCCTCCTCAAATTGACTAAGATCGAAGAGAGGCTAGCTGGAGTCTAGTCCCAAAATGTGCTCGTACCAACATCATCGTTGGCCCACACCCATGCAGCCATAAACAAGCCACAATCGAACGTCTGTGTTGATGGGGTTGCAATCGCTTTACCGCCCTTGAGCATCCCTACTAGTACATCTGAAATGGAGGATCTGGTCTCTCTTTAGTCCTTGATCAAATTCATATACAACTGATGGCCTCACCATCATTACTTACAGACAATGGAGACATGGCACAACAGACACATCAGGTGCCCGAGGGCTGGGGGAATTAAAAACAGCACCTCACTCATTTGGACCAGACCATTTCCCTGTGGTGGATAATAATCTACTACATCGGCTCCACCCTCCCCCGGCAGCTTCCTTTCTAGTGCTGGTTCTGGCTAACCCTGGGCGAAGAACTACGCTCCGTTTGCGGAGTTTGCGGAGTTTTGGCAACTCCGCGTTCCGCGGAGTTCGCGTAGCTGCCGATAACTCCGCTATCCGGTGCGGAGCGTAGTTGCCGCGCGCTAAATAACATTGTCGCGCGCTAAATAACATTATCGCGTGCGCGGCAATGGCTTACCTTGGTTCTGCGTTCGCTTTTTCCCGGTCGCGTCTGCCACCATGTTTGTAAACCCTTCCGTGCAGCTGTGCGAACGCGATAACGTCATTGGAAGCGCGATAAAGCCATAAGGACGCGCGAGTATGTTTGTTGGTAAGATCGAGTTGCCGAACACGCAGAACCTGCAATCTTGCACAGAATAACTCGCGAGCATGTTAAAAGTTAAACCATAATAATAAATTACCATTTTGGTTAGCAAACAAGTGAAAAACCCCTCAAAGTTGTACCTTTGGATGTATTTTTTGGGGGGAAAGAGTCCTCTTTCTGTTTCTACTCTATTTTTGAATATTAAGGAGGAAGGGCTCTGGAGTTTACAACTTCCTGTTCCTGTCCACCAGGCTCCTCCCAGTGCTTTGTCCATGAGGTGGTCACTTTCATTTGGATTTTGAGCTGGCAGGATCACTTTCTGTGTGTGTTGGCTGCATTACTGCTTTTTTTGAATCTTACTGAGGACTTTTGGATTTTGAATTCTCTTTTTCAAGTAAGTTCAGTAATGTATGAGTGAGTATGATGTTGTAGACTTGTGTTTGTTTGATTTAAATTTTTTTAACTACAGTATTCATTCCTTGATTTAAATTATTGATGGGTGCCTACTTTTATGAGGTCCCAACTTGTATTTCTTTTTAAATTTCATCCAGGCTACATAGAGAGGTACCCATGGGTAAAATCATAATTCTGTGTTTAAAATTTTATTCAAGTTTGTAAACAAACATCATGGCTGGCATTGGATTATGGTCATCATTATGCAATAGCAATGTCTGCTGTGGTATTTCTGTTTGTGTAATGAAAAAGTTTTTTATTTTTTTAAGCCAATAGCTGACCCTAGTACTCCATGTAGTTAGTGTGTAGGCATGTTTGAGTTCATTGTAATAACTTTCTGTGGTTGGCCTGGCCATGTGTTGTTGGCGGCCATTTTATGTTTCCCAGCCACTTTGGTCTTGCCATAGGCCTCCAAACTTGTGGCCTACTCTTCCAGTAGGCCAGAGGTACTAGTCATAGGGTCATGAAAGGTAATCAACCGTTTTTCTGGTGTACCTCTAATTAGGAAATCATGGATGGACTGGTTTGATTTAGAAAATCTTATGTTTATGTGTGGGGTATGTCAGGTTTCGGGTGTCTGTCAATTTCTGCCATTAGGTAACCCTAGGAATACAGCTCGGGTAGTTTTGGTAACGTCGCACCGTGTGAGAACGCGACCTTACCTTTTTTGTCTTGTTCGCGCGCTCAATGTACTGGCTCGGGAACGCGATAACGACTTTTCACTCGATTCGCGTTGCCGAACACGCCGATTTTGCATTCTCGCGAACAATATGTCCCGAGTTGCATAAAAGTTCCTCGAAAATGTTTAATGTGTCCCCTGTGCTACAAAAAAGTCCTCATTTTTGTGTTATTTGGTTGTAGTTTTGTCTTCCTGGAGCATGGGCCACTCTCAGTTCCTTTCTGTCCTCTATGTAATGATTTCTTGTTTATGGTTGGGGTGACCAATTTGGGGGGTGGTGTCTGGTGTGTCCATTTTGTGAAGCTAAGCATTGTCCCTTTGGCATAGGCATTTATTGTCTGTCCTCTCTTTCTTTTCATGTAGTGGTGAGGGCCATTTTGTGTGTACTTACTTCCTTTGTGATGATTCTGCTATGTTGTTGTTGGTGGGCAGGCCATGTGGTGGCGGCCATTTTGTGTATGCTTCCTTTGTGACTGATTTTGCCATGTGGTGGAGGCCATTTTGGGTGCATCCCCTTTCCATGTTGTTTTTGGGTGTCCCTGTCCTCCTGGCCCTATGGAGGCGGCCATTTTCTGTGTCCTTCCCTGGTTCTCTTCTTTTGCCATAGCCATCCAAGGCTTTTGTAGGTACTACCACTCACAGCCATAGGTGCATTCAAGTTAATCAACTATTTTTGTGGTGTAACTTTAATTACACCGTGTATGGCTTTGGATTGCTTCACATTTTTTGTAATGGTGGTACTTTTAGTTTTTTGGTTGCTTGTGTGTAGCTATTATGGCACTCCCTGCCATTAGGTAACCCTAGGAATACAGCTCGGGTAGTTTTGGTAACGTCGCACCGTGTGAGAACGCGACCTTACCTTTTTTGTCTTGTTCGCGCGCTCAATGTACTGGCTCGGGAACGCGATAACGACTTTCCACTCGATTCGCGTTGCCGAACACGCCGATTTTGCATTCTCGCGAACAATATGTCCCGAGTTGCATAAAAGTTCCTCGAAAATGTTTAATGTGTCCCCTGTGCTACAAAAAAGTCCTCATTTTTGTGTTATTTGGTTGTAGTTTTGTCTTCCTGGAGCATGGGCCACTCCCAGTTCCTTTCTGTCCTCTATGTAATGATTTCTTGTTTATGGTTGGGGTGACCAATTTGGGGGGTGGTGTCTGGTGTGTCCATTTTGTGAAGCTAAGCATTGTCCCTTTGGCATAGGCATTTATTGTCTGTCCTCTCTTTCTTTTCATGTAGTGGTGAGGGCCATTTTGTGTGTACTTACTTCCTTTGTGATGATTCTGCTATGTTGTTGTTGGTGGGCAGGCCATGTGGTGGCGGCCATTTTGTGTATGCTTCCTTTGTGACTGATTTTGCCATGTGGTGGAGGCCATTTTGGGTGCATCCCTTTTCCATGTTGTTTTTGGGTGTCCCTGTCCTCCTGGCCCTATGGAGGCGGCCATTTTCTGTGTCCTTCCCTGGTTCTCTTCTTTTGCCATAGCCATCCAAGGCTTTTGTAGGTACTACCACTCACAGCCATAGGTGCATTCAAGTTAATCAACTATTTTTGTGGTGTAACTTTAATTACACCGTGTATGGCTTTGGATTGCTTCACATTTTTTGTAATGGTGGTACTTTTAGTTTTTTGGTTGCTTGTGTGTAGCTATTATGGCACTCCCTGCCATTAGGTAACCCTAGGAATACAGCTCGGGTAGTTTTGGTAACGTCGCACCGTGTGAGAACGCGACCTTACCTTTTTTGTCTTGTTCGCGCGCTCAATGTACTGGCTCTGGAACGCGATAACGACTTTCCACTCCATTCGCGTTGCCGAACACGCCGATTTTGCATTCTCGCGAACAATATGTCCCGAGTTGCATAAAAGTTCCTCGAAAATGTTTAATGTGTCCCCTGTGCTACAAAAAAGTCCTCATTTTTGTGTTATTTGGTTGTAGTTTTGTCTTCCTGGAGCATGGGCCACTCCCAGTTCCTTTCTGTCCTCTATGTAATGATTTCTTGTTTATGGTTGGGGTGACCAATTTGGGGGGTGGTGTCTGGTGTGTCCATTTTGTGAAGCTAAGCATTGTCCCTTTGGCATAGGCATTTATTGTCTGTCCTCTCTTTCTTTTCATGTAGTGGTGAGGGCCATTTTGTGTGTACTTACTTCCTTTGTGATGATTCTGCTATGTTGTTGTTGGTGGGCAGGCCATGTGGTGGCGGCCATTTTGTGTATGCTTCCTTTGTGACTGATTTTGCCATGTGGTGGAGGCCATTTTGGGTGCATCCCTTTTCCATGTTGTTTTTGGGTGTCCCTGTCCTCCTGGCCCTATGGAGGCGGCCATTTTCTGTGTCCTTCCCTGGTTCTCTTCTTTTGCCATAGCCATCCAAGGCTTTTGTAGGTACTACCACTCACAGCCATAGGTGCATTCAAGTTAATCAACTATTTTTGTGGTGTAACTTTAATTACACCGTGTATGGCTTTGGATTGCTTCACATTTTTTGTAATGGTGGTACTTTTAGTTTTTTGGTTGCTTGTGTGTAGCTATTATGGCACTCCCTGCCATTAGGTAACCCTAGGAATACAGCTCGGGTAGTTTTGGTAACGTCGCACCGTGTGAGAACGCGACCTTACCTTTTTTGTCTTGTTCGCGCGCTCAATGTACTGGCTCTGGAACGCGATAACGACTTTCCACTTCATTCGCGTTGCCGAACACGCCGATTTTGCATTCTCGCGAACAATATGTCCCGAGTTGCATAAAAGTTCCTCGAAAATGTTTAATGTGTCCCCTGTGCTACAAAAAAGTCCTCATTTTTGTGTTATTTGGTTGTAGTTTTGTCTTCCTGGAGCATGGGCCACTCCCAGTTCCTTTCTGTCCTCTATGTAATGATTTCTTGTTTATGGTTGGGGTGACCAATTTGGGGGGTGGTGTCTGGTGTGTCCATTTTGTGAAGCTAAGCATTGTCCCTTTGGCATAGGCATTTATTGTCTGTCCTCTCTTTCTTTTCATGTAGTGGTGAGGGCCATTTTGTGTGTACTTACTTCCTTTGTGATGATTCTGCTATGTTGTTGTTGGTGGGCAGGCCATGTGGTGGCGGCCATTTTGTGTATGCTTCCTTTGTGACTGATTTTGCCATGTGGTGGAGGCCATTTTGGGTGCATCCCTTTTCCATGTTGTTTTTGGGTGTCCCTGTCCTCCTGGCCCTATGGAGGCGGCCATTTTCTGTGTCCTTCCCTGGTTCTCTTCTTTTGCCATAGCCATCCAAGGCTTTTGTAGGTACTACCACTCACAGCCATAGGTGCATTCAAGTTAATCAACTATTTTTGTGGTGTAACTTTAATTACACCGTGTATGGCTTTGGATTGCTTCACATTTTTTGTAATGGTGGTACTTTTAGTTTTTTGGTTGCTTGTGTGTAGCTATTATGGCACTCCCTGCCATTAGGTAACCCTAGGAATACAGCTCGGGTAGTTTTGGTAACGTCGCACCGTGTGAGAACGCGACCTTACCTTTTTTGTCTTGTTCGCGCGCTCAATGTACTGGCTCGGGAACGCGATAACGACTTTTCACTCGATTCGCGTTGCCGAACACGCCGATTTTGCATTCTCGCGAACAATATGTCCCGAGTTGCATAAAAGTTCCTCGAAAATGTTTAATGTGTCCCCTGTGCTACAAAAAAGTCCTCATTTATCTGTTATTTGGTTGTAGTTTTGTCTTCCTGGACAGGCCATGTGGTGGCGGCCATTTTGTAGGTACTTCGTTTGTGCATTTATCATTGGCCTCCCTGCTTTTGGTCTGATCTGATAGTAGGCCAGAGTCCCAGAGGTGGTAGTTACTAGTTAGCGGGGCTGCTTTATGTAGCTGTTTCTATTTGGTCTATTTAATTACCATCATTATGGCATGTGTGTATGCCATTGCATTTCCAAGTTTGTTGTCTGGGCAGGGGGGTAGGTAACTTTTTTGTGTGTGTAATAATTTTATGGCTTGTATGTGTTTTTGCAGTGAAGTTTTACAAACTCTTAGCCATGGGGTATTTTGATTTTCCTTGCATTAACCTGTCATGACTCATGTGTAGCAGGCATCCTCCTTTTTCTGTCCATATTGGTATATGATAGGCCTGCTTGACTTTATTATTGGTTCTTTCTGGACTTCATGTGGCTGGGAGCTGTGGTGCTGGTAGTATTAGTCTTCTTTTTTGTGTTTTATACATTGGCCTGTGTGTCTTTCAATTGTTCATGTGCTGGCTTGCTGCTTGTTTCACTGACGTGTTCTGTCTTCTTTGCTTGTAGGTGCACAGAAAAAGACTGAGGAGGTGCGGGTTGTTTTCATCCATTGCCCGTTCAACTGCCAGACGGACGTCCTTCAATTGTACACCACGTGTGGTGTGTGACTCATCTGACCACACATCTCTGCAATTTGTGCTACTGAGTGCTGCTGTGTGCTGACATCAGAAGAAGATGGGCCCTAAGAGAGCAGGTACCAGGTCCTCCACCACCAAGAAAGTTGCTGAGAAGAAGGTACAGAAGAAGGAAGTGTCACTTAAGGCTGGTATGGACCCCCAAACCTTTTTTGGGCCCCCAAAACGTACGCCTGCAGCAGCGGTGTCCGTGGTGCAAGCTGGGGCCAGCACATCCGCATTAGCGGGGGCAAGCCACCAACCCAGGGCCAAGCACATGAGGGTCGAAGAGGTAGCCAGCCTAGTGTTACAAAGCAGTGATACTGAGCCTGAACTTAACTTATCGCTGTCTCAAAGTAGCACACAATCCACGCAAGATGAAAGTGCTCAACAACCGCCGCCAGCAGTAGATGTTCAACAACCACAACCACTTCCCGCAATAGTTGTTGAAAAACCACAACCACCGCCCGCAATAGTTGTTCAACAACAACAACCAAATCCCACAATAGTAGTTGTTGAAGAACCACAGCACGCTATAGTACTTCCTCAAGAACAACAACCACAGTCTCCACACGCAATAGTAGAAGTTGTTCCTCCCGATGTCGGGGCAGTTCAGGAAGTAGAGCCTCATTCCGAGCAAGAAGAAGAGGAAGCCACTTCTGGAGGTGATCTACTGTCTTTAAATTTACGAAAGGAAAGCAGTGTTAGTGGCAGTGCATCGAGTTCTTCGCATAGCATCCCTTCAGATGACCTTGATAACGAATGGCGTCCACCACGAGTAACTGAGCATTCAAAGGAGAGACATCCTAAGACCAGGCTTGGAAAAAGGAAGGATCCGGCAAGGCTTGAACTTCCGGAGTTCGATGTAGGTGAGCAGGATACTGATGGTGATAAAGACGGGTCTGACACTGACAATGTCATCATCACAAGCGTTATTCCTGGTGCAGAGGATGTAGAGACCAGCATTTTCACCCTATCCAGAAGGGCTACGATTAGTGATGAGCAGGTAGCACGTGTAACTCCTACACACTCAGCGCCCAAAGTAACACCAGCTCCCATTTTTGCATCAGCGAAGGCCCGGCAGCGTGCGACATCCAGCGCAAGCACCACCTCAACAGAAGGAGGTAGTGGCAGTACTAGTACTGAACTGTCACATAGGGAAATTCAACAAAAAGGCTCCAGGTTCATCCGGGATTGGAAGTGGGTCCTCCTCTTCCTATGGCAGGAGACAAAAGTTTAGCTCCCCAGTCTGGGATTTTTTTACGGTTCACCCACATCAGGAGAACATTGCTATATGCACCATTTGTCACACCAATGTTAGTCGTGGTAAGATTGGTACAAACTATGGTACTGGAGGCCCAACGACCCATATGAAAAAAACACACACAATTGTATGGGAGAACCACCTTGCAAGCTTAAAAGATGTAAGCACTGGTGTTGGTGGGGAGGATACAGTACTACAAGGTCCACTCATGGAAGAAGAGGGAGACGATGACCTTCTATCTGGGAGTGGTACACAAATGAGCCCTGTCGCCAGCACTGGAGTGGTGCAGTCCAAATCCTCAGCATCAGCAACTTCTCAGTGGCACCAGAGTCAGCCGGAGACACCAAGGGCAAGGAGTGAAAAGTCTGCGTTGAAAGGTGGTCCGTCTAGCAGAACAGAAAGAATTACCAAGCAGCTTAACATTACTGGCATGTTTAGGCAGGAGGGAAAGTACGAGCGGAACCACCCAACAGCACGTTTGTACAATGCGAAACTTGCAAAAATGTTGGCACTGGACCTTCTCCCATTTTCATTTGTTGAGGCAGTGGGATTTCGGCAATTAGTGGCAACACTCGCCCCAAAATGGGACGTTCCCAGTCGCTACTATTTTGCAAGAGTTGCTATTCCAGCACTACACCACGACGTGCTGGGATTGATTGGGAAAGCCTTACAACAGAGTGTTGTCCATTGTATCCACCTGACAACCGACATGTGGAGCAGTCGCGAAGCCACAGCAGATTACATGTGCATCACCGCACACTGGATCTCTTTTGCAGGTGTGAAAGACAAGTTAACATCAGGCCTTCTTGAGGTTGCTGGGATTTTCAATGACACTCGCAAACATGCAACTGTAGCCATGTTTGGTATGGAGAAAAATCATACTGCTGACAACATTTTGTCTGACTTTAACAGCAAGGTCTTTGAATGGCTGAAACCAAGAGGCCTTAAGATTGGTTTTGTTGCCACCGACAATGGCAGTAATGTAGTGAGGGCAATGAAAGATGGACAGTATTTCAGGGTACCCTGTTTGGCACACTGCATTAACTTAGTCGTGCAAGGCTTTCTGAAAAATGAACTCCAAGTCAGCACCATACTGACCATCTGCAGAAGAATATGCACGCATTTTAACCATTCTTTCAAAGCGCGGAAGCTGCTACGCGTCATTCAGCGGGAGCATAATTTGCCAGTCAAAGCACTGATCCAGGAGGTCCCAACACGTTGGAACTCGACTTATTTCATGCTTGAGCGTCTCTTTGAGCAGTACATACCACTGAATGCTTATGTAATGTCAAGAAGATTAGTGGATCCTACTGTTAATCTTAAAAGCCTGACCGTTGAGATGTGGCAGTGGGACATCATTAAATGCTTGACAGAGATGCTACAACCTTTTGAGGTGTTCACACGTGCAGTTAGCAGGGAGGACTGTACTATGGGCCAAGCCATCCCATTGTTGTACATGCTCGAGCAACAGCTGAAGGAGGTCTGTGAAACATACGAAGGTGACGAAGAAAAAGTTGATGCATGTACCTTGGCCAAGGCCTTACGCAACCGCTTATCTGTAAATGCAAGGCTTAAAATGATTGTGTCAGATCCAAATTACATAACTGCAACAATCTTGGATCCACGGTACAAATTGTTTGTCAGCAGTAGCGCAGTCATTCCTTTTTCAGATGGGGATGTTGCCAATTACAAAAGTTCCATAGCTGTGGAAGCTAATGATTTCGAAACTGAACGGCTGTTACTTAAAGGCCTGACAGTGCCAGCCCAGGACAGTCAAAGTACTCCAGGCCATCCTCCTGAGGCAACTCAGGCAAGTTCATCACAGCATGAGAGCGGTGCGTCCGCTTCCCAGCAGGCACCAACAGTACCAAAAGCAGCACCTACACGATCTGATTCAGCAGACACAACCAAAAGCATAACTGCTTTTTTTCTACAGAAGGGGATGGGTAAGTCCGTTGCTGTTGCAAAGGGGAAAGAGGAGCAGCAAAGCCGAGCACCAATGAACACTGAGCGGATGGTTCAGGCCTATCTGGATGACACAACAGAGGTGTTCATGGAGCAAAGCCCATTGGTCTATTGGTATGAAAGAAGGAGACAGTGGCCAGTGCTGAGCAGGCTGGCGATAAAGTATTTGGCTTGTCCTGTAGCCAGTGTCGCCTCTGAGCGGGTTTTCAGTGCTGCTGGTGCCATTGTGACATCGAAAAGGACCAGTCTCTCCCCCAAAAGCGTCGAGAGGCTGACAATGATAAAAATGAATCAACACTTCATACCACCAGACTATACTGTACGTGAATCAGAGCAGGATGAAGAAAGCGAGCCCGAAGAATTCCTCACTGCTGGGTTACATGACCTACTGCTGTCCGGACCCGCAGAGTTTGAGGACGAGCACCTCTTCCCTGACCAATAGGCTGTTAAATTGTGACTTTTTCCCTTCTTTTATTTGTGTTATTTATTTTCTTATTAAAAATGACTTTCTGGTGCAAAACTGCTAATCTTAAAATAAAAAGCTCAACCAAATCCATCCCCACCACTCATTCTTTTAATGTACCTACTGGAGTTGCACACCTGTGCATTTATTTTCGCTGTATCTTTTTTAGTTACCTCCTGGAGTTGCACGCCTGTGCATTTATGTTCCATGTTGACTGCACTCCTCAGAGTCTTGCTGCATCTTCTTGACTCCCACTCAAGTCAATACAATTCCATCTTGGCAGCCATACATTTGATGTTGTAGATGGAGTATAGTACAATAACAATAATGTAGCCTCTAACAGTCCCTCCATAATAAGTGAACCGTACATGACTACAGCCATCCTCTATTTCATTTGAAATCTGCAACTCATAATAACTGCCTTGCTGAGTCTTACTGTTAAGGCTACCACCTCTGTCTGCAGGCATTCAGAGACGACTCTTCTGTGTCAAAAGAAACTTGAGCAGGCATCCACAACTGAAGTCAACTTGTTGTGATGACTCGCATTACAAAGGCTCGGCAGCATCTGTGATCAATCTTCTGACAGTGAAAGAGAAGAAGAGCAAAACAGGTATAAAAATGAATGATGTCATGCATTGCATTGGATGTATTTTTTGGCTGACTCTGAGCTAATGTGCATGGAGTTGAAGTATACTAGTAACTTCAGTTCAGACTCACGTGATAGCCAATTCTTCCATGTTATTTACTAATAATAGAAATTATTTACGCACTTGTGTTCCTACTACTACAGATGCAGTCAGGACTTAATTTATCGTAGTCACTCACTACAGACTGAGTTTCTGATGATAATGATGGTGACCACCATATCTTTGCTGTCAGGCAGTTGGATCTGAGCTGATTGATGCACGATGTTTCTTGGAGTGGAATACAAGGTAATAAATAAATACAAATAAGAGTCACAGCACAGTAGACCCAGGCTACTACATGTTTGTGCACAGTGCTGTGGTAGAGTACAATAGTGGTATGATTGATGACTGAGAATGACGCATTGATTTTGTTGATTAATTTTGTAAATGCTAGGTTGCTTTTTCAATTTCATTCACCTTTCTGTGGCTCTGAAATTTTTAGGGAAATGCAGTTTGTATAACGGCCAAACCTGTGTCGTCGTGGGCCTGTTGTTGTGTGCTGGCTCCTGTCTTTTTTTGTACTTCTAGATTAAAAATGATATGCAACTAGTAGACTTATACAAATTGTATCCAAGCCGCCTCAGTCTGAAAGTCCTCTCATACGACTACTCCTCTTGTGTTGTTTTTTTTATCTTCACTGTATTACAATTTGTTTAGGTCATTCACATTCTTTTGTATTTGCCTTTTCTTTTTCAGGCTGGACATCTTTCACGGTTCACCCACTGCTTTATAGTATGAGCATCAACTCTCATCCTTACCACAGATCCTCATCATCAAGCAATTGGATTGCGGGAAACCAAGAATCATATTCAGCGTGTCCTTTTCTTACGTCCATTGCTTACAATCATTAGCTAGCGGATCAACATCATAAATCATCGTCTTCATTGTTTTGCTTTTGTTGTCTCCAATCTCCATGCGTACTGTTTTTCTTTCTCAAACCTTTCCCAAAACCCCCGTACCCATCCATTAAACAATCCCTAACACTCTTCCCCCGGGCTGCGTGGTTACATTGAGGTGTGATGTTTCTTACATTAAATATACACCAACAATTTGATCACGCGCTTGCTGGGGCAGATGTGGTCAAAGCAACAATAGTGAAATGTCAACAAGGCATGGCCAGGAGCTTCTGCGGCTTCCCAACTCAAGCTCTGTGTATAACGCCAAATAATTTACCATTAACATCAAACAACGAATGCATCTAATGAATTGGCGTAATTTTTTGGGTTTAAAGTGTAAAGCATTATGATTTAGAAAAGTTTGACGTTGCCGTGAGTACTACAAGTAAAGTTGAACTTCTTATCTTCTCTTGCACTTTGTTTCCAGTCCCCAAAACCATTGTTTTGTTTCAGTTTAGCAGTTGCAATATTGGGTCACCCATGCAATGTACTGTACTTACTTATACTACCCCCACATTGTCTGTCACGCAAATGACTGTCTCTTTCTTTTTGTCGCTACTGGCAGGGTCTGTCTACTACTATCACAGAAGTTCTGATTCTGAACCACAGATTCTTCGCCATTGTCTTGGAAATCAAATGCAGCCCTTGCAGTGCCACACTTCATGATAAATCATCATCATCTCATCAGCAATCACAGGTAAGATAAGTTTGCAGTGAGGTATAACGCAAGACAGACTGGTCGTTCTTCTAATACTACAAATATAACTCGGTGAGGGTTTGCTGCATCTATCTGTTTGCATGTTAAAGATGTGGGCAATATATTTTATTATTAAAAAGCACTGTCCGCCGACCTGCATGGCCAAATTAAACCTTGCGAGGTTGCACAACGTACATTATTTGGTGAAACACTCCCCCCTCCAACCCCACAAGAAACGCAAATGAACTTCAAATGTTTTCTTTTTAACATAACTTTGTGTCTCGTTTATTTTAACATAATGTAATATATAACTAAAGATGATACAAAAATAAAATATATATAAATCCTACACCAAGCTGTCCCCCTACCCGCCTCCCCTAACCCCAACCAAATTCCCACGCTCAATGTCATGTAAAAAAAAAGTAAAAACCCAACACCCAATTCCCACCCACCAACAAAAGGATTGAAAAAGGGGCAAACAGGGTCCATCTCATAGCCGGCGGGCTTTTAAGTGTTGATCCACCAGGATCTTTACACGCTCCTCTATCTGTTTTTTAGTCTGACTGCTTTGAGCCTCCAGCCTGGCTACCCGGAGGAGAATTTTTCGCTGGAACTGGCGGCACCTACATTGGCAGCCATGTTGTTGTGGGGGGGTGGACGATGCGGGGAAAATCTGGCGGCGGGCGGCTGCCTGACCACGCCGACGTACTCCTGCAGGCTTGGGGGCCGGGGCATTGGAAGAGGCAGCAGCTGCTGCCGCCGCCTCCTCCTCCTCCTCCTCGGCCTGAGCCACCAGCCGGCGGTAGGCCTCAACGATGGCCTGCAGTTTCCGCTGACGGGCCCGGACTGCCTGCTCCTTCCTCGTTGGTTTAGAAGGAGTAACTATAAAGAAAGAGACAGAATTGTTGTAATCAAAAATCCCAGCAAATAAAGAACACAAAATGGATCCAACACATAGTGGGCGGCACAGTACAGTAGCAATAGCAAGCAAGTTGAGTACCTAAAATGTTGTTTTATCTATCTTGAACATTCTACGCCTTATATACTTCATTTGTCTGCCTTTTTGGCACGGCATTATGCCTGCCCTAGTAACATAGCATGGGTGTACTTCAACGGTCACATACGAACACCTGTCTTTTTCATATCTCGTTTTTTTATATCATATACTCTGTGCTTCCGGGAAAAGTGACAGTCTCAAACTAACATTAAATTAACAGTGGCCAGCTAGTACTAGTAAATGTCTACTCTAGAGACTATCATTCTTTATATCGCCAACAAACGTTAGGTGGTTTGTGTTTCGCCAGCAACGACCCGGAATGCATCCAGTCGTCCCCTCCTTCCCTTGCCTTTGTGTTTAACCAAAACACCGCTGCCAACACTAGTATCCACTATCCACTAACCACCAATATTGGATGTGTCTCCCACCCACGCAGGCAGCTGTGTTTTCCACTTTCTATGCTTCCACAACAACCCACGCATCCAACTGCTCTCAAACACCTGCATTGCTGATTCCAAAGTATCCTTCTATATTATATGATTAGAGCTTTTTCCTTGCACCTTTCATCATACTTAAAATCAATCTCATGTTAATCCATCGCGGTCATGTAATGTTGTGGATAAGACTTTTTTAGTCTGCCACCAACCTTTCACAGCTGAGTTGTAGTCACATAGAAGAGGCATGTATAACTAATTTTATCAATTCTGGCCGGTGGTAATGCTTTTGCTAAGCTTGGTAATGAGAACAGTGGCATCATATATTGTCCAGTAGAACTTCAAGTTCATTATAAATATCAGAGTACAGTGAGGAAGTTTTCCCTACCCACCAAGTAATGCGGATCACTATTGAATGTAACTTACCATCGCCCACCGTTGTTGTCTCCTCCCCCGCTGCTGCCGGTGCTGCTGTAGGTGCCTCTGGTGGTCCTCCATTCCCCTCCGGGATCGCCTCTGCTGACGGCGTTGCAGCGCCGCTGCCCCCGTCGGCACTGGTGGATGGTACCGGTTCTGCAAAAATAAAAATAAGTAATTAAGTACACCTTTTTAGATGGATGCACAGCCCCCATTGTACTTGTTCACCAAGAACGGAGTTCTGCAAAACAGTTAAGTACAACGTAATCACTAGTAGTCCACATTGCCTAGTACAGCAGAGTAAGTAACACACTACACATATCAGCATTTATTTGGTATGGTATGGTACCCAAGCTCATCTCATCTATACTGCTACTCTAGTCCTTGGAAAGTTAGACTGAACCATGTAACCTAACCAGTTTGTACATCAATGACATGTCTACAGTTTTGCGCATGCTACCTCACAGCTTGTTGCGCAGTACGAGAAGATGCCTTTGAGGCCACATGATAGTTCAAAGCATACACCTGAAGAGTTTGGAAAATAGAGGCCCGTATTTACTTTTTGAATGTGGATTGTGGAATCCAGTTTCCTTACAGCCTCAGGTTACACCTTTTTTTTTAGCATGACAGCTAAAAAGTTGAATAAATGTATGTAATGTTTTCATACTGTCTAACGTGCACCACTTTTGTCATTATCTTTCGGCAGATGAGAAGATTTACTTCTAAGAAGCAAAGATTTGCAGAGCTTACCAACAAGAGGCATATGCAACCAGTATACGTTCAATGGTGAGGGGTCTCCGACATTTCCCACATTTCCCTATCGTGCACTGGTAGCTGTACAAATGTAGAATACTTTTTATTGAGCCTTTTTTAACTCTGGATTTCTTCTGGTGGCCCTGCCCTTGACGTATTTGACAGAACAACTTAAAAACATTGATGTTACTTACTTAGTTACTTCTAACAAAATAAAGGTTTTGAAGTACCACATTGACTCGGAAGTATATTTTCAGTGTCTGTTGTCTTGTAGACTTACACGAGAGAGTGAGAAAAAGGGGGTTACTTAGGTTATGGATTGTGTAATAAAATCATTTGGCATCTTCATATTGGGGTTCAGGAAAGGGGTAATTGAATAATTGACCACTGACTGAGCCCATATAGGTTGTCGTTCATTGAATTGTGGGTTCCTCTGAGTTCTGTGACTGAGGTGTAAGACTCGAAGTAAGTAAGGTCCAACCTGCCTATCAACAACAACATCCAATTTTGGGGTGCATACATAGTTATGTATGTCACTGCATAGAAGAATACCCGCAAGAGTAGTAGTGGTATTCATTACTAACGCTTACAAAATAGTAGACCAACATCTGCATGCATACTTGGTTGGTGTCAATTGCCAAAGAAGAGACATTACAGAGGAAAAAGCATAAGACAGGAGTGGACCCTGTGCCTTCCGCTATTCGATCACAGATTTTTTGAAAAGATTGATACCTTAACTAAACAGTTAGGTGAAATGTCATTAATCGGTTGGAAAAAAAGCTCCGTTAGAAAGTTAGGGAAATATCATTGTTCCAAAAGAAAACACTGTTGGACTTACTAGGGACAGCAGCAGGATCCTCAGTAGAGGAGCTCTGTGCCTGTGGTTCACAATCACGTTCACCCGCCGACTCGGTCCCAGCCTTCTGCTTGCCCCTGGGTTCTGTGGTTCATGTAAGAAATAATAAAGAAAGAGAAAACATTGAGTGCTGTGAAACATAGACAGCAAGCATTTCAAAAACCACTGCTACAACATTAAAAGAAACAAACATTGGTCTACCAAATGACTACTGCCTTGCATGATTCACTGACTAGTGTACTTGGTGAAAACAAATCAAATGTTCCATAAACATTCTGATTGCAGATTACTAAGTAACACAGAGGCAGTAAGACCTGAACAACACCACAGATTCAAGAATGGGGTAATCAATCAATTATCTGTAAGTAGCCATTTCTTTTTCATTTTTTGCCAGCAAAATGCATAGATCGCAAGGAGGAGACATGCTTAACTTTGTGCATACTAACTAACACGAAATTGTACGTTCATGGCATCATATTTTGTTTTGCTACTGACTGAATGCTACTGCTGCCCTACCCACTCAATAAACAAACTACATCAGTTCTATGGAGGGCTGAGGCAGGGGCGGCTATAGGCTCATGGTGGTCCTGGACTCCTGGCCAGGGAGCGTAGGTGGGGGGCCCGGAAGAGGAGGTCGGGGCGGAGCACGGAGGCCAGTGAAGAGGGGGAAGTCAGGGTGTTTGGAAGTGGAACAGAGCCGGAGGCACCAAATCCCTGCCAGGGGCCGCCACGCAAATATGTATCCATCCTCTGAGGATTATTAAATTAAGGATATATATTGGTGGGGTGGCCCCTGGCGTTTGGTGGCCCTGTGCAGTTGCACAGCTTGAACATGCCTAAATCCGGCCCTGGCTGAGGTAAGAAGAACAAAGTAACTTTTGCATTCATTGCCAGAGGAGTATTATTCATGCAGAAGAGAAGGCCGTGAAAAAAAGATACGATATGCATTGCAAACACGTACAATTATCCATCAACGGCTATTTCACTGACGGACAAAGGAAGGACAAGACTCTATTAATAGCATTAACTAACTTCAGTTCTCTACAATAAAGAAAATCTCACACCAATAAACAGCAAAAGCTAGCGCCAAATTGAACACGCAAGAGTCAGTGAAGATGAAGAAGCGCAGCATAGACCAGTGTCATACAATTACAGTAGATATAATAACGGAAGGAATACATCGGAAATGTAACTAGGAGCACCAGTCATCGCGTTACTTATTCAGCCAAGATTTGCAAAGATACAACAACAATACTTATACTACTATAGAGATATATTATACACACACTTATTTTTTTTTGGGTAGCCACTCACCAAGACCCACGACCTCGACGCCAAGCAGGTCCAACAGGTCCTGCTCCCGGTCCAAAATGTCTGCCCAATGGTGGGTCAGCTGGTGGTGGGTACGCCGGATACCGGAGCAGCGGAAGACTGCCCGGCGCACCTTCACCCACCGCCGGAGACGCTCCTCAATATGCTGGTAGCCGGAGCCGGGCCTGCCACCTGCTGCCAACATCAAGGGGAGGTAGCGCTGGATAAAAAAAACCAGGGCAGCCACCTCCTCCTCCCCAAAAAGTTGGCGGGGCCTCACCCCTAGGGGGCGCATTCTGCCGCAAGGCAGCCTAGTTTTTTGGGGCACTGGCGCCTTGCCCTTTGAGCCGCCGCTGCTGCTGGCGCCCTTGACCATGGTTCTGGGTGGAGGGTAGAAGAAAACTAAAAGTTCAAGACAAAAAGGTAGGGGAAAGAAGAAGCAAGGTAAAAGAACAAGAAGGAAGTAAAAAGCAATAGAAAAGTTGTAAAAGTAGAAATAAAATGAAAAATATAAACCTAGGCACAGAGAGAAATAGGTAATAACTAAAGAAAGTTAGAAAAAGTGGGTAAAAAGACAAGGATTAAAGAGATTTTAACAGGATGCAAAAGTAGGCCCAAAACCATAGCCAGAGTGTGTGATCCAAGATGGCTGCGCCCATCGCGACCGCATGGGTAGGTTCGCGCGATATTTAGCGCGATCACGCACTTTTGTAGTGCGAACGAGAAGATGAGTTCCCGAACATGTCTTGCACAACGTGACCACGTTAATTGTGACCCGGAACAGGAAATAAGGGAACGCAAGCAGGCGGGACAAACCTCTGGGGTAATTTAGCGCGCTAGCCATCCCGCGCATGCAGGCAATGCCCCGAACACGTGCACCGCGCTCCCGAAGACGAAAAACGGCGCGCGAACGGGCCCAGCAAGCAACTCCGCATGCTTGCGGAGCTACGCGTAGTTCGCGGAGTGCAACTACGTCTTCGCGTAGCTCCGCGGAGTCCGACTCCGCGAACTACGCCCAGGGTTAGTTCTGGCCAATGTTCCTCTTCTGTGAGACAATCAGCAGGAATCTACGATGCAGCTAATGGACAAATGCTTGCATTGGCTATCAAATCAGCCTATGGTCTGGGGAATGGGGAGCCATCATTTAGCCAATAAAATCATTATGGCCAGGAGGGTGAGGTGGGTGGGAAATTCAACGAAAACCTTTGCAGGGGTTTGTGTAGTGGTAAACTTCAACAGTCCCCATACTGGCACTTTTCAGAAACCTTGAAAGATCTCGTCCGGGGAACACCCAGATCATTTCTTTGGCACTGGAGCATTTTAACAATCATGGCCCAACTTCAGGAATTAAACTAAGGGGTAGGTTAAGACGAGGTCAGCCCATGTCACGATATATATTGAGCGCTCAATTATTGCCTCAGGGGTTGGGCTTTACAGCAGTTTTGCCCCCCTCTCTGACTTGAAAGCTTGCAATTGACCATCAATTCCTACCTACCCATCATCCCCAATGTTGGCCAACTCTGCTTCTATCACGCAGATTCCATTGTTGCCCCTTTTCCATGAGGAAATAGGGGAAAGAAACAGGATAAACGTAGTAACATGGAACATGGCAGGGATCGCTTTAAAGGTAGGAAATGAAGATTGGCATAATCTTTGGCAAATATCAGACATTGTTTGCTTCAAATAAACCTGGGCCAAGGACTCCGTTTTTTCTCTGATTATCGCACCATTCAAACACCTGCAGTTCCTTCGACTTCAGGCAGAGCTAAGGGTGCTTTACTAACCCTTGTCTCTAATACACTCGTGGTTCAAGTTAAACAGCTGGGCCCCTAGGTCAACTTCTTTCAAATTATCCACTGCTGGCCAGTGGATATTAATTACATTTTATAATAACGATTTTGCGGGGAATATGAGACGAGTCGTAAATGACTTAAATAACAATCTCCGATTAATTAACTCACGAACACAAAGAGGTTTGCCTAGCATAATTTAGTTGGAAGACTTCAATACCCACTTGTGAAAGTATGCTGAGGTTAGCATGTGTGGGATGAACGATGTGCATGGCAACCCCCTTTTACATTACACACATAATGAATATGGTCATGTGCTCAATAGGCTATTACATACAAGGCATCTGAGTGTAATTAATAGTGGAAAGACAGGTCAGACAGAGCCAACATTTAGGAGGAACAGCTCTGAGTCTGCAATTGATTTTATTGTATCCTCTTCCGTATTATAAGACAGGGTGGGTGGACCATCTCAGTAATACATTCACCTCTTATAGTGATCATGCAATATTACTCATTCACATAATTATCTTGCAAAAAGTAAAGAGATCCTATATGCTAGTCAATAATATTGCACTATTTAGAAAAAACAGCTATCAAATGAGGTGGGCACAGGTAGACAAAAGAACCTGGCTTCTGCTAGAATACCCCAAGTAAGAGGGGACATTCTAAATTGCCTGGTTGAAGATGCATCTCCCTCCCTTTTAGTTTCCCAGTTCAGAACCCTTTTATCAAAACTAAAAAATGCACTTACCAGACACAAACCAGCAAACGGCACACCACCTGGTTGCTGGTTTGATTCAGCATTCTCATTAGCAAAGAGAGCTCTGGACAATGCCTTAAAAAAATCACCCCAGAGTTCTGGCACAGATAAGTTCCCTTCACAAAGATTACAAGCAGGTGAGGAGTACTTGTGCAAAGGCATTAAGGGAGAAGGCCTGAGATGACATTGTACAAGCTGCAAGTTCATGCAATAGTAGGAAGTTCGGGAGGTTACTAATGCCCCATATTTTAAAGATCTAAATGACCTGTCTCTTGATATGCATATAGAGGAAGATGCATGGATAGGGCACTTTGAAAGCATCTTTGTACAACAATTTCCCCTTGAGATCCCTCAACTTGATTTAGCGCCATCCATCCAAGGAACCCTGACCTTCTTGCTCCATGAATTGAGAAAAGGACTGGAATGCTGTGTACCAGGGAAAGCCCCGGGACCGGATGGGGTCTCAATGGACCGCTTCCAGGCCAATTACGATCTGTGGGTTCCTTTAATAACCAATGTTTTTAATAGTATAGCGGTAGAGGGCCCTTCACCATCTTGGAACCACAGCGCAACAGTTCAAATTTTCAAGAGGGAAGACAGGGGCTGCCCCAAAAACTATATGCCCATCTCCCTCCTGGAATCAACGGTAACATTTATGGGCCGGTTGTTGCTAGCCAGGTTGAAAGAGTGGGCAGAGTATTGCAATATGTTAATGCAGGCCCAATACAGATTCCAGATGGGCAAGGGGACAGTAGACCAATGTTTGAACCTCTCGCTTTGTATTGACAAGTACACGAAGACCAAAGGTGGGAAGATATATATGGCCTTCATGAACTTGTTCTTTGATTGCGTGCCCCACTCCAAACTGTGGCCAGTGATGGAGGGCATGGGGATCGATCCCTTGATCACCCGCTTTATTCGCCAGTTGTACGCCAATACCACTCCCTCTGTGAGGTACGGTAAAAATGGGGAATGCAAGCGCGCATTTAGGATCGAGAAAGGCATCAGATAGGGATGTGTCCTTGCCCGTTTCTTTTTTCCATATATACTAACGGGGTGGAGGTGGCCCTGTCTGGCCTCTTTTTAGATGTGCCAAAATTTGATAACACCGTACTCCCCATCTTGGCGTACACTGATGATGCGGTTCTGATTGCAAGGACAGGGGTAGCTCTCCAAAATCCTATATCTTCGCACGCCTCATTTATGGCTTCATCAGATCTGAGAGTGAACAAATCCAAATCATTCATCATTATAGCTGAAGCCCCTAGATGGCGAAAGCACTATATTTTTATCTATCCTCAAAGAAAATCGAAGTTGTTGATTACTTTTCATACCTGGGAATCTTGTTTGACAACAAGCAAACCTGGTGGCAGCCAGAGCCTTGGGTATGGAAAGAGGTCTCCAAGCGATAAAAGGTTTTGTTAAAAAAATTAGGAGCCGGACCTTTGCATACAATTAAAAACATATATCAAGCCAAAACGAAGGCGGCAGCAACTTATGGGGCGGGAGTTTGGGGAATGGCCCAAATTGACCAACTGCAGAAAGTGGAAGGCACCTTCTTTAAGTTGAGAGTTTTGCTACCATCCTCAACCTCCAACTATATCTTGCATCTTGAATTGGGCCTTCCATATTTGTTTGAATCTATTATATTAGTGCCCATCCTGCTGTGGCTCTCGATCTGGCACAGGGACACTGTCAGCTTAACCCAACGCATAATTGGTGATTGCCTGAGGCTCGAGAGCCATAGCAGGATCGTCTGGCTTAGATATGTGGAGGTGGAATTAAATGCAATTGGGGAGGGAGAACTATTAAGGGACCCTTCATCATGCAGCAAGGTATCTAAATGGAAAATAATCGAACTATACTTGCAGAAGGCCAACTGTGATCGCAGGGAAAAAAATAGGCATTTACAAACGCTCAAATCCTGCCAAGACCCGGGGAAGACCATACCGCGCCGTATGTCAATAGATTTACAAGACACAATTAATCGCCATTGTTTTACTTTACCGCGTCTCCTCCTAATTTCACATGACGGCCGGTTGGCATATTGCACAGATCGACTAATTCCGAAATAGGATTGGCATAGTCACTTTATATACATCACCATGTTAGTTCCAATAAACTGCGCTGCCTGCCAAGAGTTTTACTTTAATTCTCATGCAACGACACGGCATAGTCATTGTTTTCAAACAAACACTCGAGTAAGTCGACCATCACGGGGGATGTATGTCAATATCACTACGCCAGTTAAAAATACAGCGCCGCATGTCAGTCGAATTACAAGACACATTTAATCACCAATGTATCGATTTACTGGGTCTCCCTTCGGTTGTGGCAGACTTCTTAATTTCACACGGGATCCGTTTTGCGCATTGCACAGATCGACTTTCGCGTTTTATTGACACTATCCACACATTTCACCCTTAAATGACTACGCTCGACATACTCTGATCCTTCAGAATACAATCCGCATGCCACGCCAGGCCACTTTGGCAATCGTTTTTAATCAAGCACGGTTCATATGACTCTTATGTAAATCAAGTCACCAATTTATAGGTTTTTATCCATGACTAGCCTGAAACCAAACCCATTACTATTGTAGGCAACTGCCAAGGCGTCCCAGATCAGTACATTTTCCCACCGGCTGGTGTTGAAGAATCAATCACATAATAATATGGTATGATGATACTGTTAACCATGACAGTAAGACCACATCACCGTCAATTAAACAGGCACTAAGGTTTACTGTATAATATTTATAGGACCAGTGATCCAACAACATCCTGTGTGACATGTCGACTGACAGGCACCGGAAGAAGTATACCCAATACCAAGGTGAGCACACTAAAGGTGCCCCACACCTAATGTAGGTTTTTAACTGAGCCACGGTAAGCCCTGACCCATTGTTATTCTCATCCATAGGCTGTCCTAATTTATTTTCAGTCCTGATGAAGACCCGCCTAAGATGCACACAGTCAGCGCATCACCACTAGGGTCGAAATGTCGACGTACTATGCTATAGATCTAACTGTACAAAGTCTGATAGGATCAAAAGAAATAATTTTGCCAAAAGACTATTGTGATTACAGTTGATAAGCTTCAAAAATTGCATTTTGTATGTATCTATGTAGTGTAACCTGTAATTGTCCATCACAAATCATGATCTACACTACTTGTTGTATTTCATTGTAAATGTCTTTTTGTATTTTGGGCAGCATAACCAATGCTTTATTTAGTCAAAATTACAGAGAAAGTTGAATACTAAAGATTTACTTTCTCACCATTTGTGTCAGTGTTATTCATGTGTTTATCCTATTACGTGTGTACCCCTCCTGGGACATATAACTACTATTGAAGTATTAGGTACCATGTTAAATTGATTTTCTCCTCCCAACAGAACCATTATTGAATGTTGAAGGCCATTTTTACCTTTCCTCTGTCACTGTAGCACAACTCAGATTCATCCTGCTGCGTTTCCACTTGAATTTAATCCTGTTGATGTTTGGGTTCCCGGGAGAAGATGTTTAAGCACTCGATTTGGGCCCCTGCCTCTTTGACCAAGACCCACCTCAGTCCGACCTACACCTGCTACTGTTTTGCAAACGTTCCTCCTTCCAATTTTAAGGCAGCAACATTTTACGCAATGCAGAGTAGCACTACACTTTTTAACAGCACTTTCGAATCCCCATGTTCGTTTTACGGTAGCATCTTTTCCGTGGGCCTGTTGGAGAATTAGAAGGGTGAGGAGTTTGCCGCTCTGAACTTTAGTATTAACGGTCTAAGAATGCTCATGTAATTATCCAAAAGTCCAAGTTATGCTAAGATGCACACGAAACCCTTTGTACAATCTCAATGCCCAGGAAAATGCTGCCCTAATAACCTAAGGAAAAATCATGAGGGGACAGTCAAACCATGCGAAAATGGAGGAGGCATTGTCCTATTACATTCTCAGAAATATTAGAATAAATGTAAGTTTTGATAAACATACCTGACCATCATTGCATATGCAGAGGCAATACAGAAAAAGTATCAAGGCACAGATCCTGAACATTATAGAGGATGCAATGAATAAAGGTATTATCTGCAGACAGGAGTTTTAGTATCTTAATAGATCACAAACTCGAACACATTTTATGTATGGGGTTCTAAAAACCCATAAGGACCCTTTGGATCTACCACTCAGACCAATTGCATCTACCATAGGCTCAGCCACCGAGCCCTTTTTAAATATGTTGACCTGTTCCTTAAAATCCTAATTGTTGCCCTTCCGGCACACATTAATGATAAGGGCCAGATGATTTCTAAGCTTGAAGGCATTCCTTTTGATCCTGCAACAGATATCCTAGTCACAATGAATATTAAAGCATTATACACCAATATAACACAGCAAAAGGCTTTTGAAGCTGGTCAAACTATATTGGACAGAATGAGTATCAATAATCATCATGACTTTATCTTACAAAGTTTAGCTATTTTAGTCCTAGAAAATTTCTTGAGTTTAAAAATACTTGCTAACAGCAGATAAAGGGCGTCAGCGTGGGGAAGGCCTGTTGCCCCAATGTGGCCAATATCTATATGCAGGTTTTCCAAGACAAGTTTATAAACTATTAGATCAGCACCTTTCTCAGAAAATATGGACCAGTGAGCAAGATACATTGATGACATAGTTTTTGTATGGAAAGGTGAGGAGGAATGACTACAAGAATTTCTCCTGTTGATCAATATCTGTGATCCCCACATGAAGTTTACTCCCAAGATTGGCAACTCCTGATTCACAACCCCAAGATTAGCAAAACCAAAGTGGAGTTTCTTGATATCTAGTTTTTTCATCACAAAAATGTGATCCATGTTCCTTGTTCACTAAACCTATGGCCAGAAATACTGTGCTTCATTTTGACAGCTATCATCTCAGATGACAGAAACAGAGTATTCCCTTTAGCCAGTTCTTACGATTACACAGGAACTACACCTGCATCTAGGATTTTGATATGAGCTAAGAATAATTTAAAAGTAAGCTATAGGCTAGAGGTTATCCCAGACGCTTTGTTAGAGATTCATGCAAGAGGGCAAAGTACTAAACAGGGAAATGCTGTTCCTAGAAAAAACCCCAACTAGTGAAAAAAACCTTGTATGTGTCACCCAACATTCTTATCTCAATTACAAAATCTAACATAAGCTAACAGATTATAGGATCACAGTCGCATATCCTAAATAGTGGAGACTGCACAGAAAAACTCCTTAAACCTGTATATATGCGTTTAAATGCAATTTGAATCAGAGAAATTAGAGCTGACTTTGAGGAAGAAAAAAACTTAATCCAGAAATCCATTACAGGTTTGAAACTGATCTCTGGATATTAGATATGTGGCAACTGCCATGTCTGTGTCAGTGCCATTGTGACAGACACTCTGGGGAAAAACACACACTGGGGAAAAAGGAAAATTGAACTTTTCAAGATGACAAATAGTAGTAAATTTCAATGTTGTAAACTTGATTCACCCATAGGAAAAACAGAACAGGAGCCCCTCTGGTGGAACATTGGTCCAGTAAACATCATACGGAGAGTGACCAGATCTGCACCATCCTGGAAAAGATCAAAAGAGCCAGACACATTGACTTTGATGCACAAAGAAGAAAGAGGAAAGTGCAGTGGTTCTTTTCCCATGGAACTTCGGACCATGGTTTGAATGAAATTCTACCATTGAAAATGCCATGATTTAAGTCTTTATGGGTTCTGGTGACTTTCTCCCCTCAGCTGTCTTTTGATCCTACTTTTTATCTTTTATTCTCTATCTTTGTTGGATTCAATATTTGGTACAATCTGAAATGGTCCTATCTACACACCTCTGTGTGCTCTGCAGTTTGAGTTTCACTTATAGGTTACTTATTTCACTCCTTATCATCCACGTTATTCAGGATGTGATTTGCTTTTTATTGCTCTCATTTTATTCTCTGATGCTTTTGAGATGAACTCCATTGGGCACTTGCAATTCTTTATTTCTTTTTTCACTTATAATTTTTCAGGAGCCCTAGATACCTTTTGACTTTTGGATCTAGGGTCTGCTTATCAGGTAGAACGTAGTTATTGCCTGGTTTGAATCTATTAATCTTCTCCTTATTATAGTGGCTTGTATCTTTCCTCCAAACTCCTGTGATGTGGAAAACACCATGTCTTCTTTGTGGGGCAGATGATTACATTTGGGAGATATTTTTGCCCTAGTTTGTTTACCTTTGAGTAGAAGTGATTTTGCATGTTTATTTACTACCCCTATTTATGTCCTACAGCTATATATTGAGATGGTCTCACCATACCTTGCTGAGATTCTTAGCATCTTTGTGTACAGTGCCTCTGGCTCTTTATTATGATGAACGCAAGCTCAATATTTTTGGGAACTTTTTATATTTTCCTTTGGCTACTTTTTATATATCGCTTGGTGTTCGCTCAATATGGCACTTGGGTAGGAGGTATATCTAGGTCACTCACTATAGCTTTTGCGGTCTTGAGCCGCATTCGTCTTCTGGCACCCTGGCCAACTCAGGTGCTGCCTGTTGTGTGATCTGCGAGTGGCTGCCCATACATGTCTATATATACAGCGTCAGACCGGGTAAGGCGACTCGCGGCTTGTGTTGTCCCAGATTGGGAATCAGCGGGTTACCGGATTAACTTCTAAAAGTTATTACTAACGGACTATAAATACTCAGTGACACAGTGGATTAATTCACCAACATTTAGAGATTCAATTGGCATTATGTTTTCCAACGATGCAATCCGTGACAGGGAAACGGCAGCAGAAGCTCTTTTCCAAAATCCCCCTACAGTCACCAATGAACCACGCAATTTTAATAAGCAGACACAGAATAATGACGGTAAAGCACTGCTAAAGACATTAGAGAAACTGTTAAGAAATGAACTCTCAAAATGGTGGGAGAAAAAAATCTTTGGAGAAATACAGGGACGCCAATCGAGTACCGAGATGTCTCTGTGTGTTAATTGCCCCTACTTTCGAAAATCCGAATCCAGCTATGTTACAAGAATGGGCTGAGAATAATTTACAGGCATCTATGAACATGATTCACATTTTGATCAAATACGCTGAAATTGACCGCAACGTTTTATTGATTTAAATCGACCGCACTAAAGGATTATTAGATGCTACAGGTGATGCTGACCTTGTTACTAAAAGCAACAAAAGAAATCGATGCACGCATTAAAAAACATGAAGACGTCATTAAGGAACATAAAATATATAAGTTTGCCAGTGACGAAAATGATTATGCTACTGCCAGAATATTTACATTTGCTCGGAAGTACGACAATTACAAATGTCAGGTTCTGACTGGAAGCAAATCACAGAGCAAACAAGCTACCAGTGGAACTGAGGAGACATCGATAGAAGGCGACTCTGACTCTACCTCATTGACATCAAACAGCGATGTTGAGGACAATAGACCTGGAACTTCAGCCATGATTCAACCTGGTATGATGAACTTTTCCCTCGGTGAGGAGCTGTATTTTGTGAGCGAGGACCGGCGGTATACCTTGCACCCCCGCAAGCCTCTACATGCGCAAGGAAATCAGTAAACAATCGAAGGCATGAGAGGAGGGTCAGACACAGGCAAGCCTTCGTCAAGAGGCAATACAAGGTGACTGACATGGTGCTATCAAAAGCAGAGGAACAACTGCTCTCATTAGGATTGTCATTTGGTCCTAAAAATCGCTTCTCATATAACAAAGCACATATTGACGTATTTAAATTCATTAGGAAAATTAAGCTCATCAAATATTTTCAACTAAATACGTTTCCAAGTAAAGCCACTGAAATAACATCTGAGGCTCTCCATACTGAAGGTGCCATGCAGGTTAAAGACAGCTCCAACCTACAAACATTATATGATTTAGCCTATGAGAATGACTCCGAAGAAGCTCCTACTGTCAGCCAAGCTATCAATGTGAATAAACCAGCTAAAAGTCCCTTTCATCCAGGTTCCACCTTTCTACCCTTAATGCCTAAAGATGCAATTGATGTTTATAGTGACAGGGTCATGACAGAGCTCAAAAGTCTCAATAGAACTGTAATGTCACAAACACGTCAGAGAGATTACCGTGATAACCCGTACCATCAACTTATCAGAAAACTTCAAAGTAATTCTGACATGATTATAAATAAATCCGACAAAGGCGGAAATACAGTCTTGTGGTCAAAGAAATATTATTTGATGGAGGCAGATCGGCATCTAACTGACTCAACATGCTACATGAAATCATCAAAGTTTGAAATGAGAAGAGCAGAAGAGAAAACCCGCAAAGAAATCCATCAATGGCGGCGCATTGGACTGATAACTAAAGAGGAAATTAATTTTTTTAATGTTGAACATCCAATTAGACCAGTCCTCTAATTTTTTACCAAAAGTCCATAAGCAAATTCAACCTGTGCCTGGGCGGCCGATTATTACTGCCCAGGGAAGCATTAATGAAAAACTGTCAAAATACGTAGATTTCTTTCTGCAGCACATGTATATAGTTTGCCGTCTTATCTTAAAGATACTACAGACTTTCTTAACAAGATCAATGATGTCATTTGGTGTTCAGATTATTACCTAGTTGTAATGGATATTGAATCCCTTTATTCTAGTATTAATTATTTTCCCGGTATTAGTGCCATTAAACATTTGCTAGATAATCGTGATCTGTCTATGGGAGAACATCACATAATGTTGTTGCAAATCATTGAAGTATGCCTCACCATCAACTTCTTTCAATTTAACAATGTGGTTTACCAGCGGCTGCGTGGTGTGGCAATGGGTTATTGCTTCTCCCCGAGCTATTCATGTTTACATGTTGGCTGGTGGGAGAAGCATGTCCTCAGAACTGCCCACCGGCGCTGGTGGAACCTCATAGCACTTTATTGTTGTTACATTGATGATGTTTGTCTCATAGGGAAGGGGTCCAAGGATGAAGCCTTGAAATTTATTGATGACATCCATGCAAACGATTTAAATCTCAGGTTTACTGCCACCATTGACAGATCCATGGTTGAATTTTTGGATGTATTCTTACATGTTGATGGATGAACAGACCATGTTGCATAGGAAATCTACTGCCGGAAATTCAATTCTGCATGCCTACAGTACACATCCTAGACACTTGATTAATAGCATTCCGTATGGTGAGTTTATTCTCATACGTCGTATCTATAGCTCTCAACTAATATCTATAAGTGTTAGATGGAGGCATTCCAAAGATTTTTGAACAGAGGCTATACTAAAACACAACTGACTATCGTTCTAAATAAAGCTAATGCCAGACAAAGGGAGACTCTACTTCAGCCTAAGCCTGATAAAAAGGTTGACATAATTGTTTCTTATAACAATGTACAGTCTATTCGGCTAATAACTACTTTTAATAATCAGGAGCAGGCAATCCATAGAATTATTTATTCTGAATGGCCTATCGTTTTAACCGACAACATTCTAGGACCAATCCTGCCAAACTTGCCAGCCATTACTTTTAGACGGGCTCCCTCTATGAGGGATGCTTTCGTCAAATCAATGCCAGAGATAAATGCTAAAGGTACTTGGCTTATGAAAACTGGTTTAAGTGCAAAACCTGCCGAGCCTGTACATTTGCTAGAAATTCCACTCACTACACTATAGCTTTTAGTGATAAGAAAATTGCTATTCAGGAACATCTAACATGCCATTCAGAATACGCAATTTACAAACTGAAGTGCACCTGTAATTTAGAATATATTGGCAGCACAAAGCTTCCATTGCACAAGCGAATCCTTCAGCATGTTAGGGCAATTGTCAACTCTGACCGTAACTATCCAGTGGCGAGACACTTCAGGTATATTCACGATAATAAACTTTAAGACCTTGAGTATACAGTCTTGGGATCTGCCCCCAACCCCGGACTGGGGAGGAATCATGATAAGATGCTTAGGCAAAAGGAATCCCAATTTATTTTAGCTCTCGACACAAGAGTCCTTAATGGCCTGAATATGAATGAAGATCTTCACAATTTTCTGAAGAGTCTCTAGTAGAGCCCACTACTTTTGTGCACATATACTGTGGCTTTTATTAGATTAGATTAATGACCTATTCTACAATTGTTCTGATGTAATTCTTACTGAGTACTGTATTAATTTTGATACGTGACTGTAGGCACATTTGCACTTTAGGACTGCTTAGGCTTAAGCAATCCAGGAATTTTGTCTTCTCTGCTGTTAAAATGAATATTTGTTTGTTGCACATTATACACTTTTTTGCACAGCACTATTTTGCACATATCAGACGTTTGGCACTTTCTGATCATTTTCTATATATTCGTTGGATAGTTGTAAATAAGGCATTTTAACTATTTATTGTGTTCTTTTATTAGCAGATATTTCCATTTTTAACATCTATGGTTTTATCTCCGGACATATATTAATCAATTCTATACATGATTGTATGGAATCTGCACTGGCACAATATATATGAAATGTATCTGATAATGTTTGTTGATTGATAACCATGCACACAGGTGCCGCTTCAACTGTTTGGAAATACTGGCTAGAATAAATTTAGATGTTGAAATTGACTTGTCACAACGAATAATTCAAATATGCTGCAATATATTGATATATGATGATGATTGCTCAATTTCAGGCAGATATGGCGATGACAATGTTAATTTTGCACTATGCAATTATCTAATTCATTAGCTGCTATCCACACTATGCACTTTATTTCATTGTGTTTTTGCACAGCTAGTATAGTAATAATATGTCAGTAAATGGTATAATTGTATACACTATGTATAGATTACCTGAGCTGCTATATTCATTTTGCACTTTAAATATCAAGATAATTGCGCAGATCACTTGTCAAAGTCTGTTGTTTAGTTGTATTGTAAAGTAAACGGTTAGCCTATTTTCTATGGATAATGGTGCAAATTATTCACTTTAAATACGTCATTGTAATGGAGACGCATCATGTGATCAAGCTCCTAGGAGGAGCGACACGCGTCATGGAGGACACTGGTCCTTGTAACGACATACCGAATAAATTTGCACTGCATTTTCACTAAAATTGGTGTGGAGGTCCGTAATTTCCTTTGGAGCAGCTGTAAGGTCCGAGCCTGTTTGGCGCCGCTCTGCGAATTGGGGCAAACAGGACACTTACTATATTATATATATATATATATATATGTATATATATATATATATTACCTACTGACGGTCGCCAGTAGGTATATATAGTTAGGATTCTTTCTCTATGGGACTTTTGAAAATTCTATGTCTAATAACTTTGGCGTTTGTGGACGGAATCGGCTGAAATTTTCAGGAAAATGGCACATTTTGTTTCTGAGCAGCCCCTGAAAATTTGGGGGGTTTTGTCAAGGGGGGGCCGAGAAAAAAAGGGGGTCCCAAAACGCGTTTTTCCCATGTTAATTTCCATAGGGCGTTTGGCCTCACTTTTAGCTCGAACGACTGAATGGATTTCCACGAAACTTGGCAAAATTGTAGGGACTGTTAGCCCGATGTGCCTTTGCTGGGTCTCAATATATGTGCTCCAGTGGATTTTGAGAAATTAACGTTTTAAAAAACAGATATATCTGTGACAGCGTCCTGGATAGCGCTCCAGATCGCGTACTTTTCGCGTAACGGAGCTTTGCGAAGCGAAGCTGATTGGCTCTCCGGTGTCTGTCAACATTCTAAACAGTCAAAGCGGCCGCCATCTTGTCTCTCGGTAGGATCGAGAGACAAGAGGAGGAGAAAAACGAAGGGGGAATTTAATGAAAGGGGGCAAGGTAGACCCCTAGGAATGATGTTGGGGTTATTAAAGGATCCCGTGGGGAAAATAAAAAAAATTTGATTTTTCACGGTAGAAGCGCTTCCCGGTTCGCGAACCGGGCCGCAAACTGGTAGCGAAACGGGAATTCGCCATTTTGTGTTTCGGTTTAATTAAATTACAGGGTATAAGGGGGTACGGGAGACGTATCCTGACCCCTTATGTTTTCTGAGGGTGGCTGAGGAGGCTCATATATGTTGATACATGTCTTCCAGCGGCTGTGCGTGAGCGTTTTTTTTTTTTGCTGCGTGACGTCTGTTAACGTTCGATTCGATGGAAATCAGGAACTGTTGACCGCCATTTTGTCACTGCGAGTAAATATTTTGTTATAAATAATTGTTATAAATTAATCCTTATTGATAAACATTGTCTGCGCCATCTTGCCTTTTTTGCAATGCCACACTTTTGTTGAGCACGGCAGCCATTTTAGATGCCTTGACCAGACCCACTCTCTGCACGCCGCCGATCCTCAGCATGGCTCCCCACCCTCGCAAGCATCTCCCCCACGCACTGGTCACCCCCGCTCTCTCTCTCATGCATGGGCCAGAAACCTCCTCCCATCTGCGCTGTTCTTCTCTGAGAATTACACCCTGTGCCCGCCCGACACCTCCCTTTCACCCTATTCACTACCGCACCCTCTGACACTCCTCTTCCTCTGTGTCCGATTGTCCAGGCCGGTCCCAGGCTATCACCTAGCCCTGCAGATGTAGTTTATGGCCCCAGCTGTAAAGAATCACCCCTCTTCAAAGGAGTTACAGTAGATCAAGACCCCCACCTGATGAGATCCGTCACACCACACGCGTTCCTACTATCTGATAACCATCCTGTATTGTGCTTGGGGAGGGGATTCTCACTGTGAGGGTGTGTGGGTCCGAGCCTGAAGCGGAAGATTCCAGGGATGCCTCTTTGTACATCAAAGTCTTTACAATTATGTGTCACATTAAAAATATATAGCACTCCAACAAAGTAGTAGGATTATAAAACTTTAATAACTTATAAATATATACAACACAACAAAAACAGTAAATACATTTAAAAAAAATTTTGAAAAAAGAAGCAACAATGGTCAGTAGCTGTGTTTTGTGCGAATAGTCCCAAGGCAGCACAACGTGCTGAGTTCTGGACGGCACCCAGGTGATGTTACCTGGGTGCCGCACTGGTTTTTGGTATCCTACAATGCAGCTCCGAAAAACGGCGTGGGGCGTCCCGGGGGGTGCGGGGGGAGGCCTCGTCAGTAGTGGTCTGTTGTGCGAATAGTCCCAAGGCAGCAGAACGCGCTGAGATGTGGATGGCACCCAGGTGATGTCCAGTAAGTTGCCGCACTGGTTTTGGTATCCTACAATGCTGCTCCGAAAAACGGCGTGGGGCGCCCCGGGGGGGGGGGTGGGGGGGAAGGCGGCGTGAACGGGCCTCCCCAGGTGGAGGCTCGTCTGCTGTAGTGGGGTGCCCCTTTACCGTTTCAGTTGCCATTCCGCCCGCTTTTGGTACACTGTGCCAAAATCCGCCATTCAGCTGAGTTGCGCCCACTCTTGCGGTTCAGCGATAGGCGGCTGCTACAGGACTCTCAAAATGGCGGCAGGCTCTTTCCTTTTTGGGCCTGGTCCACTAAAATGGCCCTGGGACACCTTGGAACTCGGACGCTTGTCTGCTAGGTCTTGGACCCCATTCTCGAAAGCGTCCCCTGAGCCTTGAAGATTCTACAAAAGTCTTGGGGGCCCCCGACTCCTGCAGGCTTCCGGCTGCCATGATTGCTCGCGGAATGACCACGACGGAGCCACGAGATGGTGGTGCTCTCATGCTGACGCCAGCTTCAGTCTGAAACATCCAGAAACAAGGTGGGGCTTTCATCGTTTGGGAAAAAAAAATGTTTTAATCCAATGAAAAGTGTTATTTTTAGGTCATATGATCAAGCCTTCCATCATTAGGAAACCAAAAGTAAAATGAACCAATGAAAAGTTTTATAAACAAGTCACATGACCTGTTATGCGGCATAGGGCTATAAAAAGCGTAGAAAATCCATTGGCACGTGAGGCGGCGTCAGTAGCGGACCGATGTGCGAATAGGCCGAAGGCAGCACAACGCGCCAAGATCCGGATGGCACAGAGGTGGTGTCCAGCAAGTTGCCGCACTGGTGTGGTCATCCTACAATGCTGCGCCGAAGGTCGGCGTGGGGCGCCCCGTTGGCCTGTGAGGTCGCGTCAGTCAGTGGGGGCTGTTTGAGGATCTGACTGCATTGGAAAGCAATGTGATGCTGTGCGTCGCCCCTCCTCGGCTGCAGTGGGGCGCCCCTTGGTGTTTCACTCGCTATCCAGATGAGTTGCGTCCGCACTTGCGGCTACAGTAGGCCGAAGGCAGCACAACGCGCCGAGATCTGGATGGCACCGAGGTGGTGTGCGTCGCCCCCAAGATGGAGGCTCCTCGGCTGCAGTGGGGCTCCCCTTGGTGTTTCACTCGCTATCCAGCTGAGTTGCGTCCGCACTTGCGGCTACAGTAGGCCGAAGGCAGCACAACGCGCCGAGATCTGGATGGCACCGAGGTGGTGTCCAGCAAGTTGCCTGCACTGGTGTGGCCATCCTACAATGCTGCGCCGAAAGTCGGCGTGGGGTGCCCCGTTGGCCTGTGAGGTGGTGTCAGTAGCAGACCGATGTGTGAATAGGCCGGAACCAGCACAAGGCGCCAAGATCCAGATGGCACCGAGGTGGTGTCATAGTTGAGAGTTCTGAGCAGCGCTTGTAACACTGTCTGAAGCTTATTTGCACCTGCTGCAGCTTCACTATTGCCCTGGTGTGGCCAAAGATCGCCCATGACATAGGCGGCCGGCTCCCGGGGTCCGGCGGAACTTTTTTCCTTTTCCTTTCTGCATCTTGTCCCACAATCCGTTTGACCTGAAGACACGACCAGGTCCCTGAATGTGTGCAGGGGGACGCTATTGATTGAATCGAAATGGCGGCTTCACACAAAGCTGACTCAAGCGTTGCTGCTGATGCTATACAGACAAAAACTGGTTTTCAGTTTGTACATTCTTCAGGATTTTTCCATCCAAGAGAGTTTGTAGAACAATGGCTTCAGATTTTCAACATACTACTCTTCAACATTCTTCCTAAATGTAACAATGTGAGACTCACTAGGAGAACAGCTGTTTATCTTTCCTTTCAAAATGCTGCCAACAATATTTTCTGAATGGAAGACACCACAAGGCGCTGAGATCCGGTTGGCACCGAGATGGTGTCCAGCAAGTTGCCGCACTGGTGTGGCCATCCTACAATGCTGCGCCGAAAGTCGGCGTGGGGTGCCCGAAGGGGGGGGGGAGGCGGCGCAAACGAGCCGAAATATAGTTATGGTAATTATACCATGCATCGTCATATGGAGAGGTGGCACCGATTAATTATAGTGCTGCACAAATGAGAGATTTGGTGGACAATCCCCGACCTGCCAGTACATCCACCAATGAAGTGGCATTGACAGCATCAGAGGCAAGGGAAACGGTCCCAAATATTCAGAAGAACTTTGGAAAGATTAAAAGGACATGTTTAGATTGTGGCAAATTAATTTCATGTGGACAGATGAGTGTTACTCTAATAAATAGAGCTTATGAACATCATCATAGTCGATGGTTGGTGGAGACATTTTGACTATATCCTGGACCTGCCCGGCCTCGCCCAAAATGGCGCCGGTATAAATGGGACTCGTAACTTCTTGTTGTGTACTGGTTGCACAACCTTGATATCACGAGATACGTATGCAGTTTTGAAGCACATGGCAGGCGGGGACGAGAATTGATTGAATATTTCGACATCCCTATTGATATTAAGTTCTGATGTGTTATTGATTACTGTACTATTGAAAGTTCGAATTAACGTCACCCATGGTACTTGCCCGCAAATGTATATCTAGATAATTTTATTGTAAGTGGCCCTGTCGTATTTTAATTACAAAATGTACGTCCACCGATTCTGCAACTGTTAGACACCTTAGTTCTTGCAACCTAATGGCCCGCTCGTTACGTTCCTCTACAGTGTAAATGTCTCCTCATCATATACGATTCCAGTTTGCTCCGTGGCCGGCCCACGTGGTTATAGGCCCGTATTTGTATACTGACATTTTCACAATAAAGGTTTTTAAAACAAAACATGGTAGTAGTATTTACATTGGTAAAGTTTTTAATTTTAGTCACTGTTTTCGAATCAGTAAAAGGCAAGTGAAATAAAGCAGTCCAATTACATGACGGATAAAAGGTATAATACGCAGGAACACAGTAAAGATAAATGGTCAAGGGCTGTTGTGTTTTCTACTCCTGCAACATAAAGTGATCGATAAGAATCTGATATTCAGGCGTATCGGCGACTAAGACAGCAGGCCGAGCCTCTTTTGCTCAACGGCTCCGTCATGGGACGAAGAAACGCCCTTTTTCTCGAAAAAGGAATATATTTTACTTGCAGGACAGTTGTAAATTTTCCGGGAAAGTACATTAGCCTGGAACATTATAACATATATGTTTTAGAAAAAATAATGTTCGAAAGCAATAAAAAGCGTAATTTTTAGGTCATATGACCAAGCCTTTCATCATTAGAATAACAAAAGTAAAATGAACCAATGAAAAGTTTTATTAACAAGTCACATGGCCTGTTATGCTTACGTTACGCGCTGCGCGCCGCACCCCGGATCGCTTCCGGGAAGCTGCGCTTCGCGCACCGGAGCACTTTCGGGTGCGCTAACGCGGCGTGTCATATAACGCATTACGCGACAACGTAGGTCCAGAATATAGTCAAAATGTCTCCACCAACCAGCGGTCGGAACACAACCCCTTTCAGCAGTCTAAAAAGTTCTGTTAAATGACAACAGAAGGGACAGGCAACAAGAACCATCAGTCAAAGAGGGGAGGGCAAGTTCTTCTCTACCGGGTCACGTTGGGGCGCTACCGGAACTGATCGAATTTGTAGTCTACAGTGTTTCTGGATGTTTCAGACTGAAGCTGGCGTCAGCATGAGAGCACCACCATCTCGTAGCTCAGTCGTGGCCATTCCACGAGCAATCATGGCAGCCGCTCCCCACCAGAAGCCTGCGGGAGTCGGGGGCCCCCAAGACTTTTGTAGAATCTTCAAGGCTGAGGGGACGCTTTCGAGAATGGGGCCCAAGCACTAGCAGACAAGCGTCCGAGTTCCAAGGTGTCCCAGGGCCATTTTAGTGGACCACGCCCAAATCTGAAGAGCCGGCCGCCATTTTGAGAGTCCTGTGGCAGCCGCCTATCGCTGCATCGCAAGAGCGGGAGCAACTCAACTACATGGTGAGCGAGACGCTGTAGTCGCAAGAGCGGGCGGTAAACAGCTGAATGGCGGAAGAAGCACAGTGTAGCAAAAGCGGGCGGAATGGCAACTGACACAGTAAAGGGGCGCCCCAATACAGCGTGTCTTCAGGTCAAACGGATTGTGGGACAAGGTCCAGAATGGAAGAGTCATCAAAAGGCAAAAAGTTCCGCCGGACCCCGGAAGCCGGCCGCCTATGTCGGGGGCGATCTTAGGCCACACCAGGGCAACACGACTTGGGGAGGGGGCAGGAGCCAAGCGCCCCCTCCCAGTCCGCGCCACCACACCGTATGTTAAAAATCTGAAGCCATCGTTCTACAAACTCTCAACCAGCCTTGGATGGAAAAATCTTGAAGAATGTACAAACTGAAAACCAGTTTTTGTCTGCATAGCATCAGCAGCAACGCTTGCTATCAGAGTGCATGAGTTTCATGTTCGATCGATTGAGCTACCCGGATCAGGCAACAAAAAGTATAAAATAGTTATGTAAATAGTTATTTAATAAAATGTTTTACCCTGTTACTTTGCTGGTGTGTTGTATATATTTATAATATTTGCATAGAGTTTATCGTTATTTTGGGCGGGGTGGGTGGCGGAGCCGAGCTGTCTTGCAGCCATCATGGTGTGGAGCTCAGTTCATCTCACTAGTTTCGTATTTCTCATGAAGGGTTGTTCCTAATGTTTCTATTTTAGCGAGGTCAAAAAGAGATCCCATTAGTGGCCTACTGATTTTGCTCGATTACTTTTGTTTTTTTATACGATTTTTCACTATCTGCAAAGACTAAACAGAGTATTGCGACTCTGTGCTTGTTTGTAAATAGAGAATGAACCAAAGAGAATCAATTCTAAAACAGTAAATGCTTGGATAACAATCAATCAAATGGAGAGACAAGCAGGCACGACGGATTACAACGGGGGCAAAGGCCTGCGTTAACTACCCTTCACTATCTGCAAAGAGAGAGTACTACTAAGAGAAAAGAGGGGGGGGCAGCGTTCAAAGCACATCAGCGTGCATAAACACGAAAATGTTTTTACCTATCACGTACTTGACATTTGACAGCTTTTGATATTTGCTATTAAAAAACCATTGAAATTCACTGAAAAAACCATAGGTTATAGACCATATATAGTTAGGAATTAGCATTTACAAAACCTTGAAAATTCAATGAAAAAACCACAGGTTATAGACCATATATAGTTAGGAATTAGCATTTACAAAACCTTATTTTACTCGCACAAAACCATAGAAATTCGCATATATAGTTAGTTGCAATAACTATATATCGCGCACCCGCAATCCACTGCTGATGATGTCACATATTACATCATTCATGACATGGTCAGTGACATCACTGATGACATCACTGATGACATCTCAAATGACATCACTGATGACATCACTGATGACATCTCAAATGACATCACTGGTGACATCACTGATGATATCTCAAATGACATTACTGATGACATCACTGATGACATCTCAATTGACATCACTGATCACATCACTGATGACATCTCATTTGACATCAATAATCACGTCACTGATGATATAATTGATGTGATAATACAATGCACCTCCTCACACTCTAAAATAACCTCTGTTACACCCAGTGTTAAATACAGAGTTTCATTTTTTTAACCATTGACACACCAATACCGGTTACTACATACGCACTCACTGATTCCTACGTCTACACACACATTCACTCATTCACCCATACAATCACTCATACATACAGTCACTCATTATTACAACACCATCATATGCACTCATACACCTATGCAGACACTCAAACACTGCCACTCATCCATAGAGTTACTCACACACCTAGTCAGTCCTGTAAATAATCAATCACACTTCGATTTGCTCATCTATACAGTTAAACACAGAACACCTTATTTATTCAAACATATACTAACACATACTTACTCTCTTATACAATTACTGATACAAGTACACATTGATGTGCACAGAGTCACACACCTCCCAGCCAGCCACACACACACTAAGTATTCCATACAAATACTTGGGCAACCAATCAATAACCCATATAGCCACTCATATAGCTACTGATCAAACCATGCAGCAGTTTGCACAACAACAGACATATTGATGCACACTTTCAGACAGTTTAGTCACTAATCCATGCATTCAGTAAGACACATTTTTTCACTCACTCAGTCAGTCACGCACCTACTAAATCCTTCATCCAGACACTTATACATCCACTCATTCTTCAATATGTAAGACATAATTTAATTTTAAAGAAACATACAGTCACTGGATGTTGTCATCAGTGATGTCATCAGTGATGTCATTTGAGATGTCATCAGTGATGTCATCAGTGATGTCACTAACCATGTCATGAATGATGTAATATGTGACATCATCAGCAGTGGATTGCGGGTGCGCGATATATAGTTATTGCAACTAACTATATATGCGAATTTCTATGGTTTTGTGCGAGTAAAATAAGGTTTTGTAAATGCTAATTCCTAACTATATATGGTCTATAACCTATGGTTTTTTCATTGAATTTTCAAGGTTTTGTAAATGCTAATTCCTAACTATATATGGTCTATAACCTATGGTTTTTTCAGTGAGAATATATATATATATATATATATATATATATATATATATATATATATATATATATATATATATATATATATATATATATATATATATATATATATATATATATATATATATATATATATATATATATATATATATATATATATATATATAAAGATTCGAGGGTACCTCAGAGGAGAAATCACACCAAAGGGGGTATACGCACACCACTGCTGGTAGCTCCAAGAACAGCCTCTCATCACTCTCCGAAGTGGTATAAAATGCCAAACAGGTTTCGAGCGTGAAAGTCACTCTTCCTCAGTGGCATGTATCAAAAAATGCAATGGTTGAAAAAAATCCTATGGATGCTGCCCCTTGCAACTCAAAAGACCGTAGTCAATGCACTCATTACATCTCGTCTTGACTACGGAAACATTCTCTATCTGGGCTCAAATCAAGCTGTCATTAAACGTCTACAACTGGTCCAAAACTCGGCTGCAAGACTATTATGCAAAATCCCAAAAACTGCCAGTGTGTCAAAACACCTGAATGACCTACATTGGCTCAGGGTAGAAAACTGCATCAGGTTCAAAGCCCTGAGCTATATGTTTAGGATCAAAACCGGCACCGCACCAAAATACCTGTAATCTCTAGCGACCCTATACATACCGGGAAGAGAACTGCGCTCCCAGACCGCAGCAAATTTGTGGCTCCCAGGTTCAAACTAGCGAGAAGGGGAGGGAGATCCTTCTCTGTCCTAGGGCCCACTCTCTGGAACAAACTCCCCCTTCATATTCGCAAAGAATAAAACTATGCCAGATTTAGGAAGAACATAAAGACCAGGCTATTCCAGAAATAAACCTACTGACCTAATTCATCCCTTACTTCTGTTCATCGATAAATCATCGGCGCCGGGAAACCCTTTTTGGGTAGCTGCGCACCATACAAGTGCAAAAAATAAATAAATAAATGCTCCACGTAAGCTATCCTGGCTGAAGACGGCTGATAGCCAGAAACTGATCCTAGGATACTTGATTCCGGTCCAGGGAAGACATGGCTTGGTAGTTCGTGCTGGACTGTTCCCATGAGGCACAGGGTCAAGACTGATTTGCATATGGCCATGTCTGAACTGGGGTGGCTTGGTGAGCAAAATAACGATGGATTAAACCTAGATCTGTGACTGGGGGTGAATGTTTTGCCATTGTGCAACATTCCGTCCATCATCTTGTGTGTTTTGCAGGTCAGACCCAGGCACTGTCCCCTTATCACCGCCTTGCACGTGTCCCAAAATACTCCATGATCTGTCACTGATCTTTCATTCGCGTCAAAATATGTTATTATGGCCATGCCCACCAAGTCTCTAAAGAAGGGGTCCTCCAGCGCCGCTGTCTGTAAACTCCCAATTTTAGTGGTGTGTGCCGTATCTGTGCACAGAGCTGCAACATGTGCGGATTGTGGTCGGAATGTGTGCGACCAAAGTAGCCTGCACTCGTGCATTCTTCTAACAGCGCCATGCTCCTTACAAATCTATCTATGAGCACATGTAGGCCATGTGGGTGTGAGTAGTGTGAGTAGAGGCATATGTGTGGGTTTGATGTTGTCCATAATCTACTAGTCCCCATCCGAGTAACCACTCAGCCAAGCCTTTTAGCGTTGGACACAGCAGTTGTCTGCTGCAGTGGTGGGAAGGATCTGTCCAGGCTTGTGTCTAGTACTGTGTTGAAGTCCCCACCTAGTACCCAGGGTACATCGCACCAGCGGGCCAGTTTGGTTGAAAGTGCATGCCAAAATTGGGCTTTGTCCGCGTTTGGGGCATATTTGGAACCCAGCACTATTTACCTGCCATTTAGTCTACCTTTCATCACTACAAATCGGCTTTGTATATCTATTTCCGTTTCTTCTGACACATATTGCATGACCGGTGTGACACACACTAGCGCTCCCCTCACGTATGGGAGTATCCTGTGGCAAATATCTGCCCCCTCCATTTTCGCTGCAGTCTATGTATTACTAGTTGTGATATATGTGTTTCCGGTAAAAATGCTATATGGGCTGCATGTCTCTTCAAGTACGCGTAAGTGTTATACCGGAGCGCTGGCATATGCATACCCCTGACATTCCAAGTAATTATGATAGTCAGCGGCATCTACTAAGTACATATTATAGGTATATGGGCAGTTGGCTTACCACCCTTTAAGGAGGGCGGTCAGCGCACACATGCATTCTAGGTCTATTCTGCAAACTCTCTATGCATAATTCCAAATGCTGTGTTTGTGAGATGTGTGGGGGAATAGACACTGTATTATGTAACTGGGACAGGGCAGAGGGACAACGTGTGTCTGCCCAAACCTTGAACTGCACCTCTCAGTAACTTCTGGCCGTATGTGCTGTGTTACTTTGTGTATAGAGGGGCGTGCTTAGCCTAGTGTATAGCGACCTGACTGGAGCTCAGGCCCTGTGACTAAATTTCGTTATGCTCACTGCACCTTGTCTTGCCTGCATTTCAGCGCCCTCAGAACAGGGGCAGGAGAGAAGGCAGCGAGGGAGGAGACAAAAAGTTCACCTGTGCATAATTTCTCACTTCGTGTAGGTGGACCTTCATCCCACTGCGCTATGCTTGCCTCTTTGGGTCAGCTAAACCTACTAGGTTCTTTATGAAAATATTGTAATGCTTTATCCCTGTATTACACAATGTCGTCAGCTGTTTGGGGCGTCACTTTTGGCAATGGCTGTGAGTCTTTGCCCAATGGCCACAACGTAGATGTACTGTCCGCACTCATGGACCGTTGTGACGAAGCATCCATGTCTTCATGTTCTTGGCTTTTCCTCATGGTCGCTGCTGTCTGGAATACGGCATGCCTTTCCTTCATTCTCTGCTCAATGGAGGGAGCCACCTTGATTTGTGCTAGGTTCTTCCTGGTTTGTTTGAGAGGCCGTTGACGATTTCTGTAATTGCTTTGTTGAGAGTTCATGACAGTATGTCGTTGACTTGGTGATATACGGTGTCCCTCAGCTTCGAGCCAGTCCCAAGCCTCTTCTGCTTCATTAAAGAAGCGAGTGGAGCCATCCCTTACTGCTCGGTGTCGGGCGAGGAAGAGAAGCAAGTATTTTATATCCAACTCTCACATTTTCCTTTTTGACTGCCATAAATGTGATTCTCAGGTTCTGCACTCCAAGGGAATAGTCCAGAAAGAACAGTACTACATCAAGGACCCCAGCCAGGTTTCCGTGTGAGTCACCACGTCCCACCCCTCCGTACCCTTGGGTAGGCCTAATACCCTGAAGTTATTATGGCGAGAACATCCTTTCTCATCATCTATCCTGCGCTCTAGTATGCGTACCTTCTCCGTTGGTGTCCACATTTCAGTAGCTGAGGCTTTGATGGTAGGGAAGTTTTTTGAAGTTTTTAAGTTTATTATGTTTTTGGCTCTCAAAAGAGGGCCACATAAAACAATCACATAGTTATACACCACTACATACAATAAAAAATCACAATAAAAGCCGAATAAAGGATCACATCTTTAACACTGGCCGAACAATCATCAAACAACATCTCTAGGTATCATTAATAAATATCTAAAAAACCCTTAAAAAAGTAAAAAATTTTTAAGCAAAACATTTCATTAGGTGGACAATAAAGGGCATGGAAGAAAGTATTTACATTAAGGATTCCTAATTGTAGACAAATAGATTTTAACCATTTAGAGCGCAATGGACGTAATGCAGGACAAATAAACAAAACATGATTTCGGTCCTGCACTGCCTTATTACAAAGGTTACATACTGGAGATGTCCCATACCACTTTGCTAAAAGTGAATTTAGAGGAAGCAAATCATGTCTTAAAAGGTACCATAGCCTACGGACTCTATGAGGGATATTCCAAGAAACGTACTGCTGGGCCTGCTTTACTGAGTACGTGCTTAAAAGTAAATCACCACCCTTCTTTTCGTGTAAAGCCGTCATATCCAATTTAAAACAGAGTTCCCAAGATGCATATTTCAGCTGAGACTTTAGTTGAGAAGGAGAAAGTAGGAACAAAGTACTTGCATCCAAATCTAACATTGTTACCGCTTTTCTAAAGTTTTTTACTATTAATGAAAACTTGTTTAGATTGCCCAGTAGTTCGTTTTTAATATATGCCCGTAAGTAACCCGATTTACCTCTGGCCAAACAGGCCACCCACCTTACCAGGGCAATCAACCCCTGTACCCAACAGCTCCGAAGGCCAAATTCCAGCCTGCATGCAGACACGGAGCAAGCTGTATTAAGGGAAGCAATTCTTCTTAATACCTTTCCTTCCATTAGTTGCAGAAAACCCCAATGCCTTAACTCCACCAATTCTATTCCATATAGCAGAGTTGCAGGGATTTTTGCTCTATATACTTCCAAAAATCGAGCAAAGTGTCTTTTTCCTGTAGCAGAATACAAGAAACATAACCCCATACCATGAGCCAATGCTTTACGCGAATTATGTTCAATGTGGGGTTTCTCACTTAGATTTGCCGAGATTATTTTACCTAAAAAGGTGTAAGTTTTAACCACCTCTAGTGTCTGGCCACCTATAGCCCATCCGAAGTTTTCAGACCTACATTTTTTTCTTCCAGAGATGCACATGATTTTGCTTTTGGAAGCATTGATCTTCATAAAATGTGCTTCTGCAAATAAATGTAATGCTTGCAGGCGGTTAGACAAGCCCTTCGGAGTTAAGTCTAAAATGAGGATATCATCCGCATACATTAAAACCGAAATGGATGACCCTCCAACTACCGGGGCTAACCCACCACATGCAGCAATGGAAGCAGGTAGGTCCGCTGTATATAATGAAAACAACATGGGGGCCAATATACACCCCTGTTTTAATCCATTCAGGGATGGAATAGTCTGTGAAAGACCCCTTTCTCCGCCTTGTAGCACCTTACACCAGGTATTCGAGTGAAGGGATCTTACTAGTTCCAGTAGCTGTGGTGGCATACCCAGTACAGCAAGCTTTCTCCACAGCGTCGGACGGTCCACCTTGTCAAACGCTGTGGAGAAGTCTATGAATGCCGCATATACTCCACCTCCTCGCACTCGTACATATTTGTCCACAATCACTTGAAGAGCTGTTAAATTGTCAAGTGTACCATGCTCTTTACGGAACCCAGTTTGTTCCAAAGGTAGAATTCCATTTGCCTCCACCCAATCAGTGATTAATATGATGGTAGGGAGAATCTCTTCCATATCAGCTTCTATCTCCTCCACTCTCTTTGCCAATTAACGATAGTCTGCATGCAGTATCATAAAATCTGATGTGATCTTATCAATTCGTCTCTCTAGAGAAGTATGGGTTTGTGCTAGGGATACACTTAGCTGTGTCCCCACCTGCAGTACAGTGTCTATTTTAGATCGCAGCGTGGGATTCTCTGCGCTCTCAAAAGACTACTTTTCATGGTCTGGTTGTTCGAGTGGCGCCATAGATTGTGTATGCTGCATGGTTGCTCCTGCACGTTGTCTGCCCATTATCTCTGTTCCGGGAATGGACTAGCCTATATTGGTACAGCTGTGATGGGTCAGGCACTTACCTTTTTGCCCGAAACGCTAAGCATGTTATGCTGATGAACTAGTGCCAATGGTGGAGCTACTATCCTCTTATTATATCACTGTAACTATGTGCACTGTTCCTGGCTCTGCAGCTTTTCACCCCGGGCCACGATTTCCTCTACACCTTCCGACCACGGTTACTGCAAGCCTCCGATGATATCTAATAGAGAGCCTAGACACAGCTTCTCACATTCTTACTCCTGCGCAATGCGTCTCGCCTATCTCCCATTTTGCCTCCTCTCACCGGTGCTCTGTATGTCCTTCAATGTGTGGGCACCTTTTTTTGGGCAGCAGCTGTCACTGCGCAGGATCCGCGTCTATAAGACTCTTACTGCCAAGACTGTTATCCCTTAATGACCGGACTGCTAGGTGCCATAGAGATTGCGACAAGATGGCCGTCCACTGCACATCTGTTTTTGTTGGTGCAGGTCACTGTTACATAGGCGGTGGGGTTGCTTTCGCAATGCTTAGTCTCAGTTTGTTTCCCCAGTATGGCTGCCCTCCTGTGCTTAAGGGGAACTCTGGTGTGCTCGGTTCTGTGGCTGCACCACTGCCCTACGCTGCCTTCAATGCACGCCTCACCTCCTTGGTTTCATGTGGGGAGGAATCCGGTCCGGTGTCTTCGCGAGGCTTCCCACGCGCATCCCTCAAGGCCTCCGTGCTCTTTCAGTGGCACCTCGCACCCCGGTCTTGGCTTCAGAAGACCACCCTCGGATCTGATTGCCATGCAGCAATATTTTGTTGTTGTTTTTTAGCTGAAAATCCTCAAAGATGGATTTTGATTATTTGAAAAACAGAATAATAATGACCCTCCTACCCCAGGGGTTTCACCCATGATTTGCGAGTCACTATTTCTCTTTTCGGTCTCTCACTGCCAGGTTAGTCCTGGTGGTGACAGACACAACAAGCATTTGCAATGCAATAGGTCTTGCATTAGGAAAGTTTGAGCTATTGGTATTGTAAATGACAAATTTTGTATTTATGTGTTGGTTTTGAAAATAGCTAAATTAATAGCTTTGTCATTTACAATGCCAGTAGGGAAGGTTGGCTAAACTGCTGACTTTGATGCTGGAAACCAGGGTTCGCGCCCACATCCTGTGATTCTGGGCAAATCACTTAATCTCCCCGTGCCAAAAGTAAGTAACCGGGGCATATGTAAAGCGCTCCAATACCTCGAGTTGGCGCTATATAAATATGCCCCCCAAAAAAAAGCATGCTTGACCATATTTTAGAAGGACTATCGGGCTTGCCCTTCCAGTTGAGAAACTGTTACTAATTTGAGAGCTAATGTACCATTAAGAATGATATCAAACAACTACAATAGACTGTGCGATCACTGGACAGATTCTCGTTATTAAACGATACATTTGAAATCCTCTGCATAGAGATTGAAGTTCTTACTAAGTCCGATTTAGTACCAAAAATAACCGACCGTGTGAACCCTCCAAAACTTTCTTGGGATCACTCATCTGCTTAGCAGTAACCCCACCTACTGTACGTCAATCTACCTCTGTCTCTACTGTTTACAAGCAGCATCAGAAGTACGGAACTTGGCGTCAACCCAATGCCACCGTGCTCGTGCTTGCCTACCACACACGTTGGCATTAGGAAGCTCCGGAGTTGTATTGCTGTACTCTGCATACTAACAAGATAACAAAAAACTATATGGTGGAAACTTGGATTGGAAAGTGGAAGGAACTGCTTTTTGTGCACGAGCATATTACGCCATAGAACCCCCTTGTGGGTCGGAATTATCACCACATTTACAATTGAGAAACTTGGACAATCTAGCCTTGAGGAAGTCGCGGGATCACACCCCTTTCGCAACGAAACACGTGTTGGCTGTGGCTGAAAACAACAGAATAAAGCTTGAACAGAGAAAATTGAAAGAAATTGTGTATATTTTGTGTGTACATTACTATATATGCTTGCCAATAATAGGGAAACCTGCTATAATTCTAACGTGTGCTTGGGAGTATAATTTAAGTGTGAATATGAGTTGCGGGAAATTGATTGTGGTTGTTAATACAGCTGACAGATTCTCCAGAGGAATTCAATCACATTGAAAGACAGGACTTGAGCTTTATGAGAAAGAACCTAATTAGAAGGAACGCAGAGTATGACAACGTTATTTAAGTGTGGAACATCATGTGCAGCTTATTAGCCCCTTTGATGCTGGTGACGGAACCATTCCGTCATCAGTCACGGTTGAGCTGTGCTGATGATGGAATGGTTCCATCACAACCACACCCATTATCATTGGGGCCCAGCACAGGAGGAAAATATCATCCGCAGCAATGAGGTTAAGTAGATGGCGGGGAGCCATGGAAAGCTCGAGACAGAGACCAAGGCTTCCAGTGGCTTTTACCAGCAAACCTACGCTCCAACCTCAAGAAACGCCCACACCCCTTTAACATTGATTTTCAAGACAATCCAGCACACACAACAATACCGGCCCTGTAATGTAACAATTAATAATAAATTCCTGCAGAACACCTTGCGGACACAGAAGACAGCTAGTTCCCTCGGTGTGGCCGAAATAATTGCTGAAAGATGTAAATTTGGAGAAATTTACAACATCCACCACTGAGGTTCCTATCGCCAGTCAAGCCTCCCAACTACCACAGCCCGAAGCAGAGACGGAGGGCACTGGATGGATGACAGGAAAGCTCCTCTGTGATTGGGAATGAGAGGCAAGTATGACGTATCCCTCTGTAATTGGTCAGCCGCTCACACCTTCGGACTGATGACCTGATGTGAATATGTTGGAGAAAGTTTTGTGGAAAACACTTTTAGGTGGAGCTGTTAAAATGATGCAGAAAATAAACATCAAAGGAGAGATAAAACTTAAATGAGCACTAGATTGTAAATATTAAAAACACCACTTTTGTCATGGGAGTGGAGAAGAAGCAGATACGAAGGGCAGAGGATATAGGTAATGGCCAGAGTTGCTGCATCAGGAGCTAGGGAACCAGGTTCACGTCCCCGCCTTAACATCCAGCTATTCATGGCAATCACTTAATCTCCCCAAGCCTCTACCAATTTTTTTTTTATATTAGACTGTGTACTGAAACCAATGCCTGTGTAAAGCGCTCCAATACCTACGGTCTGAGATTGCTTTGCATAAAACTGCAAAAGGGGAGGAGGGAAGTCAATACACTGCCGAAAGAGGTCTGTGAATGCAGCTACCTCCGAGAGAGGGGTGGGCATGTGGGAGGGGTGAGATGGTGTTGGGCACTGCAAGGGAGATGGTGGAGATGAGCCATGGGCAAGCTGAACAAGCTCTGGAATTGCGTAGAGGGGGCGGGGGAGCGGCTTCCTTTGAAGTCTGATTGGGGGGGAGCGGCTTCCTTTGAAGTCTGATGCCGAGGCATGGTGTGGGATGTGGCTGGCGACGTGCACGTGCCTGGCTCACATGAACTGTACCCGATCTGCAGCAGTTTGGGTAGACTTTTGAAAGCCTCACTGTAATCTCGACAAAGAAGCATTGCTAAAGAAATGCTGTAGGTCGAGACCTAAAAAGGGCATCCCAGCACTAAATAGGGTGGCTTGTGTAATGTCCTTTCTCTGATGTCCCATCTCCGTCGGACCATTGGTGGTAGCTTTTCCTCAATAAAGCCAAGTGTGCCTCCGTTGACGGATAGCTTAGGTTCTGCATCTCTCTAAAAGAAGTAATTGAACCAAGAGTTTGGCGTACATGGTACTCAATTGCATTTGTGATGGAGTAGCCTGTCTGCTGAACTCAAAATCATACTCAAAGGGTTTTCTTTAGAGTTTGACAGTTAGTACACCAGGGCACCTGGTTGGTGGAGGCCATCACCTCTACTTTTTGCTGCTTTCCCAGATAGAAAAAGATCTCACTCTCTTCACTGAAGTCACCTCAGTAAGTCAGTAGCTGGTCCATTGAAGGCAGTAAAGCTATATAAGATCCATGTCTGATGCTACTACCCAGCATTTTTTTTTAAATGTATAAACTTCCAAAGTGTTGGTTTATTTAAAAAAAATCAATAACCCCCCACTGTAGAGGGAGCTTTCTTTCCATGAAAGTGCAGGTGACCACATAGCATTTTCCTTTCACATCACTGCCAAGCTTCGCACAGCAGTTTCAGGCAGGAAAATCTAGTGACAGGACTAAATACGGGGGTTCACTGTCACTATGACCTGACTGCCCTGTGTTAGAGCAGATCAGTGGTTTTACCAGCTGAGACCCCTCTTTCAGAAACCCAGCACTTCCACTGACTCTAGATAAGTGCAAAATGAGTCTGACGATGTAGAAACGCTCCACTTTTCCTGAAGAACTCTAAATAACCTATTAAGTGTCCCTGTGACACTTTTTAGTAAGACCTTGACTATAAGGAATCAAATTTGTGAGTACACACTTTCGGTTAAAAATGATAACATCATGATCTGAATGCGTCCACGGTATTTACCCGGTGAGAGCTCCAAAAAAGTGAATTGAGTAGCAGGATCAGTGCCATGAAAAGAAAACAGACAACAATGGAAAACCTCAAGTGTTGATAGATGCCTTTTGATCTCCAATGTTTCAAGTAAGACCATTTGATTAACTGGATAGCTTCTCTTATGTAGGTCCCATTTTATAGCAGTTATTGAAGATATCTCTGTACAGAGGGCATAGCCAGCAGACTGGGGCTGAGACACGATTAATGGGCTCAAACAGGTATATTAAAGTTTGCAGTGGACACATTTGTCGTGATTCAAAAGGCCATATGCAGCTCATGGTATTGGCTAAGGCAGGGAAGGTCAATTTTTCATATGATCTATGCAAGCCTTCCACTCTAAACATTAAATGCCCTTAGAAGTTTTCCTGAGGTTTCGGAGTAATAATCAAGCTCTCTTGAAAACTTCAGCTGGCACTTTTGAGAAACTAGGTGGCATATCATCAAGCACGGCGTTAACATTATCGCCGCTTTAGCGGCAGAAAACTGCTGCTAAAGTGGCGATAACGGGCTTGATAAAACGCCGTGGAGAATTCCCATAGAAGCACATGTTCACACCAGAACATGGGCTTCAATGGGAATGCACATGGACATATCATCAAGCCCATTATCGCAGTTTTAGCGGCAGTTTTCTGTCGCTAAAGCAGCGATAATGTTAACGCTGTTTCTTGATATTATGCCCCTAGATTTTTATTAAACAGCCATGGCTTCTCTCGCAAAATTATTTTCTACCACACCCTCCGTGTACAAACCAGATATACAGCGCAGCTCAATTAGGACATTTATCAGGAGAGTCTGCTTGACCCTGTGCCTTCTCTGTTTTTCTTTGGTTTCCAGGCTGCTAAGTAAGATAGGCTTCTGGGCACTAGGAGAAGTAGATAATGCAGCCAAATCAGTACTCGAATTACCCTAGTAGTATTTGGGAGGAATACTTTTTCAAATTGTGAATGTCATTCTATGGGCTAAGATATTGGAATATATGTTTTCTTCGGTTTGTTTCACAGATCAGCGCTGCCAATAAAATCATCTGTAACTACAACAAAGGAGTCACATTGGCAAAAAACTTTATGAGGAAAATATATTTCTTTTGGTGAAATTTCTATACAGAAATTGCTCCTTTGGAACACTGTTATTAGCCTAACTTTCATTCACTTTTAATGCAATGTGATTTCACCAAATCTTAGTAAAATGCTTTCAGGCCACTAAACCTTTACTAGCAATATTTTGCAAGATGAGCTCTGCTGGCATTGGTTCGCTCTACCTTTAAGCTTTAAATAGGAAACATGGATGGTTTCATCAAAGCCCTCTTTGGTTCAAGAAAAGACAAAGGGTTTACCACCTTATTCTTTATGGTTAACTGCCAATAAGGTTGAGGTGACAATTCCACAAACGACTTTCCAGAAAGGTCCATCAATATAAATCTAGGTTGTCATTTCACAATAGCAGACATTACAATTTTTAACCCCTTGTATGCCGATGACGATACCCAGCCGTCATGCACTACAGTGCTCGTGTGCTGATGACGGCTTGGTATCGTCATGGCCCGCCCCTGTTCGTTTGTTTACCGCACAGCAGCAGAAACGGGCCAGCAGCAAAGGGGTTAAGAGAGAATCCTTATTTTTTTATATTTTGTTAGCAGTTAAAAATATATTTATGAACAAAAATTATGCAAACCGAATTTGAAATGTATTAGTATCACCAAATGTTACATATACCTTACAGTCTTGATGAAGTTACTTTCACCAAGTAGATATTGCACTACTTACGTTAATTGTGCCATGTGTTTTGTAAAATAGGGCCGCTGTTAGCATGTGTTGACCAAACTCAATACACATAACAATTGCTGGGGAGAGACAGAACACAACTGAAAGATACACTTAAAAAACAGCGAGATGCCTGTGTACAGTCTATTATATAAAGTGTTGAAATATTTCTAAAACAAATTAGGGCTAGATGTAGGTAATTCCCATTTACAGACTCTTAAATACCGAATTTTACCGAATCGGTATTTAAGAGTCTTTAAATAGGAAGGGGGCAGATTTAGGTAATTCCGAATTTAGGAATACCGTTTCTGTAAGATTCGGTATTTACCGATTCGGTAAATACCAAATCAGTATTGCCCATTGATTCCTATGGGCCTTGAAGCCCATAGGAATTAATGGGAAATACCGATTCGGTATTTACAGAATCGGTAAATAGCGAATCCTGCAAGGGTGCAGGGGGTGTCACTTTGACACCCTCTAGCACCCCAAGTACAGGCTTGTGTGACATGTGGCACACATACATGCCCTAAGGGCATGTCTGCGTGTCACATGGCACAGGTGTGCATGCACAGATGCGCATGCACACCTGAATTCGGTATTTACCACACAATAGGATTGTGTGGTAAAATACCGACTCTTAAGGGCCTGTGGCACTCTTAGGAGTGTCAGCTACATATGGATTTACCGATTCGTTAAATATACCGATTCGGTATTTTACCGATTCGGTATATTTACCGAATCGGTAAAATTACCGATTCGGTAGGCCCTCTACATCTGAAAAGCCTAATACCGGTCGGAAACAGCCGAAATCGGCCGTTTCCGACCGGTATTAGGGCTCCTACATCTGGCCCTTAGTCCTCAATGGAGGCTATGCCAAATTTTAGTTGTCAATCAATCAGAACATTTGTTAAGCAGGCTACATACCCGTGAGGGTCTTAAGGCGCGGGTGGTTGCTGCTACTGATCGAAGAGCCAGGTCTTGAGGAGTCTTCTGAAGGCCAGTAGGTCCTGGGTCTCCCGTAAGTTGGTGGGGAGGGTGTTCCAGGTCTTGGCGGCGAGGTGGGAGAACGAGCTGCAGCCGGCGGTCGTTCTTCGGATGCGGGGGACTGTGGCGAGGGCGAGGCCGAGGCCGGCGGAGCAGAGCGGAGCTTGCGGTAGGGGCGTAGAAGCTCAGTCGTCTGTTGAGGTACGCTGGGCCGGTGTTGTGGAGGGCCTTGTGTGCGTGGATGAGGAGCTTGAAGGTTATCCTCTTGTTGACGGGGGTCCAGTGTAGGTCTCTCAGGTGGGATGTGATGTGGCTGCGGCGGGTGATGTTGAGGATCAGTCGTGCCGCGGCGTTCTGGGTGCATTGTAGCCATGTCAGGAGCCTGGTTGATGTTCCTGCTTAGAGGACGTTTCCCTAGTCCAGCCTGTTAAAGACGAGGGCCTGGGTGACTGTTCTTCTCATTTCAGTGGGGATCCACTTGAAGATCCTGCGGAGCATTCGTAGGGTGTTGAAGCAGGATGAGGAGACGGAGTTGACCTGTTTAGTCACGGAGAGGGTGGAGTCGAGGATGACCCCCAGGTTGCGTGCGTGGTCAGTGGGTGTCAGGGCTGTCCCAGTGAAGTCGACCACCCGGAGTTGTCGTAGGCTGAAGGGGTGGAGCCGAGGATGAGGACCTCGTGTTGTCCGAGTTCAGCTTCAGTCGGCTGTTCCTCATCCATTTGGCGACGGCCTTCAGTCCTTCGTGGAGGTTGGTTTTGGCAGTGTGAGGGTCTTTGGTTAGGGAGATGATGAGCTGAGTAAGTCGCCTAGGTCCTGCAAAGGGGGGATGTCGTTGGTGTTGGAGAGTTCCTTCACGATGCTGAAGAGCTCTTTGCTGTTGCGTGCGTTGTTATCCAGGCGGTCTTTGCATGTGGTCCTCTTGACAGTTCTGATGAGTTGATGGCATCTGCGGGTGGTGTTCTTGAGGGCCCTGTAGTTGTCTGGTGATTGGTCGCAGAGCCAGTTCTTCTCCAGTTTCCGGCATGCATGCTTGGAGGCCTCGAGGTCTTCAGTGAACCAGGTGGCTTTCTTGCTCGTGTAGCTGTTGGAGGGTGTCTTGAGCGGGGCGAGAGTGTTGGCGCAGTTGTCGATCCACTGTCGGAGGTTGAGGGCGGCGGTGTTGGGTTCGGTGGGATCAGCTGGGGGGCTTTGAGCGAGGGGGGCAGCTAGCTGTTCTTCGGTGACTTTGACCCAGCAGCGACGAGGCATCTGTTGGGCGTGGTGGTGCGTGGTGGGCTTCCTGAAGGTGAAATGGACGCAGCAGTGGTCGGTCCAGTGGGGTTCTGTGGTGTGGTTGAAGAAGACGTGGGGGCTTCCAGAGAAGATGGGGTCTAGCGTGTGACCGGCGGCGTGGGTGGGTATTGTCACAAGCTGTCTGAGTCCAAGGTTGGCGAGGTTGTCGATCATGGTGGTGGAGTTGACGTCGTTGTTGTTCTCGAGGTGGAAGTTCTGGTCCCCGAGGAGGATGTAATCTGTTGAGGCGAGGGCGTGGATGCAGATGAGGTCGGCGATGGAGTCGCTGAACTGTGGTCTGGGTCCGTAGATTAGGTTTCCTCTGAGGGTGTTGTTGGGGTCGGTGTGAATCTGGAAGTGCAGGTGTTCGGTGGTGCTGAGGGTGTCATCGGTGCTGGTCGAGATGCTGAGGATGTTCTTGTGGACGATGGCAATTCCACCTCCTGTTCCGTTGGTGCGGTGTCTGCGGACGATCTTATAGCCTTCCGGGATGGCTATGGTGATGTCGGGTGCTGAGGAGGGGTTCAGCCAGGTTTCTGTCAGAAAGGCGACACCTGGGGCTGTTGATTCGAGGAGGTCCCAGATTTCAACTGAGTTTTTGTGGGCAGAGAGAGTGTTGAGGAGGATGCACCTCAGGTGGTTGGGTTTGTTGGTTGGTGGTTTCACGGGTCGGATGCTGGAGAAGCTGCAGTTCCGGCATGTGAAGGGCCCTTGGGTGCGCTTCGGGGTGGCCCGGTAGGAGGTGTGTGTTCTCGTCCGGTGTTGAGTACGTAGAGGGTGCTGGCATCGTAGTGCAATAGGGTGTCTTGGTGTCTTCGGGGTCCAGGGGTTCTAGCGCTGGACACGGTCTGGGCACGGTCCAGGCACGGACGAGCGCAGACAGGCTCGCCTTAGTCGAGCCCACTGCGCGCGGCCACCATAAGAGAGGGAGGAAGGAGGGAGGAGCAGCTGGGTGGGGGGAGCGGACCAATGGGAGCGGGGGGCAGGCCACAGGGGACACAGCAATGGAAAACACGGGGAGGACGGTGAGGGTACAGAGGTGGAAAAAGGGCACAGAGATGCGTATACAATACAATACAAAGAGAGCACAGAGATGCAATCACAATACAGTACAAAAGGCACAGAGATGCAATTCACAATATGATATAAATCAGCAAGGTACACTAGATATGGCAGGACTTGGCCGCAGGGGACTCAGCAGCGGGATCGGTGAGGGAGGGGAACAAGCACAGGCAAAGGCAACTGAGCGACAAGGCAGCAAGAAACAAGGCAGCAAGCAACAAGGCAACAAGCTTGGGAAAAATAGCAGTTATGAGAAGCACAATCTATCCCACACTCCCTCCAACTCCTGTCTGGGAGGGATGAGCAGGCCTGTGATGCTGCAGGATTATTTACAGGTGTATTCTAGAGCCCTGTTCCCACATGGATGTACCCATAAAAGAAATCCATACTGTATATTTTAAAAGGCTTTAATAAAACAATGAATGTCCTCACATTGTGCAGATTATATGGATACGTTATCAGCAAAAAAAGAATTGTTACAGCATTTACTGAAATTAAAGTGAGGCAAGAAAACATGGCAATTTATGTCATGGTGTACTATGTTGAAACCCCCTCTTCAGATTCATAGTGGTAAACTAACCCTGCTCGGAACCAAAGCGCTATGATGTAAGTATCTTAAAATGGCCTGCACATACCTTGTTGACATAACAAGATGGTTTAAAACCTGCTACTGGGTGCGGTGAGCCCGTCAAGGCCTTCAAGTGTTTTTGTATTCCACTGTAGTCAGAGAATATCAGATAAGAGACTAACTATTATGCCTGCCCATAAATAGAGTTTCTGACCCAATTTCCAAGCTTTAGCTGTGAATTCAGCTAAATAAATATTCAGATACGTTCTTGAAATGTCAAATCTCGCAATGCATGATGCAAAATACTGCATAATTGCGTGTAATGATATTTCCATCCTCTATTAGAATATTGGTTCCATTGCATACTTATTGCAAACCTAACATATATCATTCAAACTTCTATATTACATATGAACTAGGTTTATACCAGCATAATACAATACACTCTAAATGAATATCTAGTGTACCATGCATATATTGAATAATGCACGAAAACATGTACCTATATTTCTTCAATAAATACAATTCAGTCAAAGTAATAGGCAAATGCTAGGCAAAAACATTGTCAATGAAGTATTGAAGTCAAATTATAAGGTGTGTTTATCAATCAATAACTACATTATGGTAAAAAAATAATGTGATTTTGACTCTTCATTTGACTATGTGCTGGTACAAATGGAGGTCTGGGGCACCTGAGTACATTTTGTGACTGACTGCTGTGTTTTCTGGAACTACAATAATTGGATAACAGAATAAAGCAAAGTGTATGCGTTGTGCTCCACTCTTCCTAGAGATGTAGAATGAATAGAATGCCATAGGGAATGTTTTGGCATAATCAACCGGAAGCAACCCTTAGGGGCTCCATGTAGTTCAGGTTGGAATTGTGAGATTGTGGACCTCCTTCAAGCTGGAAAGGGCTCCATCAAACAGAAAACAAGAGTGAGGGAGTTGGGAAATTAGGGCCACATTATGATGGCGGAAGGACCGACACTGCTGGGGCCGGCAGTGGCTGTCCTTCCACCATCATGCAAAATAATACCAAATATTCCCACTGCCAAATTAAGATGGCGGTGGGAATCCCAATGGTAACGCGGTGGAAGGTAAGTCAGTCCGCCATGGTTCAACAAGGGTCCTTTTTTGCCCGCCTTGCGGTACCCGGAACCAGGGCAACATTGCGGCGGTGTCATGTAGGCACCGCCGTAAGGATTACGGTATCTCTTTCTGCCTGTTTCTTTTAATGCCATTCTTGATAATATGCCCCTAAGAAACCTGACCCACTGAAATAAGCACATTGTATTCCTAGGGTTTGAACGTTAGCAATAGCAACAATTTCATTGTCTAGTAACCTTGCAAAACAAACCTTATTTGCATTGTCAAAAAAAGCAATATTCTATTTGCAAATAATCTACAACAAGAAAATAAGGGACTTTTTAATTTATTTTAGAGACCAGGACCTGTAGAAGATTTTCGATTTTCAGCATTTCATACTCACCTTGAGACAGAGTAGTAGGAGTGATGAAAATGGAAGGAACAAGCGAAGCAAGTAAAACCATTGTCTTACAGTTTTAAATAAGTAAGTTGCACCCATAAAAGATTTACGGAGGACTAAAATAACATCGTCTCAAGTTGGACATTTTAAACATCTTTCCTTGAAAGTGAAATTCACAAATTACTTATTTAAAATTACGGATGGATTTTCAGGCTGGACTTACTGTGGACTTGATGTTATGCTAATGATTTGTACAGAAGTGATTAAATTAAACAGAACAATAGTATTACTATTGATTAAATATATACAGTAGCATCAACGTTTAAATGACATCTGCAGGTGGGCGGGGAATTCATCATGTAAATGCCTACATGAATCTGTAGAATAGGAGTGGAAGAATATCAGATAGTAACGTAGCAGTTGCAATGCACCATGGATCTAGTAGTTTGATGAATGAGTGGGTGTTAATTGGAGGAACACTAACAGGTGGGGACACGTGATAGGTGTTTAAAATGAAGTGAGAGAGTGAGGCATCGAGATTAGCTTTCGAACACGAGCTTTCGAACATGAGCGAGAGCAGTTACTGGAACATTCAAGGTATGAGCTTGGTGAAATAAGGTTTTTGATGAAGGGATATTGTAATTCGTAGTGGTTAATTGCAAATCAGAGAGGGATAAAAGTTTACGAAGCTAAGAGTATTTGAGGGATTGGGCATTTACCTAGTGGTAATGTATTATTAATAATTCAGCGGGCATAACGTTGATAGTGGGGTGAACCTAAGCTATTATTACGCATTATTTTTGTTTTGTTTACACTAAGTTAACAAACAGGAGCCATGTAAGAATATAGCTTAAATGTAATGTTTTAAATTTGTAGATAACCCCTGACGAAGGGCCCGAAATGCATTGGGTGATGAAAACTATTGATTGAGGAAAACTTGTGTGAAACTCCGTGCTCTTTCATAAGGCCTGGAAGGCATGTCTACAGCATTAGGGATGTAATGTGAACACAAGAGTCTTTCATGTGACTGGATTAAAAGGAAAAATGTATGACAAGAAGTGGATAAAATGAAAAATAAAATACGGATGAAATTGCGATTCTCCTATTAACATGACCAGAGAATCTGGATTTCATTAAAGACACGGAGGCTAACATTATGCATTAATCCTTTAATGCAGCTCACAAACAGCCGCCTACATCACAAAGACTAGAATAAGAAAAAGTGACATCATAGTATCCATAAAAGTCATGTGCCAAGGAAGATCAGCCTCTTTTAAATGCCTTGAACGACAGGTCAGGCTGCAAACGAAGAATATATCTTGAAACTTGAAGGAAGTATTGTCGAAACTTGGAAAATCCTTGGAGATTCATCAATTCGAATTGTCTGGAAGAAAATAAAGGAAATTAAGAAAGGCACAAAGTAACCTTCAGAAGAAGCAATAAGAAAAGCATAATATAGGTTAAAAGGGGCATGAAACATTGAAAAACATTGTAAAACATTGTAAACCAAATCAATCCTCAATTTCCCTCCAGGGAGGGACGGGAGGGATAATGTTAGCCTCCGTGTCTTTATTGAAATCCAGATTCTCTGGTCATGTTAATAGGAGAATCGCAATTTCATTACAAGACAGGAGGCTACATTATGCATGTTGGTAGCCTTGAATCACAACGTCAGAAACATGTTCAATTGGTTTACAATAATGATGGGCAAAGGTAGAGGCATTAGACCAATCATCAGCCTTAAGGATAGCATCCAACTTACCACCTGACCAGTATGACTTACTGGCCATTGCACTTCTTAGTGAATGAGCTTGAAATTTAGAAAGGTCAATACCAGCGAAGTTCATAGCCAATTTAACCCACCTTGCGATAGAGCAGGATGAGATGGGTTTAAAGGGTTTGACATAGGAAACAAGAAGTTGATTTGCATCAGGGGGGCAAAGATTAGACATCCTGGAGTCATATTCCTTCATACAATCAACCACACAGAGTTTTTTGCAAAAATCAAAACGTGGATAGAAGATAAAGTCAGACATGGTTTTAGTTCTCCTAAAAATTTCACATTTAACACCAAACATGTCATAACATCTATTAGAGATGTCCAGAGCTTTAACATCTGAAATTCTGCGACAAGAGACTAAACAAAGAAGAGAGGCAAGTTTAATAGAAAGACATTTCCTGTTAAGGAGAGAATTGTCAGGCCATGAACAAAAAAGGTCAAGCAGAAGTTTAACATCCCAAACAGACTGATATTTATGGCGAGGAGGCCTTTTAAGTCTAATACTTTTGAGTACTCTACAAATGATAACATTCTTACCTACCGTCTTACCATTGACGAGAGAATGTCCAGCTGAAATTGCAGATCTAAAGCAATTTATTGATCTATAGGAGAGACCATTGTCAAAGAGTTCTACCAAAAAGTTAACTATGTTAACGATAGGGGCCTCCACGGAATCCAAGTTCCTCTCCATGCACTAACGAGACCATTTCTTCCAGATGTTGTTATATCTGTAGTGGGTTCCTGGTGCCCATGATTTACCAAGGAGAGTGAGAGCAGATGATGAAAGTCCAGACAATTGGTTAGATTGCCTGACACTTTCCAAGCAAGAAGGTTCAAACTCCCTGAAAGAACCAGGTGATGATCTTCTCCATTTGCGTTTGAGAGGAGGCCCTGAGTTGCGGGAATCAGGAAGGGAACGTCGCAAGAAAGTTCCAGAGCTGTGGGGAACCAGGCTTGAGACGGCCAGAAAGGAGTTATCAGGACAAGAGAGCACTGTTCCTGTCTCACTTTCTGTAGAACCCTTTGAATCATTGCGAACGGGGGAAAGGAGTAAGGGTGAAGAGGAGCCCAAGGCTGGAGAAAAGCATTGACAGCCAGAGCACCCGGGTCTGGCATCCAGCTGAAATACTGAGGGAGTTGGAAGGTCAACCGGCTGGCGAAAAGGTCCACGTCGAAAGGACCCCAGAAGTGATTCAGGGAATTGAAGATTGTCACATCGAGTTTCCAATCGCTGAAATCTGGAAGGAATCTCGAGTTCCAATCTGCCCGGATATTGGATTTTCCTGGGAGATATTCTGCTTTCAAAGCAATCTTGTGCTCCAGACAGAACATCCAGAGTTTCTTGGCCAGATCTGATAAGTCCGCAGATCTCGTACCACCGAGACGGTTGATATCAGAGACTGCGGAAACGTTGTTCATCTTCAGAAGGACAGATCTGCCCTGAAGGGAGTGTCTGAAACTCATAAGAGCATAGAGACCAGCGGTCATTTCTAAAAAGTTTATATGGTGAGCAGACTCTGAATGGGTCCATACTCCACCAGTGTCTTGGTCGAGGAGACGTGAAGGCTGGCGTCTGACTCCAAAACAAAGTCTGGGGTCGAGCCAAAGATAGCCCTTCCATTCCAGGTGTCCAAATTGTCCAGCCACCAAGAGAGTTCTAGTTTCGCTTGTTGATCTAGAAAAACATGGTCCCCGTACCAAAGACCGGACCGAAGAGCATTGCCTTTCACCCTCTGGAGAGCGCGGTAATTCAGAGGACCTGGGAAGATAGCTTGGATCGAAGAAGAAAGTAGACCCAGGAGTCTGGCCAGTTCCCGGAGAGAGAGAGATTGTTGTCTCAGAACAAACCTGATCTCTTTCCGAATTTTGCAATCTTCTTTTTGGGAAGTAAGAGAAGACAACTGGAGGTGTCCACAGTGAAACCTAGGAACTCCAGGGATTTTGAGGGCATCAGAATGGATTTTTCCCTGTTTATAATGAAGCCAAGGTCCTCTATGAGGTCCATGGAGGCCTTGAGATCCTCTAAGACTTGAGCATGAGTTTGAGACATGATAAGGATGTCGTCTAGGTAGATAATTAGTCGAATAACTCTTGCTCTCAGAATGGAAACAATCGTTCTCATGACCTTGGTGAAACACCAAGGGGCGGACAAGAGACCGAAAGGGAGAGCTTGAAATTGATAGAGGTGACCGTCCCAAATAAATTGGAGAAAGGGTTGATGTTCCTCAGCCATAGGGATGGTAAAGTAGGCGTCTTTTAGGTCCAGTTTGACCAGCCAATCTCCGTGAAGGAGAAGGTCCCTGAGAAGATGGATTCCTTCCATCTTGAAGTGTCGATAAACAAGATATTTGTTTACTTCCCGTAGGTTTATCACCGGTCCCTAACCTTTGTCCTTCTTCTCGACTAAGAAAAGGGTACTTACAAAATTCTTTTGGGACCAAGGCACCTCGATAATGGCACCTTTCTTGAGCATAGAGGAAACCTCCTCTCTTACGATTGCTAGATGTTCCAAAGGAAGGTCTAGAGGTCTGGGAGTAGTGGTCTGGTAAGGAGTGTCTACAAAGTCTATCCTGAATCCCCGAACAGTCTCCAGGACCCACGGGTCTTGTGTAAATCTATTCCAAACGTGAAAAAAGTGTTTGAGTCTTCCCCCGACCCTGGGAGGTGAGAGAGAAGAAGGGGCACTTACTTTGGGAATTGTTGTTTGGTGCTCCACGGGAGGAGAAGCATCTGCCACGGGAACCACGTCCTCGTTGAGGGTAGAATTGTTTATTGGAAGGGTAGAAGCCTCTACCGGTGACACCTCTTCCTTTGCCAGATGAGAAGGGCCGGAAGGTTCCACGGCCGGAAGAGCGGCCCTTTCTTCTGGCCTGTCCAAAAACATTTGTTGGGAAGACTTTTCTCATGTTGTTCTGGGCTCTGTCTAAGGCAGTGAAGGTGGTGACATATTTTCCAATTGTCTTGATCATATCTTCTACAAATAGGAGACCTTTGGGCTTATTAGAGGGTTCTTTTTCAGCGAGGTCCCCAAGTTTGGGGTTAATCCTGTTGAGGATAGTTTTCCTTCTTTCCATATTAAGACCAGAATTAGCATTCCCCAGGAGGACGATCGCCCTCTGGCTCCAACCTCTTATTAGCCCAATGTCAAGGGGTGTATTAGAGATATGAGATTCCTCTGCTAAATCAAGGATTTTGGTAAGTGGGCCGAGTATATCTAAGAGGCGGTCTTGGCAAGCCTTAAGGGCTCTTTCCAGGCCTTTCCTGGGATCTTTTCCCAGTTTAAATAAAAATTTAATTAGGTCTGGGTCTAGGTTGGGGGTCAGGCAGACCTTATCATCAATCCATGGTCTGGGGCATTCAGAACGCATGGTATTGCGTGTATCTGTTTCAAGGGTGTTCCTTAGCCACTTTGTAATGAACTTAGCGACATGGTCGTGAGGGAACCATTTAGAGCTATTTGGACGGGAGATATTGTTAGGGGAGAACATTTCTCCACCTAAGGGGTCAAGAATAGCGTCTTTAGAGGAAGGGGAGGAGTCCACCTCAGAAAGCGCATTTAGATCTATGTCATCCAAGTCATTATCATCAAGATCAAAAACGAACTTGTCGCAAGGTTCATTATATACTTCCTCTATATCAGAGTAGGAGTCTGAGTCAGCACAAACGTCTTCACCAATTGTGCCGCTAAGGGCACCTCCCAAAACTGTGCTGCCAGGGCCACCCATCCTTATTGTGTCGCGAGGGACACCAAAACCTTTTGGGGCGCTATGGCCTCCCATACTGCGTGAGGTGCTGGGACCTCCCATGTCAACTGGGTTAGAAATAATACCAGTATTGCCTTGATTGTGCTTGACTTTTTTAGTGGCTTTGGATAGGGAAGGGGTATTTGTTGTATCACCTTCAACACTTAGCGCTCTTTTATGAGACATGACCTCTTTTAGGGTATCAATCATGCATGATCTCATTTCTTTTTTAAGAAAATTCTTAAAAGAATCTCTAGTGTGGGTAGGGGAGCTTGCGACAGCGTTGTCAGATTCCAAATCAGACATAATGTTAATATAGGTCTGACATATACAAATATAAACAGGAATAAGGATTGTTATCCAGTATTGAAATTAGTTATTTAAATTCTAGTAATAAAATGTATTTTAGTGGTGTCTTAGAGATCGGTTGAGAACCAAATCAAATCAAATATATTCTATATCACATTAAGTAAAATAAATGCTATATTAAAAATCTCCTTTTTTTCTTTTTTATATATTTTTTATAAGGTATCAAGAAAGAATGTCCCACGTGTAAGTAAGGGCAAAATTGTCGCTTTTCATTTGCCTTAGCTACGAAACGATCCAAAACTAGGTGGTGAGGGGAGCTCTCTCGAGTAACTGATGCGCTTGAGAAGGAGAGAGAGAGAGCGCCACGGAGAAAAGAGGAATGACCCTTGGGAGGCAGGGTGCGCAACGCTGCCGCTGCCGAGGGTCATTCCTCTAATGCGGGAGCGTGCGAGGCATCGAAAATCACAGCGCGAGGTAGACGCTAGGCGCGAGGGTAAAACATCGTTTAAACTAAAACATCTTAATATGAAATCCAGTAGTGTTTTAAAGTAGGATGACAGCAATAACGTTGAAAGTGAAAAGACAATCTTTAATTAGCATGAGCAGCAAGCAGATCGCAGTAAAGCAAGAGAATCACAGGTGACAAGGCGTCACAAAGGTGAGGGGAAGACAACCGTAAATTGGAAGTCTTAGGGAGGGGGTTACAGTGAGGGTAACACCAACACAAGGATCAGCTATGACAAAAGTAAAAGTAAAAAGGTCATAAGTAGAGAAATTACCACGAGGCTTAATAGGTATGCTCTGAATATATATACTATAAGCAAATAGTCAATAAAATACTATAAACAACAGTAAATAAACAGTATTAGAGAGATAAGGAGATTCAGTAAAGGCAACTGTCTGAGAGCCGCATTTAAAAGAGGCTGATCTTCCTTGGCACATGACTTTTATGGATACTATGATGTCACTTTTTCTTAGTCTAGTCTTTGTGATGTAGGCGGCTGTTTGTGAGCTGCATTAAAGGATTAATGCATAATGTAGCCTCCTGTCTTGTAATGAAATTGGATTAATGGTGGCATCTTTGTTATGCACTAAGGAATGCTGTGGATCCAGTGTGGGGTGAGATCTCGCCCCACCTCTTCCAGTGATTCATGTATACGTGGCTGGGCAGTCCACGGTTCTGGGTTTGCACGCAAACAGAAGAAAAGCAATAACTGAAAGGTGAAATTTGAAATGAATAAGGTGTGCACTCTGTCACTTTCTTTTGTGATGTATTACTTCACTGCCCGTCTGACGAGTTGCACCCATAAAAGATTTACAGAGGACTAAAATAACATCGTCTCATGTTGGACATTTTAAACATCTTTCCTTGAAAGTGAAATTCATAAATTACTTATTTAAAATTACGGATGTATTTTCAGGCTGGACTTACTGCGGACTTGATGTTATGCTAATGATTTGTACAGAAGTGATTAAATTAAACAGAACATTAGTAGTACTAGTGATTAAATATTTGCAGTAGCATCAACGTTTAAATGACATCTGCGGGTGGGCGGGGAATTCATGATGTAAATGCCTACATGAATCTGTAGAATACGAGTGGAAGAATATCAGATAGTAATGTAGCAGTTGCAATGCACCATGGATCTTGTAGTTTGATGAATCAGTGGGCGTTATTTGGAGGAACCCTAACAGGTGGGGACACGTGATAGGTATTTAAAATGAAGTGAGAGAGTGAGTCATCAAGATTAACTTTCGCACACGAGCTTTCGAACATGAGCAAGAGAAGTTACTGGAACATTCAAGGTATGAACTTGGTGAAATAAGGTTTTTGATGAAGGGACATCGTAATTCGTAGTGGTTAATTACAAATCGGTGATGGATAAAAGTTTACGAAGCTAAGAGTATTTGAGGGATTGGGCATTTACCTAGTGGTAACGTATTATTATTAATTCAGCGGGCATAACGTTGATAGTGGGGTGAACCTAAGCTATTAATACACATTATTTTTGTTCTGTTTACACTAAGTTAACAAACCTGAGCCATGTAAGAATATAGCTTAACAGTAATGTCTTAAATTTGTAGATAACCCCTGACGAAGGGCCATGAAGGGCCCGAAATGCATTGGGTGATGAAAACAATTGATTGAGGGAAAACTTGTGTGAAACTCCGTGCTCTAGCATAAGGTCTGGAAGGCATGTCTACAGCATTAGGGATGTAATGTGAACACAAGAGTCTTTCATGTGACTGGATTAAAAGGAAAAATGTATGACAAGAAGTGGATAAAATGAAAAATAAAATACGGATGAAATTGGATTAATGGTGGCATCTTTGTTATGCACTAAGGAATGCTGTGCGTCCAGTGTGGGGTGAGATCTCGCCCCACCTCTTCCAGTGATTCATGTATACGTGGCTGGGCAGTCCACGGTTCTGGGCTTGCACGCAAACAGAGGAAAAGAAATAACTAACTGGTGAAATTTGAAATGAATAAGGTGTGCACTCTGTCACTTTCTCTTGTGATGTATTACTTCACTGCCCGTCTGACAAGTTGCACCCATAAAAGATTTACAAAGGACTAAAATAACATCGTCTCATGTTGGACATTTTAAACATCTTTCCTTGAAAGTGAAATTCACAAATTACTTATTTAAAATTACGGATGGATTTTCAGGCTGGACTTACTGTGGACTTGATGTTATGCTAATGATTTGTACAGAAGTGATTAAATTAAACAGAACATTAGTAGTACTAGTGATTAAATATATGCAGTAGCATCAATGTTTAAATGACATCTGTGGGTGGGCGGGGAATTCATGATTGTAAATGCCTACATGAATCTGTAGAATAGGAGTGGAAGAATATCAGATAGTAACGTAGCAGTTGCAATGCACCATGGATCTTGTAGTTTGATGAAGGAGTGGGTGTTAATTGGAGGAACACTAACAGGTGGGGACACCTGATAGGTGTTTAAAATGAAGTGAGAGAGTGAGGCAGCAAGATTAACTTTTGAACACGAGTTTTCGAACATGAGCAAGAGCAGTTACTGAAACATTCAAGGTATGAGCTTGGTGAAATAAGGTTTTTGATGAAGGGACATCGTAATTCGTAGTGGTTAATTGCAAATCGGTGAGGGATAAAAGTTTACGAAGCTAAGAGTATTTGAGGGATTGGGCATTTACCTAGTGGTAACGTATTATTTTTAATTCAGCTGGCATAACGTTGATAGTGGGGTGAACCTAAGCTATTATTACGCATTATTTTTGTTTTGTTTACACTAAGTTAACAAACATGAGCCATGTAAGAATATAGCTTAACAGTAATGTTTTAAATTTGTAGATAACCCCTGACGAATGGCCATGAAGGGCCCGAAATGCATTGGGTGATGAAAACTATCGATTGAGGAAAACTTGTGTGAAACTCCGTGCTCTAGCATAAGGCCTGGAAGGCATGTCTACAGCATTAAGGATGTAATGTGAACACACGAGTCTTTCATGTGAGGGGCATGGCTTGGACGCTGAAGGGAATAGCGGCGTGAGCTCGGAGCTCCGCGCTCGATCCCCACAGAAATCCTGAAAATCAGAGCAGAAAAACTCACGACGGCCCTGGAAAAACGGGGCGCTGACGGGTGAATACAGCGGACACACGGTGAACCGCCAACAGAGCCGATTACCAGAGATTTGGCGCAGGAGGAACAGTACAACTTGAAACGAAGAGGCTCCCAAAATGGCGGCTGAGGTGTGATAAGAGCTGATCGGCAGCGAGAGCAGTTCTCCCCCTGAGGGAGCCGAAGCCCCGACTCCGGATCATACCGCCAAACATGGCTAGGTGACCCAGAGGTGGACCTAGATGACCAACGACGAGAAGGTTCCTGCCCACCGAGCCGACTAACCTGAGAGCAGAGACTAGACAAGATGACGGAGTGACCCGGGCTGGTACGTCATGCAGGGGAGCGGAGCCCGGAGAAGCAGAGACCTATAGCCCATGAAGAACTAAGGAGTGGTGCAGACCAGCAAGGCCGAGATGCCCTCGCTGACGGCCCGGAGGGTGGCTGACTCACGACCCCCCCCTGAAAGAGACGAAGGAGTGGGGCACTGAACCTCGAGCCATCGGCCATCGGCCATCAGCGGCGGAGAAGACGACCGCAGGCAGTCCTAGAGAAATGCCCCAATCGCCCCTAAGACAGTAGAGCTGAAGGGGAGACCACACGGTCGGCCCAGCAGTACACTGGGAAGCCCGAGCTGTGCATTGCACCAAGCGGGGACCGAGACAGCAGAGGTGCGAAGACGCAGATCGCGGGCCCGCCCTGTGGGTAGGCCGCATGACAGTGCTGAACGGAGAGCACCTCCAGACCAACACCGGGCCCTAGATCGGTCTTAACCCGAGTGATCCATGGCGGTTTGCAGAAGAACGCAAACACGAAGCGGAACAACGGGCTGAGTGGTGATCCAACGATGACCCAGAGACAGGAGGCCCTGAGGCCGCAGCCCCCGAGGCGCCAACAAGCGAGTAGCTGGGAATGCGACGGTCCCTGCAGCTGGGATCCAACGCCCGAGAGGAGGACCAGGGGACAGCGAAGGGCCCGATCGGCGATTGTGGGCACTGAGCACATCGACAGAGTAGGTGGCTTGGCAATATGGTGAAAATTATGGGAAAGACTGAGGGAGCGGCGGCCTCCGACGCGGCGGAAGGGGATCCTGCAGGACCATCGGAGCTGCAGCAGTTGCAGGACCGTATCTTGGAGGCTATAGCGGCCACAAGAGACACTTTGCAACAAGATATAGCACAGGTGGTTTCGGGAATGGGCCTCCTGCGAGCGGACCATGACAAACTTAAAGATAGGGTCAAGGATGTTGAAGATACCCTACAGGAACTGGCTCTGGTAGACTAACAGATGCCCTAGACTGGATCCAGGTCCTGGAAAGATGGGCTGAGGACGCTGAAAATAGAAGTCGACGTAGTAATGTCCCTATCGTAGGAGTACCGGAAAAGGCGGAAGGGGAGGACATGGTTGAGTTCCTCGGCAACTGGCTAAGGACTGTGGTGGCGCCGGAGGGCCTGTCGCCCTTCTTCACCCTGGAGTGTGCACACCGGGTCCCATCCGGGCGGCCCAAACCAGGCCTGCCCCCAAGACAGATCATAGCTAAATTGCTGCATTATAAGGACAGGGAACTTCTGCTTCAAACGGCTCGGGACACTGGTCCGTTTCAACTGGAGAACAGCAGAGTGACATTGTACCCCGATTTCACCTTCGAGACACAGCGACTGCGGGCCTCCTTTCTTTCGATTAAAAGGAAGCTCTGGACTGAAGGCATCCCGTACTCCTTGCTTTTCCCAGCTAAGCTCAGGGTGGTGGTTGATGATAAGACACACATCTTCGGCACGTCGGCGGAAGCATGGGAGTGGTGGGAAACATATAAGGCGGGCACTGATGGAGCCATGTACCGAGAAGAAAGGGAACGGGAACGGGAACAGGCACCATCGGGCCTCCGGAAATCGCAGAGATTGCGCAAGAGACGACAAGGCACACGGAAACCATCGGCGTCATAAACGAAAGCGGAGCGGAAGGCCGCGCTTCACACTGTGGAAACGCTGGCGAGATCCGGAGATTCCCAGTCCAAGCAGAGCACGGACACAGAGACACACTCCTCAGCCTCGGGCTCGGAATCGGACCTTTCGGGGATAAACAGAACCAAGGGCCCGTTGGTAACACCGCAGACGTCGGAGGAGATCCTGAATATTTGACTCGGAGCTGACAGGTAGTGGGCAGGATTGCCAACAAGAATCTCCCGAACTAAAGAGTACCATGACCAGGGATTACGAACTGGGTTATAAGCCTGCTGCTAATCATGGGGGGTCCACGGGAGGGTGCGGGGGGAGAGCCTGCGTAGCTACCTTCCGGTCTTGGCCACGCTCCACTAGCCCTTAAGGCACTCACGGTTACGAATGTGCTATAGCACACAGTTTGGAAAGTTGCATACGTTTAGATGGGAACTGATAGACTAATATTGGGGCCTGTTCTGGGGGGGGGAGAGGGGGCACTGTTGGGGACCTTTACCACAATTGGCGACTGTTGATCCCGGGAAGCCTGGGAGATGAAAAGTTTGAAAACTCCAGAGGGAATTGGGGGGGGGGGGTACACCATCCGCGAGGCAATGGGATTCCATGTGAGAAAGCGACTTGAATCATGGGACAATGGCTAATGCTAATGTATTTAAGTGTATAACCTGGAACATGTGGGGGCTTCACACGATGGTAAGGAGGCATAAGGTACACGCCTACTTAATTTGAAGGGGGGTCCATATCGCGTTGCTGCAAGAAAAACACCTCACAAAGCAGGAGGGGGCGGCACGGCAGAGGAGATGGAGGGGTCAGGTCTTTCACACTTTTTATTCAGCGTATGCTAGGGGCGCTCTGATATGGGTTAGGGCGGGCACACCCTTTCAGCCAACACAACATTTAATAGACCCGGAGGGGAGATACGTAGTGGTGGAAGGCAGGCTGAGAGGTAGGGACATAGTACTATGCAGCGTATACGACCCGAACACGGAGCAGCTGGCCTTCCTAACATGTTTATCGGGGACACTGGCACACTTCCTGGCGGGCCCGATCCTGATGGGAGGGGACTTTAACTCAGTAGCGGACACAACACTGGATAGGTCCCACCCACCATTGAGGGCCTCCCCTGTTCACCGACTTACAAAGGGTAGATTGGAATGGCAGGAGGGATGGGGTTTGAGTGATGTTTGGCGTGCACACCACCCAACTGAACGCGATTACTCGCACTTCTCCAGCCTGCATGACCTCCACGTCCGAATTGACGCGATATTATGCTCACAGGTCGTGTTGCCAGCCATAACTTGGTCAGAGTACTTGACGAGGACAATCTCGGACCACAACCCGTTAATAGTTAACTTGGCCTGGGCGATTGAGGTACCTCGAGTGCCGACCTGGAAGTTAAGACCAGAGACCCTGGAAGACCCGTTGTTTCACGCGGCACTGGAGGAGGGTATTACCCAATACTTCACCGATAACGAGGGGACGGGGGCCACTAGGGCGATGGAATGGGATGCTTTTAAAGTGGTGGTGAGGGGCCAGTGCATAACAAAATACGTAGGCACGCGGAAGGTGCTGCTAGAGGACCTCAATAAGGCAGATTCCAAGCTGCGGGAAGCGGAGAGAGTGCGGCCTGGCCGTCCCGAACTCCAAGAGGAGGTTAACTCAGCTAGGGAGGCGGTGGCGGTGGCGATGGAAGTGGAGCAACTTCGCGCCTTCGACCACCGGGCGTATATGCTTAGGACCCACGTAGAGGGGGACAAAGCCGGAACGTTGGGCATGAGAGGGAAGGCGACGACAAACTGGAGATCCTGACACCGGTTCCTGATCCCCGCGCTATGATGGTCTTCACGAAGGGAGGGAGGCTTAACCCACGTTGCCCTGACTGCTGGATGTCACTGGAGGCTCTGTGGAGGGGCTGCTGCGCTGATCGTCGAGAGTCCCTGGCGCTGATGGTGTTTGCAGCCCACCGCTAAGACCGGAGACCGGAGACCGAGGCTGGCTGAGGAGCGGTGAGAGAACGCGGCCAACGCGGAGGGGGCTTGAGGCGGGGAGCGGGAGCGGAGGAGGATGAACGACGTCGAGACTAGCAGGATATGACGAGAACCCGCGGGTGAGAGGCATAGCAGGGTGGACGTAGGAAAGGAATAAAACTGAAAAGAAAGCTATTGTGGCAGCACTAGAAGCGGCGCGCCTGACTTTAAAATGGCGGCCGCTTGAGACACATGTAGTCCTTCCTCTCTCTGGCTGCAGAAAGTAAACAACCAAGAGGCAGGAAAGGGAAAAAGGACAAATAGGTTCCAAACAGATAAGAAGGAGCCTACAATTGATTCCAATTTGAGACAAGAAAGGGAAAATGGACTAAACGAACGAATGAGTAAAAAGAGAAAAAGCCCCTGTCTATAGCAAAGCACCAAAACGGCGGACATTTTGTAATACCCAGTTTTTAAACCTTTTAGAGCACAATAAGGGCCAGTATAATTACTGCTACCTAAAATTACAACTAACAAGGTCCCAAGAAATTAACTGGAAGAGAAACTGTCATCGATTACTATATTAGAAGGAGATTACTCAATAGATAAACTTGGATATATCACTACCATAGAAGAAAAATTACCTAATGAGATATCGATGCATGCCACTATTTAACTTCAATCCCTGGAACATCTAAGAGACTAACAGAGAAAAGTCACCATAAGAACTATAGCGCGAATCAAATATGGGCGAAAGGTACCGAGACGGCTCAAACGCCCAGGTCATAAAATATCCATCTAAGTTATCTAAAAACGGAGCCAAAAAGTTTAAGCATAATACCCTGAAGAAAAACGCGGACTCACTGTTCGCCGACCCATACTTTAATTCAGATAAAGGCACTATAACTCATGACTTGATTTTTTACACTAATAAAACGGCTAAATGGCGCAGTGCCTTCACAAGAATGCTCAACATAAAAGATACGAAAAACATTCCACATGGCACAAAAATAATGACCTCACCATCAAGAAGATGCAGAGCAGAACTATGCATCACCATATATAAAACCGGAATAGTGCTGATACAGGCAGCGAACAGTGAACTTATGAAGTTTGACAAGATATTCCCTACCATCACTAGAGGGCTTAAGACACCAACTACACCCAACCCCACCAGAAGTCACTCATGATAATATTGAAATCAGAGACACCAATCGAACGAGAGGCTGCATGGAGCCAGCTACTAAACCCGGAAACAAAACTGAAACAGGAGAGAGTATATCGAAAAATAAGACAGAACGGACAGAAAGATCTACGAGTCATGAGAATAAAGAACAAGACCAACTCCAAAGAGAAGAGCCGATATCGCTTCCAAACACCGAGCCTTCCCACGCAGAACATACAGTGGTGCCGAGTGAACTACTCGATGTAAATCAAGAAACAGCTAAGATAGGAGATATCAACCGTGCGCTACCCACCTCTAATACTATACTAAAGCCAGGTAGAACCTCACCTACAAAAACACTCCTTTCTTCACAAAACTCAGACAACTCACACAACATCCCAAGAAAGAATGGAACAGACGACCAAACAGAGGATATACAGGAAATGACTGAGGCACTAAGAAAAGATCGAAAACAGAGAAAACCGACATACAACCCCCGGACACACAGGCTAACCATCCCTAAGAAACTAACCAGGAACCAGAAGGCTACTAATGATCTTCAGAAACTAGTCTGCAACATGACACAAGTCACAATTAGTACCTTACAAGCGATGAAAGAAATACTGGAAATGACAGCAAGCACCCATTCTAAAATCACGAATATTCAAGATCTTGTACACTCCATACATAGAAAGAGCAACAAAATAGACATGTCACTAGCGAATAGGATCAACCGACCAAATAGGACGAAGGCCCTGTCGAAGGAGGATGCCCTTGCCTTACTCCGATCCTATGAATCGCCAGATCATGAAGAAGAGGAGAACATCAAAACAGTTCCGATTGATCCTAATAGAACATCAAGAAAGAACGATAGGAAACTTAACCATAACAACTTACAACAAGTCCAGCTTAATTCCGAACACGAAACCCTGAACATTAAGAACTCTGGGAAACAACTGACATGCCTCCTACTCAACTGTCGATCGGCTACAAAACATGCGTCAGACATAGCAGACCTCATTATCAACAAGGAAATTGATCTGGCAATCCTTACAGAAACGTGGCTATATGAATCATCATCTCCAACCATGGATCTCTTAGTACCACCTGAATATAGCATTGTGAGACTAGATAGACCAAGAAAGACAGGAGGAGGAATTGCCTGCATTCACCGATCAGAGATAGAGGTCAATCAAATTCAATCTGACCCACTAGAATCTTGCGAATACTTAGGTCTCAATATAAAATCAGCAACGAATCAAAGATGCAATCTACAGGCGTTTTACCACCCACCAGGAGAGAACGCTAAGTTCATAGAACAGTTAATGGAGATCATTATGACCAACTCTAACACGAATGCTAATAACATATTCTTAGGAGATTTCAACTTACATTGGGATGACTGCAATGACAAACTAGTCAACACGCTTAAGGATTTCCTTGCTGAGCTAAAACTCAACCAAGCATGCACGCAACCTACACACTCAAAAGGAGCAACACTTGACTGGATTATTTCAGATATCAAAAATACATCAATCCTCTCAATAGCCCCATGTGACTGGTCGGACCACTATGCAATAACATTCCGGATACCCATATTGAAAAAGCGCCAGACCGTTCAACCTGCCAATTTCAAAAAATGGATTCGAGACACAAGAGAGACTAACATTGAGCTACTAGTAGAAAGCTGTGAGAGAGACTTAAAGCCACCCAGCAACTTACAGAATGCAAATGAGCTGACAGAGCATTATATAACCTCAGTCGGGAATATCGTCAACAACACCCTGCCATTAAAACTAAAAAGAATAACGGATAAGATGAAAAATGCATGGTTTGACGGATCACTGAACGAAGATAGGCGCAAACTAAGAATGGCCGAAAGAAAATGGAGACAACACCCATCATCCCTTGAGCTGAAAGCCCTCAGAAAAATTAGAAACCAATATAACAAAAAGATCATCAACTCCAAAAAGGAATTCATAAGATCGGAACTGGATAACGCCAAAAACAGACCACGGAAACGGTTTGAAATCCTGAAACAACAATCAAACAAACTTACCAAAACAGTTCATGAAAACGTAAAAACATCCATAAGTAGCGAGGAATTTTCTACATTTTTCACGGAAAAAGCCAAAGCGCTTGAAACAGAGCTCTTAAGCGCAGCAAATAACCTCCCCATTCAACCATTGACTACGAACGATCCCAACTCGACTACAGTCTGTAGCAAAACAAAAAACAAGGCTAAGTGGGACACATTAGAATTATACAATCAGAACACGATCGCCAAAATGCTTGTGAAAATCAAACCTAACAACCACTACCAAGATCCCCTACCTGCGAAATGCTTAAGAGAAATCAGCCATATTGTGGTGCCAATCTGGACCAAAATAATAAATGCATCACTGTCACTAGGAACCCTCCCAGACTGTCTAAAAACTGGTCAAGTTGTTCCATTGATCAAAAAACCGACTGCAGATGCTACAGACCAGTGACCAACATCCCTCTTTTGGCCAAACTAATTGAGAAATGCGTGCAGGGCCAACTGAGCCAACACCTCAATAAGTTCTCCCTACTAGATGAATGCCAATCAGGATTCAGATCAGGGCATAGCACGGAAACAGCGATCCTCCATATTGTTGACGACGCGCTACAGGCTCTTGATCGAAATCAAGCATGCTTGCTATTTCTCCTGGACTTGTCATCGGCATTTGACACAGTAAATCATGAAGCTTTACTGTCCAGGCTACAGGACAGGATGGGAGTGTCTGGAAATGTGCTGAAATGGTTCGAATCTTTCCTACGGAACAGAACACAACGTTTCCTGGTCAATCATTCAATTTCACCATCTTGCCCTAACTCAATCGGAGTCCCACAAGGATCGACACTATCATCTGATCTGTTTAACTTGTATGTTGAACCTCTTACAACAATTCTCAGAAACTCACAGATATCTTATCATATGTATGCGGACGACACGCAAATATATATAAAGATCACCTCCCTTGAAGACATTGAACGAATGAATGAAACATTAACAAGGGCACTGCAATGGTTAACTACCAATCATCTGAAGCTAAATGCTCAAAAAACAGAATTCTTACTAATCTCTCCACCAAAGTGCTTTACGGAAATAAAGGAATGGACCAAGTTGGTGACTGCGCTCAGCTGCACCCCGACTCTAGTCAACTCAGCTAAGTCGCTAGGAATCACTTTAGACGAGAATCTTGACATAAAAGCTCATATTAATTCAATGGCAAAAAGCGCCCGCTTCCACCTGAACTACCTAAGAAAATTGAAACCATTCATCTCAGAAGCAGATCTGAAACTGGCAATCCAATCTTAAGTCATCTCTAGGATTGAATATGGTTGCACCACCTTAGCAGGTTTACCAAAAACATCCACAGCACCACTAAAAGCCTGCCTCAATGCTTCTGCGAGACTCATCACCGGATCTAGGAAGTTTGACTACATCTCTCCTCACCTGAAAGCGTTAAATTGGCTACCCTATGAGGCCAGAATTCAACTAAAAATATCATGTATCACCCATAGAGCACTCCACCACAATACTCCTAGATACCTATCAAAGAAAATTGAGCTATCAGGAGGCAACAGACCGGCCAGGAGTGCCAAAGAGTTGGTGCTGCGCCCAGCCATATTCAGAAAGAAAAAAACTTATGACAGGGCGTTCACAGGAGCTGCCCCCAGGATTTGGAATTCACTGCCTCCAAGCATTAGGAAGATTCCTAATACCTCAACATTTAAGCGAGAAGTGAAGAGCTTCTTAATGAGTAAATACCTTATATTGACAAGGTTATGTTTCACTATGAGATCGAATTCTATCCTAAATCGAAATACTTTCGTCATCAGAATGGGAAGGACTGCCGTGAATTAGATGAAAGATAAATGATGGTCTGATACTGTCGACTTTCCTTTTGTAACTAAAATGTATACCAATTGCTACCTCATGTCAATATTAATTCATACAGCTATCTCACATCCTGAAACTATATAACCGCTACCTCAAAGGTATGACGAAAAGGACAAATGACATAACCTCATGTTGTATAGTATTCGTATTATAATCGACGAACTTGAGTGGAATGTAGTTACTTAAGCACTCACTATAGCCATACAATTATCTACCTCATATCTATCTGTTTGTTTAATGGTTATCATCTTGTTAATATTTAACCTACTTTCAATAAATAAATAAATAAATAAATAAATAAGCATGGCTGGCAAACTCCACAAAGCGATGCTCCCCTATACTAGCCATGGAGGATGAGGCGGGTCGCATCCACTACTCCCAAACGGAGATCGTAGATGGCTTTCAGAAGTACTATGAGGGCCTCTACAAGAGCGAACCGGGGGATCAGGAAAATGAGACACAGGTCTTTCTGGATGGCTTCCAATTGCCCCAGCTAGACAAGGTACAGGCGAAGGTTCTGGGGAGAGACATTGACCTAGGAGAGATCAGGGGAGTGGTGAAAAGGATGGCCCGCAACAAGACACCAGGATTGGATGGGCTGCCCTTAGAATTTTATAATAAGTACCTAGACATCTTGGCGCCAAAACTCCAAACAATATATAAGGAAGCTAGAGCAACGGGTCGCCTGCCACAATGAATGCGGAAAGCGCTAGTAATACCACTCCTGAAACTGGGTAGAGAGAGCAGTAGCCCTGCATTTTTTATAGGCCACTCTCTATGCTAACCGCTGACTACAAGATATTGAGTTCCATATTAGCAGCTAGACTACTACAGCATATGCCCGACTTAGTACACGAAGACCAAAATGGATTCATTCCCGCACGGACCACGACGATTAACATCAGGAGACTCACGAGCCTGTTGGAGGGCTCGCACGCTGAGGGCCGAGCGCCTCTAGTCCTATCAGTAGACATCAAAAAGGCTTTAGATAGTTTAGAATGGGACTATTTATATAAGGTCATGGAACGCTTCAGACTGGGAGAAGGGTATATCAATTGGACGCGAGTCCTGTATACGGCGGCAGTGGCAAGAGTGAGGATAGGATACCTAGTCTCGCACCAATACCCGGTGGAAAGGGGCACCCGACAGGGATGCTCCTTGTCCCCCCTATTATTCGCGCTAGCGTTTGAGCCACTAGCCGCCGAGGCCCGGATGGGAAGACATTTTGAGGGGATAGATAGCAGGGACGGTCAGCAATTTATTTCGCTGTACGCCGACGACCTGCTGTTATTCCTGGAAAATGACACGACAGCGCTGGAAGGTGCAGAGAGACTGATGGGGCGATTCGGCAAAATATCGGGCCTAAAGGTCAACTGGGCGAAGACTTGCTTGTTTCCATTACGGAGGACGCGGGTCGTCCTGACCACCGGCCCATGCTTAATTGGGAACCGAATTGTCTTAAATACTGAGGGGTATATATATACCATACGGCTGCGGATATGTTAGAGGGAAACGTGACCCACTGTGTGCGAGCGCTGAAAGGCAGCATGGCCTTTTGGGCCACGCTCCTGCTATCCGTCGCTGGCCGTATATCCTTGCTGAAAATGGTTGCCCTGCTGCGATTACTATACTACTTTCGTACACTCCCGATCTGGATCCCTAGTTTCTTCTTCCGTCAACTCAAATCTCAGCTGACCACGTTCCTGTGGGGGGCAGGTAGATGCAGAGTGGTGCTGGCGACGCTCACCCGCCCGAAGGACGAGGGAGGGCTTGCGGTACCGGACTTCGAGCTTTATTATCTCACCGCTCAGCTGCAGATATACACGCAGGAGGTGGCGCGGGTGTACCGGCGCCCTGAGAGTGGCGGGATGAGAGGCACGCCACGGCATGTCCTGGCCTATATAGCCCTACTGCAGAAGATCGCTATTCGAGACCTGACACTTGAGCAACAAACGTTCCGGCTTTGCTGGAACCGGTCTCAAAGGCGTGCGGGGATTCGACACCCATATGCCCCGGAAATACCCCTGGGCATGCTGACGGCGCTGCCCCACGGCGGTGACTGGTCGCAGTTGCAGCACTGGGAAGAAGCGGGTATACAGGTTGTTGGAGACCTCTATGAAGACGGGGCGCTCCTCCCTTATCAGGAACTTCAGGAACGGTTCGATCTGCCACGAGGGGGCTACCTTCTGCACTCGGCTGTGGTTAGAGCAATGCAGGCGCATTGGAGAGGGGGTCTGACAGAGCCAGAGACGTCAATGGCTTGCCAGTATGCTATGATGGCGGCTGGGACGGTTAAGGCTGTGACGTGCCTGTATTCTAGAATGCTCCGCAAAAACCTGCTGCCCCTCTCGGCGCTGAAGTCCAAATGGGAAGCTGACCTGGGTAAGGATATTCCTGAGACGACTTAGGCCCGGCTAGTGCGCCGAGCCGGAAATAGCACGAGAAACGCGAGATTCCAGCTCATTCATTTTTATGTGCTGCACAGGGCCTACATGACCCCTGGCAGAATCAGGAAGTACTTTGGGGTAGCTGAGTCGGCGTGCCCCCGCTGTGCAATGGAGGGAGTGGAGCTGGAGCACATGCTGTGGTCTTGCCCGGCCCTCCGGGAGTACTGGCAGGCCATAGGGGAGACCTTAAACGAAGTAACGGAAAGAACCATTGAGTTTGATTCGGCGGTGTGCATTCTGCACTGGTTCCCACACACGCCCAAAAATAAAAATTCAAGCAAATTCGTTGATATGGGGTTGATAATAGCCAAAAAGGAAATAACAAGACAGTGGAAGGCGAGAACAGGCCCAACTCACAGGAGATGGTATAACAAATTCCTCAAGTTGGCAGCTTGTGATAGCACACACAGATATCAACTAGCACGTCGGAATCCAGACGTCAGAGCATTTGACATGGCGGCAGCCTGGGAGGCGCTAGTACAGGCCCTTAGGGATAGCATGCTAACGGAGGATGAGGAGACCCTCAGCACGGACAGGAATTGCACCCAGGAAATACCGAGCACACCACACACCTAGATAATATCTGGCCCAAGGTTGTACCCCAGATAAGTCACAACAGCAGACCCAAAGAGCGGATGGTGAGAGGGGAGGGGAGGGTGGGCATGTAGCACTGTTGAGGGACAGTTTAAGAGGGAGTTTACACAGTTTATTTAGGTTAGGAAAGAAAAGTAGACATGCACTCTTTAATGCGAGGAAGATGATCCTAACAACAGCAACCAGACAAAGGAGGGTCGATTGATTGCCGCCGCCCGACCTCCGGGTTGTGGGCCTGCAGGCTGTGTATAACATGACACGAAAGTATATCGTTAAATGACCTGAGTAGAACTGTAAATGTGTGGATACTGGTATGTGAACTGTACGTCTATAATAAAAATTACTTTAAAAATAAAAAAAGAGTCTTTCATGTGACTGGATTAAAAGAAAAAATGTATGACAAGAAGTGGATAAAATGAAAAATAAAATACGGATGAAATTGGATTAATGGTGGCATCTTTGTTATGCTCTAAGAAATGCTGTGCGTCCAGTGTGGGGTGAGATCTCGCCCCGCCTCTTACAGTAAGTCAGGATTTTAGCAGACGTTAGATTTTGGTGAAAACTATAGTTTTCACCAAAATCCAATGTGTGCTAAAATCATGTGGGCTGCCTTGTAAATATCGCAATGTAAACATCAGCGATTTTTGCAAGGTAATCCATCTGGGCTACGCCCAGTAATGCCCAGTTTGTATCTCATTGGAGATGCAAAGGGAGGTGTTGGGAAAAAGGGTGCTAACATGCTATTATGCATGTTAGCACCCTATTGTAAATAGGGCGCTGGTTTTATCTCTGCTTTTTGGGTTTGTAAGCCAAAAAAGCGGAGATAAAGCCCTTGTAAATATGGCCCTTGGTTCTTTGGTTGTGTCCATGTGGGCCATACAACGTAGGTATAGACTTTCAGTTATGTGTCTTTGTATTGTATCCTTGGGCGTGCAGATGTTAGTATCGTCTGGCATCCCTACGTTTGCTCTTAAATAAATAGGCTGGTGATTCTCTGGGTGTGGTCAGTTGACAAATGATCTAAACTGTTTCTGGTGCAGTTTCTATTAAGAGTCCCCTGAAGGGCCCACCACAATACTGGCAATGAAGACAGGTATTCCAATATGCCCCGCTGCTGCCCCCTGGGAGGCCCATTGTCACCTCCATCTCTCCCCCAATATCAGGGGGATAGTTCGACACATGGGCGGCATTCTCCTCCCTCAAGGACGGCCTGACATACAACTGGCTCATGGTCGTCAATCTGCAGGTGTGTGCCCGAGGCAGGAAGTGCGGCAGGGGTTGGCAACAACCCGCACAACACTCTGAGAGGCAATAGCCCTGCCCTTTGGGCCCCCCAACTGAAGCAGGCCACATGCACGATGTGCGCAGAGACCAGTGTCCCATCCAATGGCACACTGTGCATTTGCCTCAATTGAGGGGGTGCTACCTCAAGGTCCCGATGGGCTCCGGTAGCAAGCATGCCCACCGGGTGAGAGCAGTGCACCAGTTTGAAGAGAGACTCTAACCTGAGTTCTCTGCCGGAGTGGGACGACCAGGAGCGGCTAGGCCCTGCTGCACAAGACTGCCCCGCTATTAACCCCACTGACAGGGGAGGAAGAAAAGGGCACACATGTGACAGCACCCCTCCGTAACACACTGATGTACAGATACTGCACCACCCCTCAACAACCCACCCTACCCACAAACTCAGTGACAGCCTTTTCACAGTCCAGCAAGCTCAGGCAGTTTACCCACCATGGTGTCCATCCCAGCTTCGGAGCCCTTTGCAATAACAGGCCCACCACTGGCAAAGGCCACTAGGTGGAGAGCATGGGTCGAACACCTGAAGCCCTACTTTCTACCAGTAGGCAATGCGGATAAGAGGAAATGCCCGCTGCTTGTCACCTAGGTGGGGCAGACCTAGAAAAGATCTCTAAAATTATGATGGTAGTAGCCCCTGCACATACGCAACTCTCAAAAATGCCACCACAGCCCATTTTGAGCCCTTTGCAAACCCAGACTACAAACAGTTCCTCCTATAGCAGGCCCACCAGAAGCCCAATGAGTCAGAGGATGGCTTCGACATCCGCTCCAGGAACTAGCCATTATGTGTACCGTGCCCTACGAGGATGATGACGTTCAGACACAATTAATAAAAGAGGGCACTTCAGTGAAGCTGCGGGAGCAGATCTTGTAATTGGACAACATGTCATTGAGGGACATTCTCACCCTGGGGCAGTCCAAAGAGCTGTCCAGGGCACAGGCAGTGCATATGGAGGCGGCCTCACAACATCCTGTCCCATCAATGTAATCCACAAGGAGCCTCACAGTACAAAGACTAAGACACCCACATGCACGCTGCCTGGTCGACCAAGCAGGTGGGGCGCAGTTCCATCACCCCATCAAGGGGACTGCCATGTGAGAGGTAAAAAGTTTAGCATCTGTGGCAAATTGAATCACTTCGCCAAAGTCTGCTTGTCGACTCAAAAATCATCCAATCCCAGAGTCACACGAGCAGTGAGCACCATCAACACTCTGAAGGTGAGGAGGGGAATGACATGGGTGATGAGGGACAAGAGACAATCCATGTGATACACACAATTGAGCCTCATATGGTCACAACCCACACCTCGCCCAAATGTGACATTGGGATGCAATGCCAAACAATAACGGTTCTGATTGGTCCAATTGCATAAATCAATCGCATGGCTGCCAACATCTACTAAAAACTGCCCACACCTCCCAAACTAAACCTGACCAAAGTCAGCATCTGTGTGTTTGGCAATCAAATGCCCCCTGAATATCACAGGAGTTTTGCACACCACAATCAATAGTCATAACACTGCAATGAGGCCAAAGTATATATGTCCACAGAGAGTAGTGGGATTTTGATCAGCTGACGAAAAACCCAAGAACTTGGCACTGTACGTTTTGCATTCCTCTTTCACACGAGTGAGATCGACAGTCTGATGCAAGAATTTGCCCTGCTCTTCAAAGGCACTGAAAACCTCAAGGGCGTGGCTGTGAAGCTCTACATTGACAAATCAATCAAACCTGCAGCCTTCCACCGTCAGCGGGTGGCGTTCCACCTCAGTTCCAAGCTGGAACAAGAACTACGACACCTGGAGGATGCAGGCATAATAGAAAGAATCGCCAGTGACACTCAATGGGTCTCCCCAATTGATGTTGCCATGAAACCAGAGGAGCCACATGCAGTTCGAAACTGCATAGATGTGACAGTACTGAATGTAGCCACCTCACACCCACTATCGGTGACATCATTGTGGAGTTGGCAGGCTCACACTGGTTTTTTAAAATGGGCCTAAGGTCAGGATATCACCTGATCTCTCTCAAACCTAGATTCCTGACCCATCATAACCTTTTCCACTCATGTTGACCTCCAGCAGTACACCAGACTGAACTTTGTCATCTTGAGTGCCACTGAAGTTTCCAGAAAATCATAAGGTATGTACTAGGCAGTCTACTTGGTGTTCTAAATGTGAGTGATGATATCTTGGTGCATGCACCACCCATAGATAGCCACCTTGCAGGCCTTCATGCCAGAGGCTCAGAGAGAAAGGCCTGACACGGCAGAAAGAAAAATGTGAATTCCTGCAATGAGAACTCAGTTCCTTTGGCTGCCAGTTTATGGGAAAAAGGCATCCAACAAGACCCAGCCAAGATGCAGGATATTCAGGTTGTGCCGGCCTCCAGTTTAGTGTCTGGAGTAGGGGTGGGTGAAAAATGATGCTCTGTTGGTGGAGTTTGCAGATTTTAGCCCACTGTGCATTCCAGCAAACCTCCACCAACTGTCATATGGCAGAGTTTTTGCTCGCACATGGCTTGCCACTATTAAGTTGGTAAGCACGAGTGGGAGTTTGCATCCTCAGCATGATTTTTGGGTGCTAGAATGCCTCCTGGAGAGATCTCTCAATGCGGGCAGTTGTGGCAAGCCTCAAGCATTCACAGTGGGAAAGCTGCAGATTGAGTAGAAAATTTACTCGAGCAGCAGAAAGAAGCAACAATCTCTAGCATGCTATGTGGTGCCCATTCGCACTGATTTCACAGCATAGAACAAGTTCTTGGTGGTAAAGTCAGTGCAAGCAGCATGACATGCTAAATTCAGCCTGCTTGACGAACTCCGCAGAAACTCACAGTGTATGCATGTAAGTCTGCGGAATTCTGTGGAGTGAAGCCCTGTGAGTTCTGCCCACCTCTAGTTCGGAGTACAGAGCTTCTTAGGAATGGTGACATAGTATGGCTGGTTTATGCAAAATATATCTGATCAAACCAGGCCCCTTCATGAGCATACTAAGACTTCCAGTCCATGGGTGTGGGCAAAGAACAAGAGCTGTCTTTCCAAAGCACCAAAGGTGCCCTATCTGCCAACATGATGCTAGTGTACTTTGCTCCAAAGATGAACTCTGAGCTAGCAGTGGGTGCTAGCCCCATTTGTTTGGGAGCTGTACATTTACAACTTTAGAGCTGTGGGCAATGGGCCCCTGTCGCTTATGCGACCCGCACCCTGACACTCACCGAGCAGTATTGCTCTCAAATAGTGATGCCATCACAATTCACTGGGGGTGTCACCACTTCTACGACTACATGAATAGGCACCTGCTCATTGTCTGCACAGACCACAAGCCTCTGATCCCTCTCTTCAAATGGTTGGTGTCCAAATCACCCACATATCAAACAATTGATTATTCAACTGCAGAAATGTAATTTCACTGTGGTGAACAGACCAGGCACCAATAACCTTTAGGATATCCGGTCACTACACACCAGACCTGCCATGACAAAAGAGCCCACAGAGGCACAGCACACCAAAGTGTATGTCTGTTTTGTGGGTAAGAGGTCCAGGCTACTGTTGATTTCACTAACGGATGTGGAGGCAGCCACAGAGCAAGATGACTGCCTCCAGCTGGCACTCAGCACTGTAGGAACTGGAGATTGGAAAGCCCTGCACTCCCATTTGACCAGGAGGACCGAGGAAGTCAGATTGACATTACAAGTACTGCACCCAGTGAGTCATAAATGCTCCGTAACCAGTGAGGGCTGCCTGATGAGGGGTCCGAGGCTAGTCTTACCCCAGAGTCTTCAACAGCAAGCAGTCCAGCTGGCCCATGGGGCACACAATTGGATGGTGAAAACAAAGGGCAGGCTTTTGAGCACAGTCTGGTTCCAAGGTGTGGACCAGGATGTGGAAGCAGCAGTGAAGGAATGAGCCACCTGATAGGAGAGCAATCCCCCGGACACCCCTGTTTTGGTCATCATGGAGGAGGAACCCACTGCTCCATGGCAATAGAGATTTCGGAAGCCTGCACGATGGAACGTATTTGCTCATAGTGATCGATGACTTATCCTATCCGGTGGTAGAGATTGTGGCATCTACCTCTGTATCTAAAGTGGTGTAGAAAATGGAAGAAATTGTAGCCTCCCATGGCCCTGGTTGGGGAACATCACACAGACAATGGGACTCCATTCAACAGGCACAAATGGGCTGAATATCTTCAGTCCCGCATCATTAAACATTGGCACATTATTCCCTGGTGGCCCGAGGCAAATGGAGAGGTGAAACGTTTTGTACAAACTGTGGCTAAAGTCATCCAGACTGTGACAACTGAAGGAAAGAATGTGGAGTACATAGAATACCCGTTGGTGGTCACTGCAGTAAAAGGGAACATGGTCACAGCTAGCAAAGGGACTGAGTCTGTCACTTGGAATATTTCCTATCATAGGAAAATGTCTGGGGCTGTGACCGATAGTATGACATTGCCAGGTCATCAAAGGGCCCAACAAGCAGAGGATGATGATGAGACACTATTGCCACAGGTTAGAGACCAGAGTGCGGCCCAACCCCACACCTTTCACAGAGAACATCAGTCCTCCACAAGTTTGGGTGCTGAATCCCCAGCTGAATCAATAACTGCCAGCAGCTGAGCCCCCCCACTGCCAACCGCAACAAGAAGGGTCTTGAGAATACCACCTTGCGGCCACTCCAGCCCCATCCCAGATCCTGTAACTGACTAGTAATGAGCCCTGTTAGAACTGGGGGTCTCTAGTTGGCAATGGTATACACCTTTGACCAAATAGGGACCTTTGCTCCTAAGTCAGGGAAAGGATGAAATGAATGAAATGAAATGAATAATTATTAAACTTATATAGCGCGTAACTACCCTGAGGCCTCGCAGCGCTTTAGCTAAAACCATTCAGGCGGCAGGGCAGGGCGCTAAGCTCTTGCAAACAAATGCGTTTTTAATAGCTTTATAAAAGCTGTCAGGTTGTTATTTTCTCTCAAGACCAACGGAAGAGCGTTCCACAATTTTACAGCATTGTGCGAAAAAGAGCGACCACCCCAGCGGGATTTTTTTAATTTTGTGGTGGTGGCCAGATGTAGCACACTGGAGCGGAGAACTCTAGAAGGGAAGTATGGAGTGACCAATGGGAGCATGATGGATGGACCTGACTTACGAAGAGCCTTCTGAACCAGGCACATAGATTTAAATTGTATCCTCAACGCTACCGGGAGCCAGTGCAACTTCTTCAGGGCAGGTTTGGCCGACTGCCAGCGAGGAATCTGAAAAAGTAGTCTGGTCGCACAATTTTGAGTAACCTGGAGTTTGGTAATTGTAGCAAGGGGGGCTCCAAGGTAAAGTGCATTGCCGTAATCCAGGCGTGAGAGAATCAGGGCCTGGACCATGATTCTCCTCGCCTGGAACAGCAATAGAGAGAGAACCTTCCGGAGCATTCTCATAAGTCCGAAGCACGTGGCAGAAGTCTTAGTAGCCTGGACAGTGAAATCAAGTGAACTGTCTAGCCAAACTCCCAGGCTCTTTATCTGGGGTTTGGGGGGAATAGGGGGACCTAGACAGGAAGGACTTATGGGGGTCAGGAGGTAGGTGAGGGATTACCCAACAGCATGACTTCCGTCTTTTCCCCGTTTAATCTAAGACAGGAAAGTTCCATCCATCTGGCGATAGCCTCAAGACATGGGCTTAGAGTGCTAGACGACCGCTCAGCATTGTTAAAAGATACCACAAGCTGAGTGTCGTCTGCATAGGTGGCAATACGGACACCAAATGGATGACGATCTGTGCAAGGGGCCTCATATAGACATTAAAAAGTGTGGGGCTCAGGGCAGAGCCCTGAGGCACCCCACAGCTGAGTGGCTGTTTGGCGGAGGTAGCTTCCCCTTCAAAAACTTGGAAGAAGCGTTTCTCTAGGAAGGAGGTGAGCCATGACAGTGACGAGCCCGACACTCCCATGCCACTAAGATAGTGTAATAAAGTGGCATGGTTAACCGTGTCAAACGCGGCGCTGAGATCTAGTAGTATGATGGCTGCTTTTCCTCCCCGGTCCAAAACTGTTCTGGCCTCCTCAGTCACTGCAGGGAAAGGGGATTACACTACTGGATAAACCCTGCTCACCTTTGGTAGCTTGGCACTGTCATGGGTTCCTTTGCCATTGCATCATGAAAGGCTTAGTATGTATTCCTGTTTCTCACTTGCATCGTGCTTATGTAATTATTCAACTTTGATGTCTTGTTTCCCTTTTGCATTTAACAATGCTTGTTGCACCTTGCTCTTGACAATGCTTGTTGGTTTGGGCTGTCTTCGTTTAAGTCTGGATTCACGTGTACCAGCAATTACAACGGTGATAACAGTACATGTGAAGTAAAGAGCCAACACCCGAGACGAGGGTATAAAAGCCATGACTGCACCCGCGCTGACGCTTCGCTTCATTTCCAGGCGTCACCGCGAGCGTTCCAGTCCTCCCGCCTAGAGCCTCCCGAAACCTCCCCTCCTCTTTCTTCCCCATTCTGGTGTTCCCGCCCAGGCTCCCTTTTTCCCCCAGAGTTCCTGTCACTTACCTGTCAGCATTCCGTGGTCCACTCGCCGAGACTCAGGAGCAGCTTTCAGTCGGCGGTTCCGGTTTCCCTTCCTTCGAAGTCTTCCGGTTTCCTGCAACACAAGTAAGCCGGTTACTAATCAACGATGGCACCAAACAAACATTGGCCAAAGGAAGTCAACGCTGGATGTTACGAAGGTCGGAAAGACATTTTATTTGCGAACCTTGCTTTGACTACTTAATGTGTGCGTTGCTTTAGTTATGAGACATTGTTGAGGACTTATTGTGAACGTGATTACATGGGCATAATCTTATTTCTTGAACATTACAGCAGAGGATAAAAATGTTTCCTCCAAAAAACATTAGCCCTCGGCATATATGTTAGCAACATGTTAAAAGTACAGCTGTGCTTGTAAAGACATTATTGCATGCTAGTAATTGAGAGCACTTAGGACACCTAGTTGCTGTTCTTTTCTTTTGTTTATCTTTTCGTTTCAGAACCCATTTATAAGGTTGTAAAGAGCAATTGTCAAGGTAAGAAGAATGTAGAGTGTTGTGTTCTACTTATCATTATTAACAACTAACCAGTTCGCAGTTCCTACAACAGTTCTAGATATTGATACCATCCTGCTGATATTTTTTGTGTTTTTTATTTAAGGATAAGTTGACTGTATTGAATTCGCCTGATAATTGTAGAAGTGTTAGGACGGGCTCAACCTAGACTGGTATATACAAATAGGTTTGAAGTCCCTTATGATATATGTGAATGAAGGTAAGGAAGGGCCTTTTTATTCATGTAAGTCAGCTGTTATTGTAGAGATGGTGTCTAAGTACCTGTGAACATTTAAGATGCCCGGAACACTTCAAAGAGAAACCGCATCAGACAACTCAGGAAGAGCTCCAGTGTTTGTCTTGTTTCTCTCACTCCACTTCCCCTTTCCCTTGGGGATTTATCAGCTGTGCTAAGAGATATTCCTTGGCCGCCTGGTTAGTTCACAAGGGAGTTGGGAGCGCGAATCATCAGGAAGGAAACAACTGGAACCTCATGAGTGTACGCTTAACAGGCACAAGCAGAGAGTCTTATCTCAGAGGCAGTGTGTTAAGCATTTGTGAACACATACAATAATACAATGAAAATACTACCGATGGACACAACACAGGCTATATAAAAACAATATTATTTATATAGACTTATCACAAGACCTAAAAGGACAAAAATCCACAATACTGTACTCAATAAGAATTCCTCAAGGTGGTAGAAATGGTTCGAAAATAGTTTATTCACTTAAAAGCAGTCTTTAACAACAGATTACCCCAACTGGAGCTATCACAACATCAAGGTCAAAGAAATCCCAAAGTACGATGCCGACCGCGAGGTGCGCGGCGTCGGGCCCGGAGTCAAAACAGACCCACAAAGAACAGTACCTAGCGGAAACAAAGACAGCTCATGGCATCGGGAGGTGCGGCATTGTTGGTGCGTTGCGGCGTTTATTCCTTACTTCGGGGGAGATGCTGCGTTGGTGTCCTGGATGCTTGTGCAGGCAGGGGAAGCGTCAGTTCCTGACCTGAGAGGAGGTGACATTACGATTGCGCTGAAACCACGGTTCCGTACGATGTCACAATGTTTTTTTTTTTTTTATTTTTTTTTTTTAACATTTTATTTTTGTTGTTGCTATCACATGTTATACAGCGACGATCAATCGGTCCGTGGAGCAGCGTCAACATTCAGCTGCCCACGAGTAATAGAGCAACTTTTTTAATTTTACCCCCCCCAACATATAACTTGCTACTTTAAGGGTTGTAGTGAGTGGTCTCGAACTGTAGTCTAGTACAGCGTTAGTGTGTTTACAGACGTCCCTCAGCCCTCAGCACAGTCTCTGATAACACGATGTCACAATGTTGATGGATTCTTGACCACCCACTTCAATGATCGGCTCTGCCTTGATGTCAGTTTCAGAGTCGATGCAGCACAGTAGAAAGTGTTGGGCTGGCATCGCAAGTCGGAGCAGCACTCACGGCTATGGCAGGCTTTCGATGTCGTTCGCTGGCGTCGATGTGGCAAGGGGGCTGGCGTGGGGTTTTCGCTGCAAGTCAGAGCAGCGCTCACAACTTTGTTGCAGATTACGGAGTCGCTCGCCGGTGTCGGTATTGCAGATTCCTTTTGTAGCACTAGATCAGCAAGTTCCAGATGCAGGCAAACAGAAGGGGGTGAAGTCTGGTATCCCTGAGACTTCGGTCAGGAGGCAAGCTCAAATCAAGCCCGTGGAGAAATATTCTGCAAGATGATGAAAGTTCTTTAAAAGTTCCTTCTCCTTTCCTTGGCAATGAAGAGCCCACTGCAGGCCAATCCAGGAAATAGTACACTGGGAGAGGGGCAGTCCAAACTCCTGCAACTTCCTCGGTTCTTCTCCTTGGCAAACGGTATGTCTTGTTCCCAGAAGTGATTTGAAATCTAATATTTATACTCATTTTCCCTTCGTTCTCTGGGGGCATAGAGGCCTTTGCCTAGTCCAAAACAGTTCTGGTTAGTCCTGGAGCACTTTGTTGACAAGAGTCCTTCTTTCTTTTCAAAGTGTAGGCCAGGGAAATCAGACACACCACATGAGGTGGAGCCAGCATTGTGGACCTAAGGCACAGCCCTATTCAGGTCCCAGGTGCATCTCAACCCACCCATCTACATGCAGATCTCTCTATTCAGCCCTGTGCTGACTCATCCTGTCTCCTGGAATCCCCCAGCCCCTGTCACTCAAACTCCAGGCAAGTAATACACAACCTAGCAGAGGCAGGCGTGGATAGTTAGGCAAGAAAATACCTACTTTCTAAAAGTGGTATTTTCAAACACAAAATGTTAAAACCAACTTCACTAAAAGATGTATGTTATCATTCTGAGTTCAGGAATACTAAACTCGAATTTCTACCTAGTTTCCTGAGTCAATTAGGATTATAAGATGTTATAATCAAACTGCCCATTCTGGCCTATGGGGAACAGGTAGCATTGCAATAGTGAAAAACGAAAATGGCATGGAGTGCTTCAAAGTACTATGCACTGTGCATGTAGTGGTGTAACCACCTTCACACTTGTGCTTCAGCCCTACAATTCCCCTCTCAGTATCCATACACTCTAGTAAACACAGTGTGACTGTTGTTGCAATCCTATAGTGACTCTTTCAGTACCATATAGTAATCCATTCACTAAGGTAAAAGTCAATCAATTAATAATTCACCCAGTGTCTCTTCTTATAGTACTGTAATCATTCAGACAGTAAGGGCAACAGACACATTTAAGTTGGGTGAGCTGAGAGGTGCAAACTGAGCTGCGTTTGCATCCTAATCGAGTAGACCCGCAACCAGAAGTTGCACTAAATACTGAAAAACAAAACAGATGTGTGGAGGGTCAAGGGGAATGTTTTAAGACCTGTCTGCTCACTCCCCTACATCAAGTTACTAAACACACAAAAGAGCAGACGAGGTCTAAGGGGGTGTGTACTAGCAACAGTGACCATGTGGCACTATAGTGAATGCGTGAAAACATGTTGTTAAAAACAAAGACCTTTCAGTATTTAGTGCAACTTCTGGTTGCGGGTCTACTCGATTAGGATGCAAACGCAGCTCAGTTTGCACCTCTCAGCTCACCCAACTTAAATGTGTCTGTTGCCCTTCTGTCTGCCTCCACTGACACCCTAGGATGATAAATACTTTTTCCATCACGGTGAAATTACTTGACATGGGGTCTTGTCACTTTATTACCATACAGTGACCCACGATGGTATATATACCTCTTTTTGCTCCAGGCTCCACCCTTGTCCCTTCCCTCTGTTTAAATAGCTAGCCGATGTAGTACTCTCTAATGAATGTCCCATTGTATAAAACATACCTTGAGACTTAACCTGACGCCACATCTATGCAAGTAGTATGAGCCAATATGAGACATGACCGTACTATCCCCCAATATTACATGTTTATAATGGAGGAATATTACCTCCTGCATTATACACTGTCGGTCTCCACCACGAGGAGATATGTGCTCACAATCGGACCTCCTAAACTCATGACTAATCTCCTTTTGAGTGGCAGTGCGCGAAACTGTCGAGCCTGGTTGGTGATATCCGCCGGGTCCGAGTTCAGAGGAGCAATGTCTCCCGAAAGGGTTTGTACTCGTACTTGCATTGGCGATTCTGCCCAGCTTTGTTTCCATTTTATCCAAACTCCATAGAAACCGTTAATATTTACTATGGTATTGCTTTTCCTGCACGAGATGTTCGGCGAGAGGTATTTCCGGGTTTTCCGATAAGAGGATGAATGCGCATGCGCTAGAGAATTGTGGCTGTCAATCTCTACGCATGCGCTTCCGACTAGCAGTTTCTCCCGCGTGTTGGGTTACGATTCTGCTTAGAGGTTAGTCTTCACATTACGGGGGACTCATTATCCAATCAAGGTGGGCTATTTAAAGAGGGATGGCGGTAGTACAACTTGCCTCCACTTCCGCTCGTTTCATTCCCGAGGCACCGACGGACAGGTGAGCAGCGTAGTACATTTACCATATCGCAGTTAGGTTCTGCTTGGTAGTCTGGTTAAGCCGTTTTCCACTGAGTCAGCAAGACCATATGGGGCTAACATGGCCCCGATTCCCTACAAAATATGGGTTGAGATGGGAAGCTTGGTCTCAGAGATTCCCTTTCAGTCAAGATGTAAATGATCATAAGTGGCCCAAGTAGCTGCTCAGGGACGCATTATAATATCCCCTACCAATCTCAAAGGGCTGTGGCCTTAAGTAGGTCTCTAGCCGACCCCCATGTGTTCATAATTTATACATATTAAGGACAGTCCTTTCTCAATATTGTCTTTTAAATATGTACCTGGGGACACATAGTAGTGTTAGGACAGTGCCCCTATATATGATTAATATCGATAGATGTGCTATCCCTATGTGTCACTGGGGATTCCTTGAGGTTGTCAGTGTTTGGTATGACAGTTGGGTCACTATCATACGTCTGTTGGGTTCAAGTGTAAAGCAATTGGCTTGGGGACGGTAAAGTAGTGTGCTTACTGTACCTTTTATTTTCTACACTATAGAGCGGGGCCTCATACTCCCGAGCGGTTGCCGGGTGAGGTGAGGTCATCACCCACACAAAGCTGGGTGAGTATCACTGTGAGGAAATGCCTCAGTGTGACTAAGCTAGTATGCTTTTCATAATGCAGAATACAAACTATTCTTGCAAGTGTGGCAGCACTGTATCTGTGTGTGTACGTCGGTGCGTGTGTGTGTAATCTGTTTTTTGACACAATGTCCTTTTGGTTCTTATTTCTTGATAGGAAGAAGATATGTCCTTCTCCCTCCAGTGGACACTTAAGTATATTAGTTCCTGGCATAAATGTAACTTTTGTAGCACATTCTTGTGATCACTATTTTCTTTACACAAACACTTAGTAGTATGTTGCAGTAGCTAACTTTTATCAATAGGTCCTGAAGAAAGCCGGGTTAAATGCCCATTAGGCTGAAACATGTCGACCACATTACAGACCATACTGCATAGCGCCATAAGTGAGTCCTACTACTTGGCGTGGTTTTAATCTTGACACCCGGACTTCTATTTAAAATGTCCTCTGAAGTCGGGGTAGTTCATTTTATCCATTTTTTATTATTTGAGCACTGCACTTTTTTCATCCACATCTCTTGAGGGTGCATATTATGAATATACTCTTGATATCCATTCCCGTACCGGCACTACATGGTCGGATTTAGGAAGGGAAGACTAGCAATTCCCACATGACGTGAACTCCACCACATGGGTGGTCTGATGGGAATTGTATTAGCCTTCTGCCACAAAAGGTCTTTGTTTTTAACAACATGTTTTCACGCATTCACTATAGTGCCACATGGTCACTGTTGCTAGTACACACCCCCTTAGACCTGGTCTGCTCTTTTGTGTGTTTAGTAACTTGATGTAGGGGAGTGAGCAGACAGGTCTTAAAACATTCCCCTTGACCCTCCACACATCTGTTTTGTTTTTCAGTATTTAGTGCAACTTCTGGTTGCGGGTCTACTCGATTAGGATGCAAACGCAGCTCAGTTTGCACCTCTCAGCTCACCCAACTTAAATGTGTCTGTTGCCCTTCTGTCTGCCTCCACTGACACCCTAGGTTGATAAATACTTTTTCCATTACGGTGAAATTACTTGACATGGGGTCTTGTCACTTTATTACCATACAGTGACCCACAATGGTATATATACCTCTTTTTGCTCCAGGCTCCACCCTTGTCCCTTCCCTCTGTTTAAATAGCTAGCCGATGTAGTACTCTCTAATGAATGTCCCATTGTATAAAACATACCTTGAGACTTAACCTGACGCCACATCTATGCAAGTAGTATGAGCCAATATGAGACATGACCGTACTATCCCCCAATATTACATGTTTATAATGGAGGAATATTACCTCCTGCATTATACACTGTCGGTCTCCACCACGAGGAGATATGTGCTCACAATCGGACCTCCTAAACTCATGACTAATCTCCTTTTGAGTGGCAGTGCGCGAAACTGTCGAGCCCGGTTGGTGATATCCGCCGGGTCCGAGTTCAGAGGAGCAATGTCTCCCGAAAGGGTTTGTACTCGTACTTGCAATGGCGATTCTGTCCAGCTTTGTTTCCATTTCATCCAAACTCCATAGAAACCGTTAATATTTACTATGGTATTGCTTTTCCTGCACGAGATGCTCGGCGAGAGGTATTTCCGGGTTTTCCGATAAGAGGATGAACGCGCATGCGCTAGAGAATTGTGGCTGTCAATCTCTACGCATGCGCTTCCGACTAGCAGTTTCTCCTGCGTGTTGGGTTACGATTCTGCTTAGAGGTTAGTCTTCACATTACGGGGGACTCATTATCCAATCAAGGTGGGCTATTTAAAGAGGGATGGCGGTAGTACAACTTGCCTCCACTTCCGCTCGTTTCATTCCCGAGGCACCGACGGACAGGTGAGCAGCGTAGTACATTTACCATGTCGCAGTTAGGTTCTGCTTGGTAGTCTGGTTAAGCCGTTTTCCACTGAGTCAGCAAGACCATATGGGGCTAACATGGCCCCGATTCCCTACAAAATATGGGTTGAGATGGGAAGCTTGGTCTCAGAGATTCCCTTTCAGTCAAGATGTAAATGATCATAAGTGGCCCAAGTAGCTGCTCAGGGACGCATTATAATATCCCCTACCAATCTCAAAGGGCTGTGGCCTTAAGTAGGTCTCTAGCCGACCCCCATGTGTTCATAATTTATACATATTAAGGACAGTCCTTTCTCAATATTGTCTTTTAAATATGTACCTGGGGACACATAGTAGTGTTAGGACAGTGCCCTGATATATGATTAATATCGATAGATGTGCTATCCCTATGTGTCACTGGGGATTCCTTGAGGTTGTCAGTGTTTGGTATGACAGTTGGGTCACTATCATACGTCTGTTGGGTTCAAGTGTAGAGCAATTGGCTTGGGGACGGTAAAGTAGTGTGCTTACTGTACCTTTTATTTTCTACACTATAGAGCGGGGCCTCATACTCCCGAGCGGTTGCCGGGTGAGGTGAGGTCATCACCCACACAAAGCTGGGTGAGTATCACTGTGAGGAAATGCCTCTGTGTGACTAAGCTAGTATGCTTTTCATAATGCAGAATACAAACTATTCTTGCAAGTGTGGCAGCACTGTATCTGTGTGTGTACGTCGGTGCGTGTGTGTGTAATCTGTTTTTTGACACAATGTCCTTTTGGTTCTTATTTCTTGATAGGAAGAAGATATGTCCTTCTCCCTCCAGTGGACACTTAAGTATATTAGTTCCTGGCATAAATGTAACTTTTGTAGCACATTCTTGTGATCGTTACTTTCTTTACACAAACACTTAGTAGTATGTTGCAGTAGCTAACTTTTATCAATAGGTCCTGAAGAAAGCCGGGTTAAATGCCCATTAGGCTGAAACATGTCGACCACATTACAGACCATACTGCATAGCGCCATAAGTGAGTCTTACTACTTGGCGTGGTTTTAATCTTGACACCCGGACTTCTATTTAAAATGTCCTCTGAAGTCGGGGTAGTTCATTTTATCCATTTTTTATTATTTGAGCACTGCACTTTTTTCATCCACATCTCTTGAGGGTGCATATTATGAATATACTCTTGATATCCATTCCCGTACCGGCACTACATGGTCGGATTTAGGAAGGGAAGACTAGCAATTCCCACATGACGTGAACTCCACCACATGGGTGGTCTGATGGGAATTGTATTAGCTTTCTGCCACAAAAGGTCTTTGTTTTTAACAACATGTTTTCACGCATTCACTATAGTGCCACATGGTCACTGTTGCTAGTACACACCCCCTTAGACCTGGTCTGCTCTTTTGTGTGTTTAGTAACTTGATGTAGGGGAGTGAGCAGACAGGTCTTAAAACATTCCCCTTGACCCTCCACACATCTGTTTTGTTTCCCTACCTAAGGGATGTCTGATATGAAGAAAAGGGAAAGTTTAGTAACTGGCAAGTGGGTGCAGTTACCAAGTTGACATGGCAGTACTAGACTGCACAGAGGCTCTGTAATGGCAGGCCTGAGACACATTTTACAAGCTTCTTCTGTGGGTAGCACAACCAGCGCTGCCCATCAGAAGCATTTGAATTACAAGCCCTGGGCACGCATGGTGCACTGTACTAGGGTCTGACAAGTAAATCAAATAATCCAATCATGGAGTCACTAATCTATATATCAATTTAACATTAGGGGAGCACTTGCACTGTGGCACTGAATAGCAGTGGCACAGTGCCTAAAGCAGCTAACCAGCAAAACAGGTCAAAAACAGAGGAGGCAATCAGTGAAAAATGGAAGGGAGACTCACGCCCATGATACCAGGTCTAACACGTGTCCCCTCCAGCTGAAATGTGGGGCAAACTACCCTTCCCCTTGGAAGTTCTCTTCACTAAGGCAGAAAAATTGGGATAACCCATCAGCATTGGCGTGTTCTGTACCAGGGCGTTGTTCCACCGTAAAGTCCATCCCCTGTAGGGAAATGGACTACCTCAACAACTTTGGGTTCTCACCCCTCATCTGGATCAATCATCTGAGGGGCTTGTGCTCTGTCTGAACCCGGAAGTGAGTCCCAAACAGGTAGGGTCTCAACTTATTCACTGCCCAGATCATAGCAAATGCCTTACGCAAAATTGCACTCCACCTCTGTTCCCGTGGAAGTAACTTCCTACTGATGAAGGCTACAGGTTGGTCTAGGCACTCTTCATTAATCTGTGATAGAACAGCCCCCATACCATGCTCCGAAGCATCCTTTTGAACAATTAATTCCTTTGAGAAGTTGGGCGCCTGAAGCACTGGTGCTGTGCACATGGCAGTATTTAGGGCGTCAAAAGCCTTCTGACAGGTGTCAGTCCAGTTCACTTTCTTGGGCTGCTTCCTGGAACTCAGCTCAGTCAAGGGTGGAACAAGGTTGCCATACCCTTGTAATACCCTGTGAGTCCTAAAAAGGCTCTCACCTGTGTTTGAGTCTTTAGGGGTTCCCATGCTAGGATGGTTTCAATCTTGTGTTGCAGGGGCGCCACCTGGCTGCTCCCTACCTGGTGCCCCAAGTACACCACGGAACCCTGCCCAATCTGGCACTTATTCACCTTGATCGTGAGGCCTGCTTTGCACAGTGCCATAAACACTTCCCAGAGGAGGCGCAGATGTTCTTCCCAACTGGCGCTGAACACTACAACGTCATCCAGGCAGGCGGCACTGAAATCGTCTAGTCCAGCCAAAACCTAGTTGACCAACTTCTGAAAGGTGGCAGGGGCATTCTTTATCCCAAAGGGCATAACCTGGAATTGGTAGTGCTCATCTGGTGTGGAGAATGCTGACCTCTCCTTGACCCCATCAGTCAAGGCGATCTGCCAGTACCCAGACGTCAAATCAAACGTGCTGAGGTACCCTCCAGCCTCTAACCAATCAATGATGTTATCAGCTCTGGGGATGGGGTGCACGTCGTCTCTGGTGACTGCATTGAGTCCTCAGTAGTCCACACAAAACCAGATTTTGGGTGTGGCACCAGGCGCTGCAGCCTTTGGGACCAAAACCACTGGGCTGGCCCAAGGGCTGTTAGAGGACTCAATCACCCCTAATGCAAACATCCTGGAGACCTCCTCCTTGATGTAAGTTCTGACCCTGTCAGTCACTCGGTAAGCCTTGTGCTTCACAGGCGGACTGTCCCCAGTGTCCACATCATGGACACACCACTCAGTGACACCAGGAACTAAGGAAAACAAATGAAAGAATTGCCCCAACAGTTGGCGACAATCGTGCTGCAGATCAATGGTCAGTGTGGCAGAGAGGCTAACACCATCCACTGACCCATCTTGCTCTGTTGCAGACAGGAGGTCAGGAAGAGGCTCGGTCTCCTCCTCCATTCCATCATCTGTCACTAGGAGCATGCCCACTTCGGACCTTTCTAAGTGGGGCTTCAGGCGGTTAACATGCAGGACCCGCAAAGGAATCCTTGGAGACCGTAAATTCACCAGATAGGTGACATCACCCTTGTGCTCCACCACCTCAAATGGTATGGTCCACCTGTCCTGGAGTGCACAAGGCTCTACAGGGGTCATGACCCAAACTTTCTGTCCAGATTAAAGCTCAATCATGTCCTTCTGGCTGGCTTCCAGATTCCCCTATATGACTTGTCTGAGTCGCCCAGGCTGGTTCCTGAAGGCCAGCATGTATCTGTATACATTCTGGGGAGGTTTCCTGGGAGATTGCTCCCAGCCTTCGTTGACCAGACTCAAAGTTCCTCTTACCAGGTGTCCATACAACAGTTCAATGGGGCTGAACCCTAGGGACTTCTGTAGCACCTCACGGTAAGCAAAAAGAAGGCATGGCAAGAGGACATCACACTTATGCCTCACAGGTTCCTCAAGACCCATAATCATGCCTTTAAGTTCCGGTTAAATCTCTCAAACAGCCTATTACCTTGGGGGTGGTAAGGAGTGGTGAACTTGTATATAACACCACACTCCTTCCACAGGGACTTCATATAACTAGAAATGAAGTTGGTACCTCTCTGGTACCTCACTGGGGAACCCCGCACGGGAGAAAACTCCCATCAATGCACGTCCCATCACAGGGGCCGTCACTGTCCTGAGCTGGATGACTTCCGGGTACCGGGTAGCATGGTCCACCAAGACCAGGATAAACCTGTTACCCATGGTTGTCTTGGGGTACAGTGGCCCCACAATGTCAATGCCCACCCGTTCAAAGGGGGTACTGACTACATGGAAAGGTTGGAGAGGGGCCTTGTGCTTCCTTCCACTTTTCCCACTTGCCCGGCAAGTTTGACACGCCCTACAATGAGTATCTGAACTCTTCCCCATCTGTGGCCAATAAAAGTGGTTGACAAGCCTTTTAAACATCTTGTCCTGCCCCAGATGTCCAGCTAAAGGCACATCATGAGCCAACCCCAGTAGGAAGGTTCTGATGCGCTGGGGTACCACGAACACACAGGCTGACCCAGGCGCAGCAACCTTAGGCTCGCTACACAGGAGGTTGTTCTTCCAGTATATCCAGTGTGATCCAGACTGATCACCTGCTGCCTGGTTTGTGGCCTGGTGCCGCAAACCCACAAGTGAAAGGCACTTTTTCTGCTCTGTACAAAATTCCTCCCTGGAGGATCCTCCTTCTTGCTGCCAATGGGTCAGCTCAGGTAGGTCCCCCAGTTCAATATTTTTTCCACTGTAGGTTCCATGGCATCCCCCACAAGGTCTGCCTCCTCCTGGACCGTTGGAACATTGTGGGCTGGTTTCCCATGCCCACTACCTTCTTCTCTTTAAGGCAGCTTCCAGGGCCATACTTTCAGACTCCAGGACCTCTTGAACACCCCTACTGGCTGCCATTGACTGAGTGGTCACACACGCCCACTCAGGCAGACCCAACATCTCCAAATGAGCCTTCTTCTCCACCTTAAACCAAGGAGAGTTCTCTAGATCATTGCCCAACAGGCATGGCAGGCCTCAAAGCTACTTGAAGAGTACCAGAGACCCCCCCACTCAAAGGGAACGTGAGCCACCTCAGACTGGCTCTGTTAGGTATCTGCTACAACTACAGGGAAGAATGCATGAGGGATAACCTGCTCCTTGGACACCAACCGGCAACTGACAGCTGTCACACTAGCCCCGGTGTCCCTGAGGACCTCCATTATATGGCAATTGATGGTCATCCACTGCCACTACTTTTTAGTGTTATCAGGCAGCTGAATCTTAGGGACTATCTCAAAGTCTCCTAATGAGACAAGGGACATTTCTGCAGGACCCCACCCACCTTTTGCACCAATCTCCTCCCCTCCCAGAGCTACACTCGCCATCTGCTAGGGTGGTGCACGGGGTGGCACATACTGACCCTTTTGGGGACACTAGGGATCATATCAACGGTGTCCTAACTGCTTATACTGAAAGCAGGTAGCAGGCCTCCTGTGAACAGGTTTACCTGTCTGGGGCTCTGACGTCTTCTCAGGGGAGGCTGAGAACCCTTCCCTTGGTTCCCTTGGGAATTACTTTGGGGCCCTTTCTGGAAATCCCTCTGTTCACCCTTGTCCCCCTACTCTTCTGCAGGGGTCCCGGCCTAACTTCTTTGGCCAAGTCTCCCACAGGACCCTTGTGGACCTGGATACTGATCCAGCGGTCCGCCTCCTCAGCAAGCTTCCTAGGGTTAGTTAACTTGCTATCAATAAGGTGCTGGCATAGCTCTGGAAAACAGTTAGCAGACAAGTGCTCCCTTGCAATCAAATTATAGAGGACTTCAAAAGTATCCACTTTGCTACCCTTCACCCAACCATCCAAAACTCTGCAAAAGAAGGATACATATTCTACCCAAGTGGTTCCCTCCAGCTTCTTACAATTTCTGAATCTCTGTCTATAGAGTTCTGGGGTCAGACCATACCTTGTCATTAGGGCTTCCTTCATGTGGGCATAAGACATCCTATTTTCACTGGGTAGGTGTAACAAAGTGTCCCTCCCCTCACTCACAAAACGACCCCACAACCCCACTCCACAATCCTTCTCAGGGACCCGGTGGGCCAACATTGCTATCTAATAGGCTGCACACCACTGCCCAATATCTTCATGCTTATGGAAATCTTTGAAGACATCTTTGGGGATATATACCCTGTATTCTGAAGGCACAGATGGTGCTCTGCCACCAGAGGGATTGATCTCTAAGCCCTTTGCCTTGATCTCTAACTCCCTCTACATCCTCTCATGTTCCATTCTCATTCTCTCTCCCCAAGGACAATCTGTTATACTCTATTTCCCTCTGACCCTCCATCTTAAGCTTAGCCATCTCCAGCCTGTGTGCCCTATTTCTCTCCCTGTCTTCCAGCTCTCTGGGGGAAAGATCTTTGGAAGAGTTACTACTGCCAGGTGGGGCGGTTCCCCCCTCCCTAGCAGGAAACACTGGCCTATCCAGTTGCCCATCTGCACCCCCAGCTGGCTGCACCACCAGATATGGGGTATTTCTTGCTTCTACCCAGGCCCTCAGCGCCTTTTGGTAGTCACCCTTTTTGCAAATGCCTGGTGGAGCAACTTTCAATTTCTTGCAGAGATGCTTGAGCTGTTTCAAAGTGTAGGTTCCCAACCTCTCTTCTTCAAAATCTAGATTCATAGATGCAACAGATGCTGGTCTATTCATGGTAGTAAGAATTGGCACTTCTCAGAAAAATAACAGTCCAAGGAAAAACAAATTCTACCCCAAAAAATATGTGGTTGAGTTTTGTCTGCACTCACTAGTAGTGTACACCAATGATTGTATATGAGTCACAAATGCAGGTCCACATCCTCACTGCTGAACACCAATGTTAGAGCTGGGGGTCTTTAGTTGGCAATGGTATACATAGGCTTTCCGGTTTTCAGTTTCTATTTTTGGTAAATTCTGGTGGTGTTTTTTCAGTGTTTTCCAGTGATTTCAATATCTCATAAAAACAGTGCTTTTCAGTGGTTACTCGTTTTCGCGCCATAAAAAATAACTAAAACAGTGTTTTACCGGTGTTTATGGAACTCTATGCTTTTATTATTGCTTGTTTCTGGAAGACATTTCATGCAACCATCTATGCTACATCAAGTCAAGGAATCCCTCAACAGAGGCCCTACAGAAGATGCTTAACTACCAATTCTAAGGGTATAAGCATTGGTCTGATGCCTACAGCGCTGCAGCACGTTCCTCCCACAGACATGTGTAAATAAATGACTGCCACAAAGGTGCTCGTGAAGAGGGAATGTGGTGTGAGTTTCGAAACTTGACTGTGGCCGCGTACAGCCGGGGCTGTAGATGGCATCTCAGTTCTACCCCATTCTGAGATACCTCTCAGTCTATGTAGTGTCAGTGTCAGGCATCTCTTGTTGTGAGAGCAGTGTCCATAAGTTGCACCTCTTGTGCTCTGGGTGGTGTCTCTAACTAGCACCTCTCCTTGCAATGCTATCAGAGAGAGGCACCTCGCATTGACTGCGCCTGAGAGACACTGTCCTAGCTGTATTTGTGTAATTGTGGGATGGGGGTGGTATTCATCTGTGTAAGGATGGTGTGCAAGCTGGATGTGGAATTGAAAAAGGAAGTACGTTTCGGGAGGTGGTGTAGGAGTAGATGTGCACATGGATGAAAATGTGAGAACGCTGTAAGTCAGTGTGTGCGTGGAGTTGGAAGTGGGAGTGTGGGGAGCTTGTGTGTGTGTGTGTGGCTGTCCTTGTGGAATGTGAGAACGCTGTAGGTGTTAATGGGCATGTAGTGCTGGAGGTAGGAGTGTGGGGAGATGGTGTGGGTGCAATTGTGGTGGTCTGTGTTGGAGTGCGGGAATGCTGCGGGTATGAGAGTAAGTGGGGTGGTAGTTTGGTGCAAGTGCTGGTTGGTATGAATGCCATTGTCATTTCTATTGTCCACAGTTTCCCTGCATACCCGGGTCTACAAGCTATCGGTCTGTATTCTGAGGATGCACAGGATAATTTTGTTCAGGTTCTTTGTCCATTTTCTTAATTTTATTTTTAAAGAGACACCCTCAGCCTGCTGTCCCCTCCCTCAGCCTCCGTTTCCTGAGCTCAGAAGCAGTTGAGGCCTGAGATAAGGATCGTGCAGGCGGGTCAAGGTGTGTGCAGCCTGTGATGGCGTTTCCTCTTTGCTTCACTACCCCAGACCCTGGCACCACCTGCAAATAAAATATCAAAGGAGCGTTGTTTGTAATGGGGGCACTTTGCAGCCGGCCTTTGTCTTGTGATGGGACAGGGTGCGGGGTGGGGGTGTTTGCATGTCTTATCAAATGTCTCCAACTATTGAGTGGCAAGGTCCTCCGCCTTAAAGGGCCAGAGGCTCCCAGCTATCTCTGGAACCGGCCACCCAATCTCCCAGATAAACTCCAAATCCTCTTTGAAAACACAGCAGCCATTAATGTTATGTAGTACCTGCTTCAAGAGTGTGCCAGCGTGCAGCCGTGCTTCCATAGTACGTCAGAGTTAGGAAATGACTGAATTCCTTCTTGTATTTATCATTATTGGGGCATGTATGCTGAAACTCTTAAAAAGGCCCAGTCCCTCTTCGAGTTATCATATTGTTTAGGAGCAGCCATCATCCCACATAATTCCCAGGTGGTCAACGGGTTTCATTTGATTCATCACTTCAGTGTAGTGCATGTTAGCGCCTGGGATTGGAGCTCCTGGCTCCTGATCGACAGGGGCATCATATGGAGTGGCCGTGGACATTTCTGAGCCTGTGTGGAGATCCAGCAGCTGCTCTTTGCCATCAGGACTGCACTGGCACGAGGACTAGGAGGGAGGTGAGGTCGGATCAGTACCTACATTTATGTGAAAATGTGGACTTCCAGCAGCCTGGGGCGCCCCCAAGACTGCATAATCTGTAAAGAGCGCTATGAAAATGAAGCTTTGAGTGGAAAGAAAGGCCAGGGACTCGCTTGTCTGGCCTACATCACAGGTGTTTTATCGGCCTAGCTGGTCCATTGTCATGTGCAGTAGGACAATGGGCCAAACTGAAGAGGCACGGCATGTTGTGGGGTTCCTCCCATCCTGGGTGAGCGCGACAGTAAGGCCTCAGGGCGAGCACTAATGTTGCAGGGGCAGGGGGGAGGGGCTGTGCCGTGAGCTGGATTACCAGTGGTGGCCTGTTTAGAGGCTCTGACTTTTTCTCCAGCAACTGTCAGACGAGCGTGGGTGCGCGCTAGCACCTTGTCAATTTAAAAATTGCAAGGGGGGGGGGGGCGTTCTCCATTGAACGAAAATAAAAAATGACGCATAACAACCAATAGGAGCAAAAAGAAAACGTTTTTTGACAACCCAATTACATTTTTTAAACGTTACTGTGAAAAATATTCATCCAGGGACACAATGACTAAGGGAAGGTAGAAAACAAATGGACTGGCGAGTAACAAAAGTGCAGAAACGATAGTGTGTGTTACCTGTGTGGGGTAAGGGACTTACATGTGGGGAAATGTATTACATGTGTATGGAGATAGATGTCTTGTGTGGTTAGAGAGACAGGCTACATGTGCGTGCGTTGCCTGTGCATGTGCTGTGCGCTGGAGCGAGGCAGGGGCATTCGAAGCATGTTCCGTGATGGCAGCAGCAGGCAGGACCGGTGCAGGCCACTCCGCACACTAAGTGACACATGTACAGAAGCTGGTGACTAAACACACACGCCAGGCAGACATACACATGAACAAACACTGTCCTTCACACACATACAAGCGCGCACCATGCACAGAAGAAAAGCACACACCAGGCACACACACAAACAAAAAACATAGCCTTCACACACAAAAGAGGCACGTACGCACCATGCACGGACTATAAACACTCACCAGGCAGAGATACACTTGAAGATGCACCGTCCCATCATACACACAACACATGCATATCATAAACGGAGGACCAGGATTTTAAAATCCAATACGTGGGGCATTAGGACGTAAATACAGCATACAAGTGAAAGGTGCATATCTTCTTGCTACTGTAATTTTACTATTTATGTCTGTTAATCTTATATTTCTTGGCTATTTGGTATCGTGTATTGAAGATATTGTGCCCCAAAGTCACTACAAAGCAAACACAACGCCAACTTCCGAAGTGAGGGTTGTCATTTTCTACCATTTGAACATTTTTGTTTTCAACAAAGGACCTGAAACGTATCTTAAAACGTGTGCAGGAAGCACCCTTTTCCATTAAAATATATTTATATTATTTGATTTTCATGGTACAAAGCGCATCAATACCCTTAATGTACACACAAAGACGTTCCAGAAGAAAAATGGGAAGCTAAAATAAGTATAGATTCTACAGGGTTAGGCCCCTCGTGTTTTGCTGTTGTCTTGTACCCAGACATGTGCCAAAACCTCAATCAACAAAGACTGTTTCTGTGCTCAGCTTCACCCCCAGGGGCTCTGAGAAGGGGCGAAAGAACAACAAAGCCTCGTTAAGCAAATGGTCTTTTTAAAGACCTCTGAAGTACTCGCGTGCGGCCGCAGTAAGGCAGACGGCAGACCGCAGATCACAACAGCTCCTCTTCCCCACGCCAACTATGAAAAAAAACAATGACACTCGGTTTAAACCCGGCCAGCTGTTTTTCATTTATTAGTGTACTTTCGGCTACAGTCGGTTTTAACCGAATTCCGAACAGCCTAGGTATACACCTTTGAACAAATAGGGACCCTTGCTTCTAAGTCAGGGAAAGGAGATTACACTACTGGATAACCTCTGCTCACCCTCTTGGTAGCTTACAGGCTTACCTCAGAAGCAGTGTGTTAAGCATCTGTGAACACATGCAGTAACACAGTGAAAACACTACAGATGGACACAACACAGGTTTTATGAAAATAAGTATTCTTTATATAGACTTATCACAAGACCATAAACGACAAAAATCCACAATACTGTACTCAATAAGAATTCTTCAAGATGGTAGAAATGGTTCAAAAATAGTTTATTCACTTAAAAGCAGTCTTTAGAAACATATAACCCCCAACTGGAGCTATCACAATGTCAAGGTCAAAAAAATCCCAAAGTACGACGCCGACCGCGAGGTGCACGGCGTCGGGCCCGGAGTCAAAACAGACCTACAAATAACAGTACCTTGGAAAGCGAAAACAAAGACAGCTCACGCCGTCGGGTGGTGCAGAGTTGTTGGTGCATTGCGGTTTCGGTTCCTTACTTCGGGGGAGATAATGTGTCGTGTCCTGGATGCTTGCGCAGGCAGTGGAGGCGCCGGTTCCTGACCGGAGAGGAGGTTGCATCATGATAGTGCCGAAACCACGGTTCCGTACAATGTCACAATGTCGATAGATTCTTGACCACATGCAATGAAGAGACCACTGCAGGCCAACCCAGCAAACAGCACACTGGCAGAGGGGCAGTCCAAATTCCTGCAGCTTCCTTGGTTCTTCTCCCTGGCAAAAGGTTTGTCTTGTTCCCAGAAGTTATCTAAAATCGTGGGGTCTGGTCCCCATATTTATACTAATTTTCTCCTCATTCTCTGAGGGCAGAGAGGCCTTTGCCTAGTCCAAACCAGTTCTCGTCAGTCCTGGAGCACTTTATTTTATTTTATTTATTAATTTTGAGAGTTTTATAGAGTGCGAACAAGACCTTTATGGATATCAGAGCGCTTTACTATCAGTTAATTGGACAACAAATACAAGTAAATATAAACACGTATACATAACATCTTGTAAGATTAGAGCAATAGGGTACAACCCAGCACAATCCTGATGGTTCAGGTCAAGGGTAGATATAATGTCTAGGTTGTCAAGTTGGATCCTTATAATAGTCCAGGTTAGTAGCTAGGGTGCGACTGGTCTCAAAAATTCTTAATACTATGCTCAGGTGAATTTTGCCATGAGAATTGATTTTACTTCCCTTTTTGAAAGATGCGGTAGAAGAGTTCAGTCTGGTTTCTGGGGGTAGCTCATTCCAGATTCTGGGCGGCTACCCTGAGAAGGTTTGTTTGTATGTTTTCTTCTGATTGAATCTTTATGGTTTCAGTAGAAGGTTTTCCCCTCTCCTTGAAGATCTTGTCCCCCCAGAGATTGTCAGTTTCTGTGCCAGATAGCTCGGTGCGTTGTGATGCATGGCTTTATGCGTCATACACACTATTTTCGGGTGAATTCTGGCTTCAAGTTTTTTGCAAATTCAGCGATTTTAAGTCTGGGGAGATATGGGAACTTCTTTTTGAACCAGTGATGAGTCTCGCTGCATCTTTTTTTGAAGCACTTAGAGGTGCTGTTGAGGCTTTTGGAAGGCAACACAGAGAGACACTTCCATACTCCACACGAGGGATAACTAGAGCTTGTACTGCCAGCTTGAAGTCATTTGCTGGCAGGAAGGGTTTCAACTTCCTCAGTTTGTTTATCTGGAAGTTTGCGCCCTTTGTAGCGTTGCAAATGTGTTTTTGCATATTGAGATTGCTGTGAAGAGTTATTCCCAATGATTTTGCAGCGTCAACAATGGTTTGTTGAATGTTGAGTGCATTAAGATGTTTGATCCAGTCTTGTATTATAGGGACTTTGGCGGGTGGAGCTATTAGGAGGAATTCGGTTTTTAGGGTGTTCAGTTTGAAGTGGTTTCTTGCTAGCCAAGTCTGGGTATTCGTAAGCGATGAGTTCAGCAATTTAATGTGTTCTAGGGTGTGTATCTTAAGCTATAGTTGTGTGTCGTCAGCTTACATGTGATGTTGCATTTTAGACGCTAGTAGCATTTCAGTGAGTGGTTCCATGAAAAGATTAAACAATGTCAGGGATAGTAAGGCCCCCTGCAGTACTCCCAATGTAACTGGTACGGTTTTGGACAGAGCGTTGTTGACCCAAACTTTTTGTGTCCGGTTATGGAGGAATGAGGTAAACCAGTTTAGTACTGACCCTGAAAGACCGATTCTATGTTTTAGAAGATCTATCAAGTTCTCATGTTTGACCGTATCATAGGCTGAGGAGAGGTGTAGCAGGATGAGTAAGCATGCTCCATTCTGATCAAGGATTTGTTACGCGTCTTTAATTATGTGTGTCATGGCTGATTCAGTGCTGTGACCTGCTCTGAAGCCTGATTAGTGTTTGTTAAGAAGGTCAAAGTGGTCAATATGTCTTGTCAGTAGATAGTGTAAAAATGTTTACAATAGTTTGGCCAGGGTGGGAATATTAGAAATAGGGCGATAGTTGTTTAGGTCCGTAGGGTCAGCCTTGGGTTTCTTTAGAATGGGTGATATCTGTCCAACTTTGAAGGTGTACAGGATGCTACCTTGTTGCAGTGAACTATTAATGATCTTGATCCAGGGAGGCGGAAACAATGACATGAATTCCTTAATAGCGTTTGCGGGGATAGGATCGGTGAGGTGATTGGCAGGTTCAGGGCACTAAGAATCTTGCATATAGCTTCTTCAGTGTAAGTTGCAAAGGATGACCAAGTTGTGTCATAGTTTAGGACAAACTTTGAGGTGATTTGGTGTGGCATCATGGGGAGTGCTGGGGAGGTATTCGTATTAGGACCTGAGTGTAAGGTAGGGTCATCAAGGAGATCCTTCTTGATGTTGGCAGTCTTCTGAATAAAGGAGGAGGAAAATTCTTCACAGTTGGGTTGCGGTCGGGCTATGTCTTGTAGACGGTGAGACGCGTCTTTAGATTGGGATTTGATGCGTTCAAAAATTTTTTTTTAGGACGATTTCTTGCTTGGCAAGTTGGTGGCTCAAAAAGTCTGCTTTAGTGCTTTCTGTAATATGCATTTCTCTTTTTCCTTATTATCTTGAGGTGAAGTTCTGAGAGATCGTCTATCCTCATTGAGTAGACCATTGTACCAGGGCTTAGAATCTTTTGTGGAGACTCTCTTTAGTTGAAGGGGGGCTACCTCATTTATTATCCCGGTCATGGAATTGAGGTAGTGGTTGGTGCGAACATGGACTTCAGATGAGCCTGCAGGGGGCAGAAGTAGGTTGTAGCTGGAGGAAGGTAATGTGTTATGGTTGAGTTTTTTCAAGTCTTTTTTTCATACCTTAGGTCTTGTGGATTGAACCAAATTAGGTTTCACTGTTTCCTTGATAAAGAAGGTGATAATATGATGGTCAGACCAGTCACAGGGTTGGATCGACGCAAGCTGAATGGAGTCACGTTTGGAGATAATTAAATCCAGGATTGAGCCTTTGTTGTGTGTAGGGTTGTCACAGATTTGGGTAAGGTCTAGAGCATCTAGGACATTTTTGAGACTATTGACCACTGGATCGTTGTGGTGGTTCCAATGGAGATTGAAGTCGCCAAGGTATATTTGGGTATTTTGCCACTCGGTGTTCGATGAGACAATATCGATGAAGTGTTCAGTGAAGGTGAGTTGTCACCAGGTGGATGATAGATGATGTGCAACGAGCAAAATGGTTTGCCATTGCTGTTGATGTCGAGGCATGTGTATTCGCAAGAAGGGAATGCAGGGGAGATATCTCTGATAACAGAGATGTTGCTATGATGTATACTGGCGATACCTCCCCCTGTCTTATCAATTCTGCCCAATCTAATGATGTCGTAGTTTGGGGGTAGTAGAATGCCGATTATAGGTGTGGGGGATTCCGTTAGCCAGGTTTCGGTTAACATTATCAGGTACAGTTCTTGTGAGATAATGAGGTCAGCTATATCAGCTGTGTGTCTAGTAGCCGATCTACAATTTAGGAGTATGCATTTCAGACGGGGTGTGATGAAAGATGAAGTGGGATCCTGAGTTAGTGGGATTCTTCTTAGGTTGTTGTTGATGATTCCTCTATTATTGAGTTTAGAGGACCTGTATGGATTGGGGGGGGGGGATAGTAGGGATGGTCATAGAAGTGAGGGTTTTGGCGTGCATGTGAGAGGGTTCATAAGAGTGTGGTAGAGGAAGTAGATCACTCTTGTAACACGGAGTTGTGCTTCGTTTTGGGTGGGTAGATGGGTTCCGGGAGGGAACTGATTTCCAGCTGGGAAGAGTCAGTTTTGAGTCGAATGTTAGGTGATTCAGGAGCTCGCTAGATTTAGATGGTCTTGAAGGCCTAGTGCGCAGTGGTTGTCTCAATATTAACTCTTTGAAAGATTGAAGTTCCTCCTTGATTTAGTGAAGTGCAAACTCATCCAGTCTGGGGTCTGGAGTTGTTATGAATGGGGTTGGTAGCTGTGAGATGAATGTGGATGGCTGCGAAGTGTTCTGGTTAGGTCTGTGGTAAGGCAGGTCTGAATAGCGCTGAAGGCAGTGTTACGAGTGTGGCTGGATGGGTTGTAGATGAGGATTGCTGATTTGTGGGTGTGGCTGGCTGGTGTGTGGGTGTGGGGAAAGTAACTGGGTGCGATGTGTGATCTGAGGGTGGTGTGTATTCTTTCCTACTTTGCCAGGAAATTGGGTAAAAGACCTCCCGATGAACTTATCTATATCTATACTACTATTATAAACGCAAACCTTTTGGCAAGGTAAACTCGCGAACCACAGCGCCAATCCACACACCCAATACATTGTTGTAATCCTCATGGTGTGCAGATGGACATAGGCTATAGAAAATAAAAAAAAAACGTAAATTTAAAAATATAACTTAAAAAAAAAGTAGTGCCCTGAAAGTAGCGCCGGCCGCGATGCTGACGGTCGCGACGTAGCGCTGGCCGCAATGTACGTGATGACGAGGAGGAGCGGCGCTGAAGTGAGGAGCTCAGGGAGGAGCAGCGGCTCAGGTAAGGCTCTGGGACACGGGATGGGAGGGAGCTGGTGCGGGAGGTTGGGCCGTAACAACTGCGGTAAGGCTCAGGGTCTGGGGACAGCATTTCAGTCTAAAATGCTGCCCCCAGCCCCCTTCTGCCTCAGGCAATGCTGGTGTGGAACAGGAGCCCATATTACCATCGATGCCCAGGCTGCTGGCGCTGTGCGCCTCTTAGTTCCCATTCTGAATAGTTACCAAATAAAGAGACGGGCGCTGGGAGCAGGAATCGCAAGAACAGGATTTATTACTCATGAGGAGAGCCTGTCATTTCAGACACGAAACAAGGTGTCATCGGGAGGTGCTCTAACAAGTGAGCTGAGACATCTTCTTTTATACCTTACAAAACATTTGGCATTACAATCAGGACATTGTGACACAAAGAAAAGACATCCCTATAATCCTCGTGTCAATCCTACCCCACATATGTTATCAATAGAGACCCTTGAACTGTAGATAAGGGAGGGGGCAATGACGCAGCTGAGTGTTCCGCTGATTATTAGGAGATGTGCGCCTGATCGTATCCCAAGGGGTGGGGAAGCCAGGATCAATAGTGGGTTCTTTGAAGAGGACTGACTCCATACCATAAGGGGCAATAAACAGTATCTTCCGGCTTAGGCGATGGCCTCGGACATGTGTGGACAGTCAATCGCGGAGGGAGGGTTTACTAACAGAGGGGTTATTCATAAAAGGAAAGGAGGTGCTGGTCAGGCGCGGCCGTGACTCCCAAGGACAGGGTCTTGCAGAAGAAGAAGGTTTATGACTTGCCCGTGTGAGGGAGAAGGGGAGGGGGGAAGCCAGGGTGTGCACAGGGACAGAGTCGCACAGAGAGAGATCTTATGACCCGTACATGAGAGAGCGGGGGCAGTCAGGTGCAGCTGGGGAGGGATATGTCAGCTGAGGCGAAGGATGCCTCTTCAAGAGGAAATGGGGGGTTTGCGTGGGTCAAGCAGAAGGGTTGCCTTTCAGGGCAGGGTCGCGCAGAGGGAGAGGGTTTCATGGTCTATGCATGTGAGAGAGGGGGGGGGTTCAAATACGCGCAGAAGGGAAGCCGGTGATTCTAATGAGCGGGAAAAAGGCCAGGGTGCCTAGAATGGCTGTCATGTACATATGGGTACAGGCTTTTACTGGCGGAGTGATGCGGTCAATATTTTATGGTATTCATGGTGCTTACAGGGAGAGGAGTGGGAAAAGGGAAATGAACGCTGTTTATGTACATCAATTTCTCTAATTTTCCACAGTCGCCCCTTTTTACATTACAGAGTTCATTTTTGTAATTGATGGGGGTACAAATAAACAGGCGTGGTTGAAGAATTAGCATTTGTCAATACTAACATTTGGCATATAATCATGGACAGTTGATGTGATGGGCAGAATGCAGCACATAGGAAATTGCATTTGTCGAGTTCCTATCATTTCAAAAGCACTACATAGCATAAATGTTTCTGACTTAAAAATGTGACCAATGAACATTTTGACCAAGTAGTTGAGGGCGGAATTCAGTTCAATACACAAGATCTCTTCGTCACAGTGTCTTTTTAGCAGTGAGCCATCACTGGTAGGCTCTAGTCCGTGTCCTTTCGTTGGCGCTGTTGAGCACCGGCGGTGGAGCTATAGGTCCAGCTCGGGTCCATCCTTACGCGTTGCAGGGTGCGGTCAGTCCTCTGCTGTTAGACCACAGTCCTGTTCCCTAACCAATCCTTTTAGTGGCGCCTTATGCTCGGCACCCATATTCCTGCGGCGTACCCCATTTCCACCTGGATGCTGTTCTTCCTTTCGACAAGAAGTCATGTGGAAAAGAGGGTGTGTGGTTTCGATAGTCGATGGGAGTGAGAGGGCGGAGTGGGGGCAGATTTTCTTGGGACACACCAAAGGGACCAAGGGAGCAAATGATAACAAGCAAGCAAGCCCATCAACCGGGCTTGAAGAGGGGGAAGGAAGCTTCAGGCACGTGTGGGTAGGCGGACAAAAGGCTTCAGGACAGCCCTTCATCCTTTCGTTTTACCACATTGGAGAGTGCTGTCTCGTCCCGTATTCCTGTCGTGCTGGGGCTCCACCTTTGGTCGATGTCGCAGGTGTCCCATGATCTGCGGCCAGGCTGTGTGTCACGTCCGACCCTTCTCCTCCGGTGATCGTATATCTTTGAAATAGGTACAAAACAAGCTTTAGAGAACTGGTCAGGGGAAGACATTTATGCACGTGAATTCCTCCCTCAATCCTACGTACTTGGGAGATACGCTCATCGGTCACAGTCAGAGGTTCATTACCAAGCAGTGCATATGTCAGCATTCCTACTGAGTTCATGCCAAGTTTTATTCATCGTCTATATATGTCACATATGGAGAAAAGTCAGACTCTTATCAACTGTGCATTTCATCAAACTCAACATTTCGGAACCTCCAGGGAGACTCGTCTTTCTAACCTGAGCCTTAACAGTCTAACATTTCCCTTCAAGGCTGGCTAACCTTTTCAAACAGGGCGGGGGCGCTATCATCGAGAGTCAGGACGACAGTTACTCATGGTCATCATGTTTATATCCGGGACAGCAGCTGGGGTCAATCAAGTGGGGCGGGGATGCTTCGGGCATTCGCGCTTGGGTGCAAAGGGGTGGGGCAATCTGGGCATTGGGGGTCAATCTTGACGGTGGCGTTCGTCTCTGATGAACTAAAAAATAAGGTGCCATTGACATACAGTTCCCCTGTAAAAGGCCAGATTGGGGGACTTTTAGTCGTCTTACCTGTCCTTTCCTTCTCAGCCAATTCGAGTTCATTCATTTTGCAGAAAGGAGAGGTAGTAATATGGCGAGATATGATCATTTTAGTTTCGGTCAATTTCGCTGAACACCTTCGCGTTCAATAAGTATCCAATCAGACTGGTGCCGGTGGGGCACAATTTTACCACAAAAAGGAAGAGGAAATAGGGAGACTCTCATAGAGAGTGAGAGTCGTCCGCAATCTAAACGAGCCATTCGGTACACGTATGACATGTAGAGAGAGAGAGAGAGAGAGAGAGAGAGAGAGAGAGAGAGAGAGAGAGAGAGAGAGATAGAGAGAGAGAGATAGATAAGGGGGGGGGAGAGAGAGAGAGAGACGTGTACGAAAATAGGTCATTTAGTGCGCTCACAACACAGAACAGCAGGGGGTCAGGTAACGGAGAGACGCAAACAGAGGGAGGACATAAATCCCTACAGTACACACACACAAACTCAGACGAAGGAAGACAGTACGTGTATTACATATAGAAGACATTCACGACAAAACATAAAACAAATATTGGCCAGAAAGATCTATCTTTACATCCTGCGTATCTTTAATATCCTATTTACCTACGTGCTTAGCTCTTTTTACCTTTCCCTCCTTTTCCCTCTCGCTTGCTATCTTTTGCTAACGTTCTCAATTGCCAATACTTACGCCTCGGTCGGCCGGTCAGAAATTAACCTGGTGGGGCTATTTACCCACGGTTGGATCTTAAACCATTTTTCAGTTTCTTCCCTTGGTGGGAAGTTCTCCAGGCTGAGGCAACGGCGGGTATGGATCGGGAGAACAGTCGGACAGCTTGGTTATATCTATAAGAGTGTGAGAAGGAGGCGGTACATTTTGAACATCAGCAACATTCCTAACTTCCCAGACGGGTGGTGCCTTGGTAATCCTTACCCCGGCACTCTTCTTTGTCCTTTCCCTATCTAGTCAAACGTCTAGTTACATTATTTAACATGCTATTTCGAGTCAATTTTCGTCATACAGTACCCGTCAAGTTTCTATGTCAGTCCATCCTCCCAGTCGCTACATTTTAAGGAGGAACAGTCATGTCTAAGTCTACGTCTTTTTTAAAAACTCATCAACATAAGGGCTATGCTCATATTCCCTCCTTCCCTTTTTGTCGGTTGTTTGATCATCGCTCTTCCACACTTCAGTCGTCGTTCCGACGCGACCTGCAGAAGGGAGGAGAAAGAAGGGGGTGGGGGCAACATCCAAAACACATCAACTTGCATAAATCCGAAAATGTTTTTACCTACCACATACTTGACCTATCTCCACGGGCCGCATTCTCTACCACCTCGGCGTTTAAGCCCAGAGGGACCAGTAGCGTCAGATAGATAATCATCGATGGTCTGCGTATCTACATGAATCACACGATCGTGGCCTTATAGGTCGTGTGCAAGGGTGGCGGTCAGGTGGTATTTCTGTGGTATCGCTCAAGGGCGTCTAAAAACACCTTTCCGGCTGCCCGCGATACATAGTGTAGCTGCTAAATACCGGGCCTTTTTAACCTTCAACCTTAATCATACTGCATGTATTTTGCCTATGTCGATGACAGTAGCCATACATTTCAACAACATTCCTAAATATATAAACGCTACGATAATATTTGCGTGTTCAAAGATTTTAATGAAAAAAGGTTGGCGCACAAATACGGGCCTACAAACCAGTGGGCCGGCTACGGAGAATAAAGTCGGTGGTCATTCATTTCTTAAAGAGCAGCAGTGAAATAAAATCATATCGAACTTTCCTACACTGCAAGTATGATGCATGCCAATAATTCAATTTTTCAATAATTTTATCTCACTGTCCAACTATTACTCAAGATCTAATATTTACCAATTCATTGTCCAAATGCTCAATCAGTTCCTATTTCATACCAATTCATTGCTTCCAACACATAATTAGTACCCACTCTAAATCAGCTCATTGTCCCAGCACATAATCAATATCCATCTTATATCGCTTTCTTTTCCAAGCACATACTCAATATCCTTCTTATCTACTTTCATTGTCCAAAAACTGCATACATATCTCGGGGCATCAAAGCTGCGCAATCAGGGTGCATTCAAGGTTTATTTAAAAAGTCTCATTTTGTGTCGGCGCCATTTTGGGCGAGGTCAGGCAAGTCCCTGCATAGTCAGATTGCCTCCACTGACTCGTAGTAGGGCCAGAACCTTCCGTTGGTGGTTTCAAAAGTTTTTCGCAATGGGTTAACAGTTTAGCAATATGGACCATCAGTCAAAGAGTGGGGAGGGCGGTAACAATTTTTCCTACCGGGTCATTCTGGTGTTCCTCCGGAACTGAACAAGTCTGTGCCTTGGCTGTATTTTAGCCATTTCCAAACTGAGGCTGGCGCTGGCAGGAGTGCGCCGATGTCGCGGTTCCCAGTGAGGGGGACGGGGGCGCCCATGCGGAGGGATCGGGGTGCCCCCCGGCTCTCATAGAATCTTCAAAGTTGAGGAGAGAAGGCATGGGGCATGTGCCCGTCCTGGGCAAAAGACCGCTTTTCGATGTTGACCTTCTTTAAGCAAGAGCGTTGGGGTGTCGCTGGAAGCCTCCACCTGGAGGGAGGTGGGGGAGGGTCGTTCGCGCCGCCTCCCCCTTCCAGCGACCCCGCGCCGTTCTTCGGCTCCAGCGATTCGGTATTGGCCGTGCCGGCAATTGAAGATGGGGGGGGGTCGGTGGCTGAGGCAAGACATCCCCCCCTTGACATGTGGCGGGACTACCTGCAACTCTCAGGGTTGTCCGACCTCGCCTTGGCTCCGGTCCTCGTCGATGGCCAGATCAGGCAAGAGAGGGGTGGGGGGGTGGTCGATGGCTGAGGCAAGACAGCCCCCCCCCGTGGCCTGCAGGGCAGCAGAAGAGGGAAAGGGGAGACCTCCATGATTCCTCGGGCCGTCCGCCCTACAGCCTCCCCTTTCGACTGCGGCCAGGTGAGCCCTGCACGCATCGAGGCCTCGCCTTCCGGATGGGCGTAACCGCGGACCTGTTGCACTTCGGGAGCTTCCGGAATGGGGGTAGGTACCTATGGGTTTGTTCCTAATTCATGTGACCGTTATTTGGGCGTGGCGGGCAATGAGGCAGACATGTTTGGAGCAGGAATAGGCAATGGAGCCTAGCTACCTCGTGGCTGCCTTGGTGTCAAGCTTGTCTTCCCTCGCCATTTTTATGTTTCTTATTGCGAGTTATTTCTAACATTTCTTATTTTATTTTTAGCGAAGTTGATAACTCATCAGTGGCCTACTGATTTCGCTCAACTCTTTTTCTTGTATTTTTATGCCATAACCTATTATAAGCTATAGCGACTAGTCCACACTTAATGAACATGTCCTTATTAGGTGTGCCCTCCAGTGGAGCTGGATGGTTCATCTCTAATAAGCGGTCCGGGCTAAACAGGCTACCAATCAGTGGGGAGAAGATAGGCATGACGGATTACAACGGGGACAAAAGTCTGCACTACCTATCTTATCACGGCGGGCAAAGACTAGACAGAATATTTCTATTCTCCGTTGTTTGCAGGCGGTGAATACCTCAAAAGAACCAATACCGAACACTTAATGTACGGTCAATCAAACAATCAGTGGGGAGAATAAGTGGGTGCGAAAAGGTTTGCGTTACCCACTCTTTCTCTACCTGCAAAGAGAGACCTTGTTCTTCCCTGTTTGTAGACAAAGAATCTCCAGACAATAATCCACGAACGACAGTTCGGGAAACAGTGGGGGAGGAAGATAGGCACGACGGATTACAACGGGGACAAAAGTCTGCGTTACCTATCCTTCACTGTTTGCAAAGAGAGAGCCTGTTGTTTCTCCGTTTGCAGACGGTGAATCTCCAGAGGGTTCAACAAAGCGTAATACTAGTATTATCCAAACCAAACAATCATTTCACAATTTGTCGCATTTACGCGACCTTACCCGGACCGGACCGTGTGGGCAGTTCTTCGCCTTCCTCCTTCCAGCGCCCGATCGTTCTCTTACTCCATGATTTTACCGCAACAGTCCTTTGGGATTCCAGTCAGGACAGTAGGTCACTCGAGAGAGGTCCGTTCAGAATCGGTGAAGTTCATTCAATCGGCAGCCGGACGAGGGCCCTCTCAAGGCAGGTATACTCCGATCATTTAGACGTTCACCTCATCGTCTGGATCTCTCTTACTGGACCTTATGTCACTGATGGACCCCGCGTTGGGACGCCAATTGTGGAACAGGAGCCCATATTACCATCGATGCCCAGGCTGCTGGCGCTGTGCGCCTCTTAGTTCCCATTCTGAATAGTTACCAAATAAAGAGACGGGCGCTGGGAGCAGGAATCGCAAGAACAGGATTTATTACTCATGAGGAGAGCCTGTCATTTCCGACACGAAACAAGGTGTCATCGGGAGGTGCTCTAACAAGTGAGCTGAGACATCTTCTTTTATACCTTACAAAACACTTGGCATTACAATCAGGACATTGTGGCACAAAGAAAAGACATCCCTATAATCCTCGTGTCAATCCTACCCCACATATGTTATCAATAGAGACCCTTGAACTGTAGATAAGGGAGGGGGCAATGACGCAGCTGAGTGTTCCGCTGATTATTAGGAGATGTGCGCCTGATCGTATCCCAAGGGGTGGGGAAGCCAGGATCAATAGTGGGTTCTTTGAAGAGGAGTGACTCCATACCATAAGGGGCAATAAACAGTATCTTCCGGCTTAGGCGATGGCCTCGGACATGTGTGGACAGTCCATCGCGGAGGGAGGGTTTACTAACAGAGGGGTTATTCATAAAAGGAAAGGAGGTGCTGGTCAGGCGCGGCCGTGACTCCCAAGGACAGGGTCTTGCAGAAGAAGAAGGTTTATGACTTGCCCATGTGAGGGAGAAGGGGAGGGGGGAAGCCAGGGTGTGCACAGGGACAGAGTCGCACAGAGAGAGATCTTATGACCCGTACATGAGAGAGCGGGGGCAGTCAGGTGCAGCTGGGGAGGGCTATGCCAGCTGAGGCGAAGGATGCCTCTTCAAGAGGAAATGGGGGGTTTGCGTGGGTCAAGCAGAAGGGTTGCCTTTCAGGGCAGGGTCGCGCAGAGGGAGAGGGTTTCATGGTTTATGCATGTGAGAGAGGGGGGGGGTTCAAATACGCGCAGAAGGGAAGCCGGTGATTCTAATGAGCGGGAAAAAGGCCAGGGTGCCTAGAATGGCTGTCATGTACATATGGGTACGGGCTTTTACTGGCGGAGTGATGCGGTCAATATTTTATGGTATTCATGGTGCTTACAGGGAGAGGAGTGGGAAAAGGGAAATGAACGCTGTTTATGTACATCAATTTCTCTAATTTTCCACACTGGGGCGGGCCGCTAGTTAAAATATATAAGGTAAAGTGTGTCTCTGCTGCAGTTTACGGGAGAGGGGTTTGGGGGTTTGAAGGTTTACTGACATCTCCCCTATTCAGTCAGTAGAAAAGAACATCTTAGCTGTCCAGAGTGGTACATCAGCATGCATTTGTCATGTAGAGTTAGGTCTTCCCTTCATCTCCAATTTAATTAGACTGGAGCCTGTGCTATTATGGCAAAAGCTGCGATGAAAGAGGAAACCAAACTGATATTTATACGAAAAAGCAGCAGCGGACCTTAGAGTGCCGCACCTAAACTCCAGTGCCAATGAGTCAATGTTCAAGTAGATTTGTTATTGTGCTGCCAACCCCGACACCAGCTGCTGTTTGGCGTTGCTGTGCTCTCCAGATCAGTTGAATAGTTTTTTAGATACTCATGGGGGCGCACCAAAATGAAAGTCCAAAAAGAAATAAGTAGAAAAATGTTCTTTATTTATCTTTGTCCAGCTAAAAAGTACATCAATAAAATATGTAGCGAGTTCAGCCAACGCGTTTCACTCCCTACCAAGGAGTTTCTTCAGGGCGCTGCAGATATTTTCGCTGTGTTGCGTTTGAGAGTTCCCTCTGTAATCACACTAGTGTTTCTCCAGTCATTTCTTCATTCCGACATGATTCTTAAAATTCTTTGAAGTACCTCTCCTCCCTTATCTTCTCACGTTATCACGGACTTTATATATCTTGTCCAAAAAGCAGTTCTGGTACTCCAGTAATTACCCGTCCCTGACTGTATTTGTTCGAGGTGGGTACAGTGATGTAATGACAGTCGTTCGATTTCAGCGTCTAGGCATGGCTGGTGCAAAAATATCTGCAGCGCCCTGAAGAAACTCCTTGGTAGGGAGGGAAACGCGTTGGCTGAACTCGCTACATATTTTATTGATGTACTTTTTAGCTGGACAAAGATAAATAAAGAACATTTTTCTACTTATTTCTTTTTGGACTTTCATTTTGGTGCGCCCCCATGAGTATCTAAAAAACTAGGAAACCAAACTGAATAGATATATTCTTTTAGATATCTTAAAATTGAAAGGTGTATTGAGGATTCCATGGCTAAGATACGTTCATAACTTCTTTAGAGATCTTGGCCATTCAGAATATTTTTCTAATCCCACCACCATCACGGCAGTAACCAGAAAGGAATTAAGGAAAGGGCGTCTTCTGCTGTTGGATTCTCTCAGAATGTCATCTGAGATTTTAAAGCCCACAGTCTTGCACAATCAATTGGTTTTTAACTACTTTTAACATTCAACCCTAATTAACTTTTCTTCCTGGTGCTTATGATAGGTTCCTATTAATCCGTTTTAGGTTGGGGGGTCTTCCATAGACCAGTCACTTTTCTGGTTATGAATGACTGGTCGCGAGACCTCCAACTTTGCCCCTGTGACAAAATTTCCCCTCAATCTACGATCCACGTTATCCTTTTTTGTACATTTTATTCCTCCGTAAGGAGTCTGTTTTTGATTCCTATACTAAAACAGTATGGGCTTTGTCAATGTCTTCCTGCCCTTATGGCACTACAGTTTTTAGATAACGAGAACGGTGTTCTAAGGATCACAGTCTTTTTGAAAAAAGTCTTGAGCCTCAGGAAATGTGCACCTATTTGACTACTTTTTTCAACGAAATGATGGTTTCTGTAAGTGTAACACTGTTTCTTTTAATAGGATTTTATGTAACACTTGTAATGAGTTTCCATGTGTGAATTTTCTATGTATTTCTAACTGTTCGCTTTTATGATTGCTACTAATCAATCGAATAAAGATTTTTGAACTGAACTGAACTGGTAATGGGGTGGCCTATTATGTGCCTGCACTTGGTCTGGTTGGGGTTGGCAAGAATGGGGGGTGAATGTGCTAGGAGAATCGTTGTGCCGTGCGGATGGGGTAGCGGGAGAGTTGGTTATGGGAAGGATGATGTTAGCAAGGGGGGAGCTATGATCATACACGGAGGGGGTTCAATATATATTGGGGGTGCGTATGCTGTCTCAGGCATACTGGGAGGCAGTAAAATGTGGGGGTTAGGTAAAGTGATGTGAAGAGTGTCGATGGGAGGGGTAATCTGGGTGGAAGTAGCGTATGAGCCCATTGCCAGTAATGGGCGGTGTAGTTGGGGGCGAGGCTGTCAGAAGGGGTTGGAGGTGTGAGATCTTGTGTACTGGTGGTGAGTGGCAATTTGGGGTTTAGACACTTGTTCTTTAATAATGGGGAAGATGTAATCCAGGAGATTTAAATTACGGTCTGTGGATTGTATGAGGATTGTTCCGTTATTGTAGATGATGATGGGTGCTGTCGCTTGGAAGAGCTGGGATGGGGCAATACCAATAACTAGACCATGTGCGGTTTCCCTAGTGGAGGAGATCGTAAATAAGGCTACGAATGCTTTCCTCCATTGGGCTCTACGTTTCGTGTGGAAAATGATATTGGTGGTTGTGTTCCCATTGTGTGGAGAGAAATAGGGATCATAGATGAGAGTTTCAGGGTGAAGTTTTTTAAAATTGTGCTTGAATCGTTTGGCTGAATTTCTTGAAAGATTGGGGTGATAAATGATAGTGTGGGTATGTGTGCCTGTGAGCTCCATGATATGGCCAGCACAGTAGGTGAGATGTTAAGGAGTGCAGAGTTTGAAAGGGGCTCGTGAGGGATCCGAGCTAAGCAGCGAGAAGTGCTTGGGAAGGAGGGTGGAACAAGCAAGGTGAAAGAAGCAACTTAGGAGGTGGCTAGATTATGGGCTGAGGGGGAAACGGGGGTCGGAGCTAGTATCCTGATGTTTGCCCCTTGGGCGCCAGGTGCGGAGTAGTTTGTGGGGTGTGTTAGGGGACAGAAAAGAGAAGAATAGAACAGACATAGAGCATATATAAATATATATATGAAATATATATAAAACATATATATACATTAAATATATACCTCATATACCTATACACAAACAGAGCTAGGTTAAGAAAAAATTGAGCAAAGAATGCAATGAGATTCTGATCTGAAATGTGTAGGAGGATTTCTCTCCCGCGGCTGTTGGACACTCCCTTCAATCCACCGAACTCAGATCGTGATGGCCCCGTTGTTGTGTGGGGGGGATCCTGCCCCCTAGGATATAGCCTGCCACTTCGACCGGGGGTTTGCAGGGGTGTGAGTCTGCTCCAAAGACAGCAAAAGCGAGTTAGCGGCCAACTTGGGGCTTGTAGGGGCTTGTTGCTGCCAAACAGAGAAGTCAAGCAGCCTTGCCCTGGGGCCTCCAGGGCGTGCTGCTGTCGAATCAGAGAAGACCTGCAGCCTTGCTTGGGTCTCCGGGGGCCTGCTACTGCCACACTTATGAAGTCCTGTAACCTTGCTCTGGGGTCTCTGGGGGCCTGATGCTGCCCAGAGGTCCTGCAGCCAAACTCTGGGGTCTCCAGGGGGCCCGCTGCTGCCAAGATGCCCTGCAGCCTCGCTCCTGGGCCTCCGGTGGTCCGCTGCTACCACAAGAAGAGGTCCTGTAACTTCGTCCTGCAGTCGTCTCCGGGGGCTTGCTGTTACCGCAGCGAGGAGATCCTGGAGGCATGTCTTGGGGTCTCCAGGGGCTTGCTGCTCCCGCAGCCTGAAGTTTTGGCCTGAGCAGACGTTGGTGGGCGGCAGGGGTCCTAGGCAGAACTGGCCTTCTCCTCAGCCCAACACGACGACAGCTACTCAACCTCGTAGATGGCGGCAAGTCAATCGTCAACTTCTAGGCCCGTAGCAAGGTAAGCGCTGTTTATATGCCCAAGGCCTTGTACGGTTAGTTCAAAATGAAGAAAAATTCCTGTTTCTCTTAAGTGTCTAGTTTCAGACGAAGTTGGGGATCCCAAGCGCTTGGAGCTCCTTCTTCGAGCTCATACCAGTCAGCCATTTTGTTGACAAGACTCTTTCTTTCCTTTCACAGTGTAGGCCAGGGACATCAGACACACCACAGGAGGTGGAGCCAGCATTGTAGAGGGAAGGCACAGCCCTATTCATTTCCTAGGTACAACTCCTCCCACCCATCTACATGCAGATCTCTCCATTCAGCCCTGTGCTGACTCACCCTGTCTCCTGGAATCCCCCAGCCCCTGTCACTCAAACTCCAGACAAGGAATATACAGCCAAACACAGAATGTTAAAACCAACTTCAATAAAAGGTGTATTTTATCATTCTGAGTTCAGGAATACTAAACTCAAATTTTTATCTAGTTCCCTGAGTCAGTTAGGATTATAAAATGTTAGGATTATAAGATGTTATAATAAAACTGCCCATTCTGGCCTATGGGGAACAGGTAGCCTTGCAATAGTGAAAAACGAAAATGGCTGTAATTCACACCAGGGCATGTCCTACCTTACACGTACAATGCACCCTGCCCTTGGGCCTACCTTAGGGGTGTCTGATATGAAGAAAAGGGAAGATTTAGGGACTGGCAAGTGGGTGCACATACCAAGTCGACATGGCAGTACTAGACTACACACAGGCTCTGCAATGGCAGTCCTGAGACACACTTTACAAGCTGCTTCTGTGGGTGGCACAACCAGTGCTGCAAGCCCACCAGCAGCATTTGATTTACAAGCCCTGGGTACACATGGTGCACTGTACTAGGGTCTGACAAGTAAATTAAATAACCCAATCATGGAGTCACTAACCAATACATCAATTTAACATAGTGAGCACATGCACTGTGGCACTGAATATCAGTGGTGCAGTGCCCAAAGCATCTAACCAGAAAAACAGATCAAAAACAGATCAAAAACAGAGGAGACGATCAGTGAAAAATGGAAGGGAGACTCACACCAATTATACCAGGTCTAACAAGCCCCCTAAGTTTTCTATTGAGGTCGAAATTGTGTTTTCATGACTAGTTAATGGTTGTATGGTACTATGGTTATGAAGTTCTATCATATTGCTATCCCAAATGAAGGGAGGGATGTAGTGTTCCAGGGTTACGTGGATGTGCCCATTTGGGCCATATCGCATAGGGGAGGTCTTTCGGTGATGTGACTTCATATTAAACCCTGTCGGCATTTAGGCAGTAGTATTGTCTGGTGTACCTATGTTTGCTCTTCAATAAATAGGCTGGCAATGCTCTAGCCGTGATCAATCAACGAATTTACTAATCCGTCATTGGCGCAGGGCCCACCATGACATGGACCACAAGCATTCAACTGTGCAAAACAGTGTTCCGCTCAGTGCTAAATTTGAGCAAGTGGTTTCTGGTGCTCGGCCCCTGCACTTATTTGTCAACACGGGCACCTGTGAATGGTCCGAATTGTCGCACTTGTCGGAGGGTGATGGTTAGGAAATGTGTTGTTACTATCATTGGCAGCATGGTAAGGGCAATATGTGGTGCAAGTAGCAGTGGCCTCCTGACTGGTAGTTTTTTTTAATGCAAAGTAAGCACTAGTTTATCTATTCTAGTTTTTTTTTTTAAATAATCACCATCATCAGTATTGGTCATATGAAGGTAATGTGTTCCATTTTAATTCAACAAAGTTCATGCACGTAGATTTATGATGCTGGTTTTAAATCTTAATTGAAAAAAGCTAAAAAATGTTGGAGTGAGATTTGTAAAACGTATTGCAGTAGTCGGTTCTGTGTGCTAAATTCACGGTATGTATAGCGGTGAGATTTCATGATTTCCTTGGTAACAATGGTAGCTTGCTATAGGGCACCACAGTGCGCGTTTTCTATGGCACAGTCTGAAGCTGTGTAATACAGGAAAACAGAGTTGCACTGAAGAGTTAGTACATCAAGTAAGTGTTCACAATGTGCAAGAGCCTTTTATTACCTAGAAGCGTCTTACACACGTTCTTCCAACATACAATAACAGTTCTCCCTACTCAATGCTATTTAAATGCCTGTCGGTGGTAAAGCAGATAATTGTCCAATCAGAGAGAGGCCAGGGAAACTGTGTCAAGGAACAATAAATAATGGATGACCAGCTTAGAAACAAAAATAGAAAAGCTGATAGAGACATATTACCTTGGCGGCTGTTTTAGACTCAGTGGGAAATATACTCTACTGCTGTGAAAACATCTTAAAAGTGTACAATGAGGTCGCATAGCTGTGAGACTAGGTACTTTATTTTCAAGGGCAAGCACTCGTCGGTATCCAGTAAGTCTATATAAACAATCAAAGACATATGACACAAAAGGCGAAAGAATGAATGCATGAAAAAGAGTTATTTATTGTGTCGGTATATAAAACCATCTACAATACAATAAATAAACCAGCAAAAACAATATACGTAAACAAGCCACAAGAGACAGAGCTCTAGTGGAAAGACTACTTTTGCATCTCTGGGTTCTTCGTTAATTTCTTTTCCAAAACTTAGAAGCCACATTTCACTTTTTCGTAATGTAGCCGACATGTTTTGAAGTAGCACCCGTAAAACAAAAAGAATTGCCACAGATATTGTTCTTATTCCAGTCTTGAAGATTGTTTATCAGTATTACCTGCAATGCTCAAGCAGCTCCAGACATAACCCGCGGATGAGATCCAGAGATTAATGTCCAGAGTTGGAAATCTGATATAAATTGGTGAATCTTATTGGGGTTTTCCATGCGCCATCAAATTGTCTATAAGGTAAATAAAACACTCTAAAAAGTATAAATGTTTTTGTTCGCTTTAGCATTCATAATAAAATGCAAGTATGGTTATCATTGCTTAGTGTCATGAGGTTGAGGTACAACTACTCCAACTAATGGCAAGCGTGAAAATGACATGGAATTTCTGGGTCGACTCTAGTGCAGTGGGACACCGCACCGGACACTAACTTCGGATGGGGACTCCTTTTTAGCAAGCATATTATGGTTTTAAAGCACCTGCTGCAGAGTTCCTTGTCACCTGCAATGTTCAGGCAACTATAAAAATGTCAAGATAACTCCGGTGATTAATGGCCTTCCTGGTGAGAGATCAAGTTTTATCTAGTGGAAGTTTCCACTCATCGCGAGGTAGCGAAGAGGGTTCATATTCTGCCTGCTGTAAAGAACGTGTACTATGCAGATTAGAAAGTGCATATATTGTAAATAGGTCTGTGGGTTATTGCTTTTGTCATAGAGGTGCTTTTTTACTTGCAGTTTCTAAGTTAAAATCCTAATATAGAACAGTAACTATTAACTGTCAACAATAAGTTGCATGAAAACTAAAAGGTAAAGATTAGAGCATTATGATTTTTTCCCGGTCTTTCTTTATAGTAAAGTTGCAAAAAGGGTTAATTTGGCTAGAAATCAATTCTAATTATTAAAAAGAAGCCTAACCATAGTTACATTTTAATTTCTGAGTTTGTGCTTCTCCAAACCAAGCACTATTAATGTATACTGTCTGCCAGTATGGATGACATGTGGCTCCCAAACTTGGTAATCCTCTGTCTTATGTAACATTTCCTATACACTGATTTTCACATGTATGATTGATTGTCTCTATGTAATGTGTGTGTGTGTTTGTGTGATGCACTCTGACCCCAACACTGGTATGAGTGGCACTATACAACTATTACATTCATCTAAAGGACAGTAGTTATGGAGACTTGAGGGGCACTGTTTAAGGGTAGTAGTGAGAGAATCAGTGTCACAGGTGGTAATTGGGGTGCACGAACAAAAATTGTCGGACAGGGCGTCACCATCTTTAAAGCAGACCTTCAGCCATTTGCCTCCAGCTAATGGCTGAAAGAAGCTAACCCGAATCACACTATCTCTGTACTTGCAGGTACTTTTGTTTGGTAACAAAAGCTATCTAGATAGTACATTACTTTTACTTTGAGGGCTCTACATCAGGAGTCATTGCATCATGGGAGTTAAGTCAAGAGATTTTCCATGACAGGAAAGGGATATTTCCTGTGCTATAAGTGCTTTTGCATTAATAATATACATAAATATGTGTGTGTATGTGCGTGTGTGCATGTGTTTGTTTGTGTTGCACTGGTGGCAAAAGTCCCCCTCTGAGTCCCCCTCTGCCTCTGAATCTTGTTTGTTGTATGGCGTTTTAGATTCCGAATGGATTTTCCCGATTCATGCCCCTATATAGGTAGAATTCACGTTGCCCTTATATAGGCATTGACATAGAAATCAATGGCCACATGCATCACTGTAAGTTTTTGCGATTCCTTATTTGCGATTTTTAGGGAATCGCAAACAAGGAATCGCAAAATGGGATGCATGATTTTATTCGCATAATATTTGCGATTCGGTAAAAATCGCAATTTTTTGCGAATCGCAAATATTATGCGAATTCCTAATTGTGATTTTGCAAATCCCATTGATTCCCATGGGCCAAAAGGCCCATAGGAGTCAATGGGAAGGCATTTAAGAATTGCGAATTTGAAAATGTGATTCGCAATTTGTTAATGCATTCCAAGGGTGCAGAGGGGGGTCCAAAGGACCGCCCCCCTGCACCCCTGAAATGTATTTTAAAGTGCATGTTTCACACACACATGTCCTAAGGTCACGTGTGTCTGTAACATGAAAGTTAAAAAAATGCATTTTTGAGCATTTTCATAATTTTTCACAAATTACCACGAGGTTCAACCTCGTGGTCATTTGCACCCCCTAATTGCTAATTCGCAATTTGAAAAACAACCATGCATTGCTTTTTTGCAAATTTGCGATTCCTTAAAAGCAATCGCATTTTTGGAAATCGCTAAAAATAGCGAATTTCACAAAAATGTATGATGCATCCCAAAAACTTATTTAGGAATCGCAAACGACCGAATTTACCGATTCGCACCGTTTGCACTTCCTAAATAGGTTGATGCATGTGGCCGCAAGCCCTTATGTAGAAATAGCCATGCAGCTCAATACAGGCATGGCTACTTCCATCCGTTCACCAAACATCACAACGATTTCTTGGAAAATCAGCTCAAGCCATTAGGGACTTCCCTTGCTTGAATATTGATTTCTCCAAGAACTCAGTTGATTTTACAATGAACATCTATTCCTTAGGGGCTCATTCATTAAGGTCATATCCCCGACTTTACGTCAAACTTGGCATTCCTAAACACCTTCAAGGTATAAATATACCTTAACTTGCTATGGCAAAGCACGGTGGTTCGAAGCAGTTCGACAACCTACTTGCCCGAAGCAGCTCGCTACAGCAAGTGTCGAAGGAAGCTGACTCTCCAGCTGACGCACTGACCAGGAAGCTGCCCTCCTCTGCTGAGAAATCGGAGAATTCTTTAAAAAACTTCCAGAGACAATATTTGACCTTATCCACATAACACACACTTTTATGTATTGTAACATGGAATGGTATCAGCCTTTTTTTCTGTATTTACGAGCCATTTCATAAATGTATATTTTCATGATTCATTCAGATAGCATTTTTTCAAATTTCAACTATATGCTTAGAATGAAACATTGCTTAAATGCATACAGCACAAATGCTCCTTTCCTGTACAACCGGTACCATTAAATTTTTATGCATTTTGGGTGGGTTTTAAACACTTGTTGTATAGATAGTATTTAGATTCATTTATTCATGTTTAGAACTTAATATTTAGAAGAAGTCATACATAAGAAAGCGGAGTGGGTGTTGTATGGCGTTTTATATTCCAAATGGATTTTCCCGATTCATGCCTTATATAAGTACAATTCACGTTGCCTTTATATAGGCATCGAAATCAAGCCCTTATTTTGGGAATAGCCCATGCAACCTAAATACAGGCATGGCTACTTCCATCCGTTCACCAAACGTCACAGCGATTTCTTGGAAAACCAGCTTAAGCCGTTAGGGACTTCCCCTTGCTTGAATATTAATTTCTCCAAGAACTCAGTTAGTTTTACAATGAACATCTATTCCTTAAGGATTCATTGATGATGTTTATATGCTAACTTTACGTCAAACATGGCATTCCTAAACACCTTCGAGGTATAAATATACCTTCACTTGCTATGGCAAAGCACGGTGGTTCGGAGCAGTTCGACGACCTACTTGCTCGACGCAGCTCGCTACAGCAAGTGCCGAAGGAAGCCGACCCTCCAACTGACGCACTGACCAGGAAGCTACCCTTTTCTGCTGAGAAATCTAGCTCCAGTGTTTCTGACTCCCCTTGCGGGGTGTTAGGAAATTGAGTCCCGAGACATAGATACCAGACTCCCTTCATTCTAAGGTATGGAGCTGTTTAGAAGCTAGAGAAACATTGGGTAGATTCTTGGCAAAAAGTAAACCTATGATAAAGACCATACTTACTTCTTCCCTCATACTAGACTTAGGTTAGGTACATTGGGGTAGGTGTATTTTAGAAGCACCACTTGAGTATTTTAGCCTATGTTATTTATGTATGTATTTTTATATCTCTTAGAAACCATACAATGCTATTACAGTATTACTTCATAATACTATTCTCGCTGTACGCATTATACTTTGCATTCTGTCTAACGATTGTAGCAGTTCACCTCTCTTGCATGAGAAAGAAGACTGTTCAATATACCTTTTATTGAAAACACCCATATCACTATTTTTCTGCAAACTCTGTAGAAACGAAGCATGCACGATTGACCCAGCAAAATACTTATCTATTGTAACATCAAAAACGGTTTCAGCACTGCAAAGACAATATTAGTAGAATTTTATATCACATTCAACTTCAGAGAAACTTTCTTTATACAGATAATATACACATAAGGAAAGAAGATATCCAGATTTGATACATGTGTTTCTTCTTCCAAAAACTTTTCTTTTATTGATCACAGAACAGCTACTTCTTCTATAGGCCAATTCATCATAGCCATAGCTAACGCGTTTCGTCTAACTAAGAGACTTCTTCAGGGTTTCAAATCAATAGTATAGGTTTATATTCCTCAAGACACGAAATAGTATTTATTCACAATGGCAATATGAGTGGAACGCTCGATAACGTATTCATATAGTCCTAAACTGGCATGATAACCGCACAAAAACCAATCCATTCAAGGGTGGATATCTTCTTTCCTTATGTGCATATTATCTGTATAAAGAAAGTTTCTCTAAAGTTGAATGTGATATAAAAATCCTACTAATATTGTCTATGGAGTGCTGAAACCGTTTTTGATCTTTTAGTATTTGTAAGATTTTTTTTGTACTCTTGGGGAGTGGAGAGGGAAGCACTCCCTGGTTTCGTGCACCTAGAATTAAATCAGGGGACACTTTTCATTTGTTAGGTGTAGATTTTATTAGCACCTGCCCTCTGCCCTTTTGTGTATACTTATCTATTGTTTCCACGACTCTGAAGATAGTTATTCCAGTCCTATGGAAGTAAAGGTGTCATATTTATGCGGTTGTCAGAAACTAATCCCTTCTTGTGAATTACGAGAAAGTTTCTAGTGACCTCTGAGCTAGCTGGCACTCACAATTAAGTTTAGTGTATTCGATAGAGACCTACTGACCTAAGTCCTACGTCATATCTATCAGATATATTATTCCAATGCACAGAGCCTATTGGGAATATAGGAACTACACTACATCTTGATACACTCCTCATAAAGCTTACCTTCCTTCTGTTCTTCTCCTTGACTCTAAAATATTTTTTGTTTTACAATCCGCAGTCCTTTTAGTCTCCTGCATGAATGATAGGCAAAAGCTGCACTCAATACTCCTGCTTACCTACCAGACCATTCCAGATAAGCACCTAAGAGTGATGGACATTCCAGAGGCGAATACAGATGCACCACCTAATTTTGCAATAAAGTGTAATTTTTCTTATAGCAGTCATATTTGGAGAACTGGGTGGGAGGGTTCACTACCAACATAGAAGAGAGAACATTTAGACATCTGATAACTTGTGCCTCAGGGGCAGTAGGACTGTTTGCAATGCATTTCATTTTACTGTGTCATACTCATTCCTTTGTTTCGTCCCACAACAGATTGATGAGGAATGATGTGCAACTCATTGCCCAGATCAATCTTGATCTTGTGTAGTGTTTGTCTTTTTCAAACCTTTCCCCAAATCCCTTTTTCCATCCATTCCTAAAACCCCTAACTCTCTTCCCTCGGGCTGTGTGATTCATTTAGGTGTGGGTTAATTTACACCATCGATGGATCACACAATTTGATGTGGCGTATGTGGTGAAAGCAGCACCAGCTCACTGCAGGATCTTCTAACCAATAGCCCAAACTGGCCACATTTTGCCTACTCGTGCCTAAAAGTGATCCATATTTTAGAGATATTATGAAGAACATCAGTCGTCAGTATCATCATTGTGTTGTGTAACTGTAAACGGCTTACCTAAGCTTGTCCACTCCAGACTTTGAGTCCATTTTTTATGACTAGAGAATTACGTAAGTTACTAGTAGCTCCCCATTGCTCAAGTTACTACTATTGCTATTTTTTGTTATTTTATCACTATCAGGATAGCTTATTGCATCATCATGTAGTAGTCTGGTCTCAATTCTTTGTAAAGCTTTGATGTCATATAAATCACTAACTCAGTGTTTTTATTTCCATTTAGTGGCCTGTGATTGATAATCCTTCCGATTAATCCTACAGTTGTAGTTCACCTGGGTGGAAGTGGAACCTCGCTTGTGAAGTTGTGATGACTTCCCTGTTATTGCTTCGACTATATTTAGGTAAGAGACTTTGGAATGATGTGAATCAGTTAAGTTAGTAATTAAGTAACTAACTGCTATTGCAAGTAACTATTTATCTAGGTTGTTGTAGACAATAGGATCCCCTCTATTGGTAAAGATAGTTAGAGAGTTATAACTTTATAGCTAAGTGGTATATTCTTACAAGCACATAAACACTAAAGGCAGCAGTGCAAAGTAAAAGTAAATTAAAATACTTCAGGCATACATTTCAATAAAATAGAATGTTTCCCCTTTATTTTCTTTTTACAACAAAGCCACTCTCTCTACCCACACAGGCTCATCCCTCTCTCCAAACAAACTGACCCAAACACCAATGTCCAAAAATCTGAAATGTCTAATGAACAAAAAAAGCCCAGTCCCAACTCCCTTCTCACATTCTCTGCCCACAACAAGTCTCTCTCACCAGAATAAAATTAATAAAGAACTAGAAGAAGGTATTTTGTATTTGGGTCGGGAGCTTGTCTAGGTTCCGCTCCATCATGATGAGCTGACTCTCTATAGTGTCCAGCCGCTGCAGGATGGAGCACAGTAATGGCCTGCTGTTGTCAGAGTGGAAGGTGGCAGCAGCAGTTGCTGTCGACTGGCAGTGCCTCTGGCAATGGAATGGCCAGGAAGTTAGAGGCTGAGGGGGACCGATTGCACTGGGGCCTGGTTGAGACTGACAGGTAGCTATTTCTGCCTCTTCTTCCTCCAGGACCACCAGCCACCAGTATTCTAACTGGATACATTCCAGCTTCTGCTGCCCCAGACGGACCACTATCTCCTGCCTCTTGTTGATGGGTGCTATTGGTGGGCAAGAAGGAGTAGCTATGCTGAGTAAAACAAAAAGAAAAAAGACAAATTGTAAATAATGCTCTGTGCAAACAATTGTCTGAAATTAGTAGGTGTTACAGAAGCAGTACACTGCTGGTGACCTAGGTCCTTTGGAATTTGATGTGATAATGATTAGGACATTCACAAGGCAAATTTTATTTTTTACCCACATATACCTCGTAAGAAAAGCACTGACTCTAGGCAGAAAAGTATTACGGTAGAATAAGAATAACAACAGATTAAAAAAAACTGTGATTTCATTTTTTATATTCTAAAGGCTTCTCAAGTAACCAAACAGAAAAATAAATTATGCAATATGGAGTTGTATGTTGTGCTAAATTAACAGAGCCATGCTCATTGCTAGTCAGTGCGTCAGGTATTTTGCTATTGTCTGAAGCTGGGGCGGCTGTAGTTGACAATTATCTGTTTTTAATTCCAATGGCCCTATTCTTCTACAAATGCCTTTCTCTTTCTATCCTGAGTCCAAAGAGGCAGATGAATAATAATTAAGATACTACATCACACACCTCACGTGTGAAATGCGGATATTATTATCATGTCTGCCGAATGTAGACTTTGGGGAAGACAATGCACTGCACTACAGGGAAAGGAAAAAATTAATGTAGAGTGTATATAGCACAATCATCACAGCATACACCATACACCAAACTTGACATCAAATCATAAACTTACTCCCACTTTACACACTGGTCTCACCCACCACCTCATATTATTTCCAACAAATTAATTCGCTGGGCATTAAGACAAGAAAACTTGACTTACTCTACTGCAGGGTAGGGTAGAGGACTTAGGCAGGTAAGGTAGAGATTCCCATATAAAATAGAGGCGTCACTACATTGATCATCAATTTGTCATCCTTGGCTCAATCAGTCACTGCACTAGTTGACGGAGGTCGAAAGGGAAAAATCTAGACAGGCGTAAAATAAATCTGTTATGGCAAATCATGACATATATTTTGGAATCACTTCACTTGCTATAACATCAAATGCAGCACATGCCAAGAAGTTTCCAATGTTTTGGTAGGCTGGGATGGAGGAAATTAGGAAAAAATAAAGGAGTGAAGTACTTTGAGGTGACTTAGTGGGCGATGGAAAATACACCCTGGGTGCTCGGTCTGCAATGAATTGAAAACTTTGTAAATGCTGCATTAACTGAAGCTGACACACATAGCCCAGCCAACACTGCAGTGCTGAATTGAACCTTACTGTATTTCAGTCATTAGTGGCAAAATCCCTTGGGCGGGGGGGATGAATGATGGGTGGGATACATCTTCCTCACTTAACAAATACAGTGAGTCAAGGGAATAAAACAAAAATATAAAAAATACCCACCACTTTGAACCATAGCTTTAAGAACCCTACATAAATGAAGTAAGCGACGTAGGTGAGCAGTATGCCCATCTCCATGAAAAGAGCTGCCTTGCTTATTCATCCAAGCAATCCAAATATTTATTTATCCTGTCTTTTTTATTCAACTATAGCCACCATGAATGAGCTTTACTTTCTCTCATCCAATCTTTCACCAAAAGTTCTAATCCATTATCCAGCCATTCGATATCCACCCTTTCGTCCAACCATGCTTTTTCCCATCCATCCCTATACACCTACGCACCCTTTCACCCAAGTTTCAACCACCCTCCCTCCCTTCCACCCACCCACCCACCCACCCTTTCACTCATATACCATTTTTCTTTCTTTTAACTCTACCTTCTTTCTCATTTCCCTCAAGCCACCAATGCTCATTATGTGAGCTTTAGGTGAGTTGCAGATAGAGGAGACCATATTAAGTCAACCACCACTGCAGCTGGTAAAGTTGGGGGATTCACAGTCATGAGTTCATGGTGCCCTTGTTAATAGTAATTGTCAATAAGCAAGGAATTTTGTGACTAACTAGAGTCCATCCCTGCCACTGCTTCTCCCCCTCCAACTGGTGGTCTGTGTGGCTAGAATGAAACATTATATATAATATTTTAGATGCCAGATATGGCTCCCCTCAATTTTTTCAATTAAGAAATATAGAGCCCTAATACATCACTACAGTTCTGTTGGATCACTGACAGAATACTGATGACCACAATTTCAAGTTACCAAAATATCAGGACATAAATATTGTTGGCAATAATATTAAATTCCTATCTTCATAATGGGAAGTACAAAAATATCGTGAAAAAATATCGTCAAAATATTGATGTAGAAAATATCTTTTTTTATATATAAAAAAAATAATGTTAAAATAAAATAAATAATACATTTAACTTAAATAACATTATTTAGATTTATTTGTAAATGTTAACAATTATAACAAATAAATGTAACAAAAAACTAAAACATACATATATAAAATGTAATATTTATTTACTTAAAAACAATGAATAAATAATAATTTAATGAATTTTAAAAGGTTATAAATATATTAAAAATCATGAATAAATATATATACATATATATACACAAAACAATAACATAAACATTCACAAATACAATTTTTTATTAGAAAGTAAAATATTAAAATATTTAGGGCCTCATTTATGAGAAATGGCGCATCGCTTTGTGAAAGCAGCGATGCGTCACTTCTCAGTGCGCCCTCCTTGCGACATGATTGATGCGTCATATTTACTGCATGACATATCATGTCGGAAGGAGTTACAGATACGTCAGTATTTCTGACGTATCTGTATGGTGCAAAAGTGACGCATTGCTGGAGTGTGTCACAAAAGTGACGCAACTCCAGCAATGTGTCCTTTCACATGGGACAAGTCCCATGTGAATGTGCCTGCATCAATCTTACGCCTGCTGTGAGGCAGGCGTTAGATATTGACGCATTTGTGTCCTAGAAGTGGCACAGTGAAATCGATTACACTGTGTCACTTCTATGACCCTTTCTTGCATCAGAAAGCCCCCCCCCATGCATATATTATACCTGGTGCAGGTATAATGTGGTTCAGGGGTTTACAAAGGGAAGCATCTACCTAGATGCGTCAATTTGTAAACATAGTGCAAATAAGCACATATTTTATGCCGCTGGTGCGTCACAAAAATTGACGCACTGGTGGCGGAAAAGTGACGCATGGCCTCATTAATAAGGCCCTTAATATTTTTTAAACCTACATTATGCAATACATTGAGTGCAACAGCAGAGAAAGTGTTGAATAGCGGAGAGGAATAATTTACTATTCCCACTCCAATGAGTGCAAAAGTAGGGAAAGTGTTGGATAACTGAGGGTAAAAAATTGCTATTCCCACTTAGATAGTGCAACATTAGGGAAAGTCTGGATAGCAGAGGGGATAACAAGACTATTCCCACTCCAACAAGTGCAACAGTAGGAAAAGTGTTGGAATGCGGAGGGGAATAATTTACTTTTCCCACTCCAACAAGTGCAACAGTAGAAAAAGTGTTGGATAGTGGAGGGTAAAAAATTACTATTCCCACTCCAGAGAGTGCAACAGTAGAGAAAGTGTTGGATAGCGGAGGGTAAAAATTTCTATTCAAACTCTGGCGAGTGAAACAGTGGGGAAAGTGTTGGATAGCGGAGGGGAAATATTTACTATTCCCACTCCAGCGAGTGCAACAGTAGGGAAAGTGTTGGATAGCGCAGGGGAAAATATTACTATTCCCACTCCAGCAAGTGCAACAGTAGGGAAAGTTTTGGATAGCAAAGGGATGAAAATGACTATTCCCACTCCAGCTAATGCAACAGTAGGGAAAGTGTTGGATAGTGGATCGAAATAATTGACTATTCACACTGAAGCAAGTGCAACAGTAGGCAAAGTGTTGAATAGCAGAGGGGTACAAATTACTATTTCCAATCCAGCTAGTGCAACAGTAAGGAATGTGTTGGATAGAGAATGGGTATGAATTAGAATTCCACAGAAAAAAAAATCATTTAAAAACAAACAAAATATCAAATACAATACAAAATATAATAAAAAAACAAAAACAAAACATATACAAAAATATGTAAAAATTACAAAAACATATACAAATATTTAATTGTAGCAAAAATCTAAACTTAACATAAAAATACATCTTTTTCAAATTTAGCAAACAATTTACAAACAAATAAATATGTTGTAATAGAAAATAATCTTAAATCAAAAAATAAAATTGACATAAATGTTATATTTCTTTCCTACCATATAACACACACAATTTACAACACATATTTAAATTAAACAAAAAAAATGTCCTCCATAATTAACACAATTAACTATCTATTAAATAAATAATAATAATTTTAACACACATTTAGAAATGTAAAAATTAATGTACAAACCAAACGTTACATCTTTTGAAGCTAAATCCCAAAACAACATAAAAACAAAACAATTACCAAATATATATATATATATATATATCAATTAATAAATGAATATTAATGAAAAAGTAATGATTATTTAATTTCAACAAAATTACTTTCCATCCTCTACCCCAATAAACACAAAAACACACACCTAATCATATTTACACAATTTCCATAACAAATGTTTCATTATTAAATTAATATCAATTAACAACAAATCATTAATTAATTTTTTTTATAAATTACTTCCCACCATTTACCACTATAAACCCCACAACTCACACATTAAATTATTACACAATTGGCATTTTTAAATATTAATTAAATAATTAGCAGTAATAAGCACATAATTAATCATTTATAAATAAATTACCTTCCACCATATTACCCTATGAATGCCACCACCAATTTAGTAAAACATGACACAATTAACATAATTAATAGCAATTAATTAACTAATGACAATTAACAAGCAACATATAAATAATTATTAAAAAACTTAATTCACATATTTAACAATAGAGAATAAAATTAGTTAAATATTATATTAAAAATAGTTATAAATGTATTAAAATTACATTACTTCCCACCACACTCTCCTATGATCCCACAACCTGCTCCTAAAAATAACAAAATGAACATATTTACCAATTAATTAATAATAAACAACCAAGTAATAAATAATTAATAATACATTAACTCTCACAATTAACCATGTAGAATATAAAATAATTAAATATTAATTAATAAAAAATAATAATAACATAATTATCATTAAATTACTTACCACCCTACTCTACTATCAACTCAGAACCTGCTCCTAAAAAAATGACACAATTAACATGATTAAAACACACAAGATGATGGACGGAATGTTGCACATTGGCAAAACATTCACCCCAGTCACAGATCTTGGTTTAATCCATCGTTATTTTGCTCACCACTCCACCCCAGTTCAGAAATGGCCATATCAAATCAGCCTTGACCCTCTGCCTCATGGGAACAGTCCTGCCCGAACTGCCAAGCCATGTTTTCCCTGGACCAGAATCAAGCATACTAGTACCGGTTTCTGGCTATCAGCCGTTATCAGCCAGGATAACTTAACTCCAGTGGCGTAGTGAACACGGACCCACGTCTGGGCATACCCTTCCCACATAGGGCGAACAGTAAAACACACAAGATGATGGACGGAATATTGCACCTTGGAACAACATTCACCCCCAGTCACAGATCTGAGTTTAATCCATCGTTAGGGAAGACATGGCCTGGCAGTTCGATCTGGACTGTTCCCTTGAGGCACCAGGTAAAGACTGATTTGCATATGGCTATGTCTGAACTGGGGTGGCATGGTGAGTAAAATACCAATGGATTAAACCCAGATCTGTGACTGGGGGTGAATGTTTGACAATGTTCAACATTCCGTCCATCATCTTTTTGTGTTACACTTAACATAATTGCCAATTAATTAATCCATGAAAATTAACAGCCAATTAATAATTAATTAATTCATTATAAATTACTTCTCACAATTAATACTATAAAATCAAAATAAATAAATACTAATACATAAAAATTAATATTCCATTAATTATAATTATATTACTTCCCACCCTATTCCTTTATAAACTCACAACCCGCAACGGATGTATGACATTACAACGCATGCTTTTACCACGCATGCCTTTACAACGCGGTTTTTACATCGCAATCCATTACAACGCATAACGCTTTGGGGTGCTGGATAGCGAAAAGTTTAATTTACTATTCCAACACCAGTCCCCGTGGACACTAGGGAAGGTGTTGGATAGCAAATTAAACTTATCCTAGAGCGCCCCACAGCGCAATGCGTTGTAATGGTTTGTGTTGTAAATACCGCGTTGTAAAGGCACTGCGTGGTAAAAGTTGCATTGTAAAGCCTGTTTACCCCCGCAACGGAACTAAAACGCTAAATTTAAATAAAATAAAATTAATTACTTCTAAACATTTAACACATATATTTAAAAACAAATGCAATACTCAAAGAAAAAAATAGAGCACGCACATTTAAAATACATACTAAAATACATAACACTAACTAAAAAAACAAAACATTTTTAACTATATTTTTCAAACAATATTAATGACTTGGATATTTGAGAAAAAATATTTGTTACCTCAAACTCGATATTCTTGACCACAATATACTTTTTTAGTCGCTATTTATGTATCTCGATATTTTGCACTCAATATTAGTGCAAGTCAACATTTACTACTCGATATTCTGAATCTTTACCAGTTCTGTTAGCACTGCAGCATCTTCTAATCTTCTAACAATAATATTACCCCAGGCATTTGGTTATTTGACAATTTTAGACAAGCCAGGGTTAGTAAAATGGTCAATGAAGACATTTAGGGGCCAATTCTGACCTGTGTCGGAAAGCTTTCCGACCGAGCCGGATCCGGAGTGTTTTCCGACCGAGCCGGAGTCCTGAAGTCCGACCGAGCAAGTACGATGCGGCCGTATGCTGCTGGACTCGGTTTGGTCGGACTCCCATAGAAGTCAATGGAAGTCAGTTGTACAACGTGTACATGGGCGCCCATTGACTGAATGGGTATGTATCGCACAAGCGCGCCCCCTACAGTGGGTACACATTGGTGCCATCCGCACCGTACATGCCTGTGTTCGGGAGACCCTTGGTAGTAGACAACAGAGTACCAAAAATGTGATCTTCTTAGGGCCCAGTTCCGATGTTGGACGGACCTGGGTCCGTTTCAACATCGGCTAAGAACCATGACCGAACAACCTACTGTAGTCGGTTACGGCCCTGCAAGTACAAAGCGACCAAACCATGTTCGGTCACACTAGTATGTTTCACAATGGGAGCATGCATTCCGAGCGGAATGCATGCCCACATTGTGAAATGGAGGGGTGCAGTTAATCCCTGCACCCTGTGGCCTGCACACCAAGGTGCCTGCCACCGGGTGCAGGGATGAACAGAGGGGCACCATAGGTGCCCCCAGGCCTTGTACCCATGGGGGCCCTACTGAGGACCCACCAAAGACAGTTTCCGACTGCCTTTTTGTGCCGGAAACACTAGCACGAAAAGGCAGTGAAAAACTACCATTGTACTCCCTCAGTCGTAAAGAGGCGACCGGGGAAGTACTGAAGGATTTCTACATGGCAGATGGGCTCTCAAAGCCCGTCGTAAGCCATCCAGAAATCCGAGTCGGATTCCTTTCCTACCTAGCCGTTTGCATTGGCTCGATCAGAAAGGAACCTGATCATCGTTCGGAGCCCTTCCGTCCGAAATCGGAATCGGGCCCTTTGTCTTATTCTTACAGTACCACAAGATTTATAGGCTAGAGGGAAAAATTGCCAACAAAGTAAAAGATAAGTGAACTATAGACCGGAAAAAGTCAGCTACCCAAAAAAAAACACCACGTAATATAAGGAAAAAAAACAGGAATGAAACAAAAATGTAATAGATTTTGCTTTGCAAAAGTGAGTTTGTATCCTGTCCTCATTCAAATGTGGAAAAAAGATGGCAGGTAAGGGTGTCCGAGAAACTTTATTTCTCACCAGCAACAACAGCCTCCAGGCAGCAACTCCCATCCTGGAACCCAGCACCAACATTCCAATACCCCAATATTCAATCCTAAATTCCCTGCAATTATAAAGTCTAAGAGAAATAACAATGATACATATTAGGACTTACTGAGGTTAGCAGAGCCCTCTGCAGTCTCACTGGTGCTCAGTGCCTCCGCTGATCAACTACACCTGACCCTATACAACATCCCTCTTCTTGCCCTTGGGTGCTGATGTAAGAAATGAAGATGAAACAAATAGATTAGTGACACAGCTAATCTCCTCAAAATTATTATGACAAGCGAATGTGGTCACATAATTGTACTTCTCTAAAATAGATCACCTATAGTACTAACAACTACTAACAACTATTGTTGAGGTGCCCATACTAATCCTAAGCATGGGCGAAATTTGCGAATTCGCGTTCTGCGAATTAGCGGATTTCCCCGCGAAGTCACAAAAAAATCTGTGAATTTGCGAATTTTCCCGCAAAATCGTGGATTTTTTTGCGATTTGCCCTGGAGTACTTTCTACTGGCTACTCCAGTAAGTGCTCCCTCATTGGGAAAATGTATAGTGCTTTTACTACACTGCAGCTGCGTAAAGGGCCAGAAGATGTGTCTCCAGTGACCATGTGTGCCAGTAACACAGGCACAGGTACACATGGTCACTGAAGATACATCTTCTGGCCCTTTACGCAGCTACAGTGTAGTAAAAGCACTATGGGGCAGATTTACAAGCCGCTTGCGCCTCTTTTGCGCAGCAGTTGTGTCACTTTTGTGACGCAGCGGCAGCACAAAAGATGCACATTGGTGCTGGGTATTAACAACGTGACGCATCTGAGAGATGCGTCACGTTGTAAAGGCCTGCGCCATCAGGAGGCGCTCCAGCGCAGGGGAGGACGTTCCTGCGCAGGAACGCCTCCTAAAAGTGGCTGCGTGAAATCTACAAGATTTCACTCAGTCACTTTTAGGCCAATGTTGCGTCAAAACCCTGCGCCTGCTTGAAGCAGGCGCAAGGCTTGACGCAGCATTGGGGAGATAGGGCCCCCCAGAGAATTGCTGGAGCTGCGTCACGCTTGCGACGCAGCTCCAGCAATGCGCTGCTTTTACGGCACAGATGCGAGACACATCTGTGCCGTTTTTGCCCCATGGGTGGCGTAGCTGTGGCGCACAATAACTGGCGCATTCCTGGGGATGCGTCAGGTATTGTAAATCTGCCCCTATACATTTAGCCAACGAGGGAGCAATTACTGATTAGACAGTAGAAAGTACTCCAGTTGAGTAGAGGTATTGCTCCAAAAGGTTTTTATATCACCACAGTTAGGACAGTGGACTGCTCAAAGAAAGCACCAATCCTAATATCACCAGTTAAATTTGTTAGCAAAATCCAGCGTGCACTTTCCAAATGCTCCCTGTCCCAAGAGCATTACCCAAACCTTGGGTAAAAAGTCAATGTTTGTCCTGTATGGAAAAGCACCGCTATACAAGTTGGTCTCCTCTGGTTAACAGAGACTATTCAACTTTTTTCAATTGTCCTCATATACAGACGCTGAGTCATGATATACAGTTGCAATATTCATTTAATGATCCATTTAAAGACAAAACATCAGCCAACGCGTTTCGTTCTGAGACCAGAACTTCTTCAGGGCGCAGCAGTTGAATTCGAGGCGTTTTAATTTCCAATTTCAATATTTTGTGGTATCGATTAGAAAGAAGCCATGTGTGTCATATTCTGTCTTCTAGTTTGATATTGTCTTTGACTATTTTTTCTTATTGACTTGCAGTCTTTAACAGAAATTGGGAAACGAAAAATCCTTAGTTTCCCCGCAAATAATTTTGTATTTTAAAGAAGCGTAATCTTTAGTAAAGGAAAATCCGTCATGTATGATTAATATATTTCGCCTCTTGTTCGTTCGAAAATAGTGGTGCTAAGTATCCTTATGGTAGTTGCCTGGTAAGTTGAGACCAGTATGTCAACTCTTCGGCGTCCTACGGTCTTAACACGCCTTCATCTCCGCTTCTTTAAACAAACATTGCTCAAAAAGGTGGCATATTCGTGGACAAACACGCAGGGCGGGATTCATTCTGCCCCCTATTAGACTCGTTTTTTGTGCCCTTCTGCCCTCTATTAGACTCGTTTTTCCCTTGTTTTTCTGCCCTTCTGCCCTCTGTTAGACTCGTTTTTCCCTTGTTTTTCTGCTCTTCTGCCCCTTTTTTAGACTCGTTTTTTTGTCCTTCTGCCCTCTGTTAGACTCGTTTTTCCCTTGTTTTTCTGCCCTTCTGTCCTCTGTTAGACTGGTTTTTTGTGCCCTTCTGCCCTCTGTTAGACTCGTTTTTCCCTTGTTTTTCTGCCCTCTGCCCTTTGTTAGACTGCTTTTTGTGCCTTTCTGCCCTCTGCATCACCACATCATCACTCAGCGCTACCCCAGCATCACTCAGCACCACCACATTATCACTCAGCACCATCACATTATCACTCAGCACCACCACAGCACCACTCAGCACCACCACAGCATCACTCAGCACCACCACAGCATCACTCAGCACCACCACAGCACTACTCAGCACCACCACAGCACCACTCAGTGCCACCACAGCACCACTCAGCACCACCACAGAATCACTCAGCACTACCACATTATCACTCAGCACCACCACAGCACCACTCAGCACCACCACAGCATCAGTCAGCACCACCACAGCATCAGTCAGCACCACTACAGCTTCACTCAGCACCACCACAGCACCACTCAGCACCACCAGAGCACCACTAAGTGCCACCACAGCATCACTCAACGCCACCATAGCACCACTCAGCACCACCACAGCATCACTTAGCACCACCACAGCATCGCTCAGCACCGCCACAGCACTAATAAGCACCACCACAGCACCACTCAGCGCCACCACAGCATCACTCAGCACCACCACAGCATCACTCAGCACCACCACATTATCACTCAGCAGCACGACTCAGCACCACCACAGCATCACTCAGCACCACTCCATCATCACTCAGCACCACCACAGCACCACTCAGCCCCACCCCAGCATCACTCAGCACCATCCCAGTTTCACTCAGCACCACCACAGCACCACTCAGCATCACCACAGCACCACACAGCACCACTACAGCACCACTCAGCGCCACCCCAGCATCAATCTGCACAACCATTCAACAACAACTGGTTCAAATATGTTCTCTCAATGTTTCAAGCTTTATTACAAATGCCACAAAAAGATGTTAATATTTCACTTCTGTTCTTGGATTTTCGTCACAATAAAATACACTGAACATAATCTTCACAAATTGTTATTTACAAAAGTTTAAGCTATTGCCATTATAAATTAAAATCACTTTTATTTAGGTATTAATTATTTAAAAAAATTAAAAGCCATTGTAATTTGTAATATCAATACATCTAAGTCACGTAAATACAGAACATGTTGCATTACAAATGCCATAGGTGTCACATTTGCGAAAGTTACAACTATTGGCATTGTAAATGACAAAGCTATTAATGTAGCTATTTTCAAAACCAACACATAAATAAAAAAATTGTCATTTACAAGAGCAATAGCTCAAACTTTCCTAATGCGATACCTATTGCATTGAAAATGCTTGTTTTTATATCTGTCAGTGCTTCCTGTTGAGGTTTAATTTTCGTGACAGGCGCCTCATTGCCTACTTGTAAATATTCTCTGACCCTGCTTCAAGGGTCAGAGCAAGGTCAGAGAATAGTTGCAAGTAGGCAACGAGGCGCCAGGAAGCACTTACAGGCTTACAGCAGCAGGTGCCCAAGTTGAAGTTAATTTCTTTGTAACCCTTTTGTAAAAGGTTGCAAAAAATTAGCTTCAACTTTTGCACCTGCTGCTGTAACCCTGTAAGTGCTTGGCTGAAAGTTCGTCCCCACTGATTCGCGTATTTTACCGCGGTTTCGCGAGATTCCCGGATAGCGAAATCGCGGAAAATCCGCAAATTCGGCGAGCGGAACAAATTTTCAGCCCATAATCCTAATCCTAAAATCCAAATTTCCTCAACAAAATGTACATTTGGAACTAATGGATTGCAGTGAATGATCTTTGATTCTATTCTCATTTATCAACCCCCTTTAAGGATCAATTCAGTCTTTTTGCAAAGCATAGATGCATACACATCGCTGTTAGCTTGGAACTGTAAGACCTACGTAAACAAAGTCACAGTGGGAACGCTAAATTACTGCTATCACTGATTCACTATGGTGACAGCAGGAGAGCAGTCTGCAATGGCTTATTAGTTAATCGGCTAAAGCGAGCGCGAATGAGGAGTATGATTGAGTAGCGCTGATCACCTGCATAGCAGAAACAAGAAAGTGGATTACATAATAATAATAATATTATTAACATAAACAAAATGTGACTTAACTCTGAGTGTGAGCTGCTATTTGGAAAAAATTCTAGCATTGTAGAAACACAACAAATAAATAATACTCACTGAGCCCCGGAATGTCGACCCCGAGCAGGTTGAGCAGGTCCTGCTCCCGGTTAAGAATATTCACCCAGCTGGATGGTGTGATGAACCTGGCTAGTACATAACACACACTGGCGCACCTTCCCTCACTGCAGCTGATGCTCCTGCAGGAGGTATCCACTACCGGGACAGCTACCAGCATGGAATGAGGGGGGTGCTGCACAATAAAAACCGCTAAATAATCCTCACTGAAGATCGCCTGGAGCTGCACACCCCTAAGGCAGACAACTCTCTGCCATGGCACTAAGTGGTGTAAAGAAAGATGAGATAAGAAGGAAAAAGAAGAAAGGGAAGAAGAAATGAGGAAATAAGGAGAAAAATAAACGAAATACAAAACACAAAAAACACCTGAAAAATTACAAAAAGCATAAGATACACAAAGACACACATTAATATAGTAAAAATATGAGGGGTGGATATGGTTGATAGAGGCAGTCAAGAGATTAGAAAAGGATTGGAAATGAAGTGCATCACCATAATAGAATTGAAAAACAAGATGGCCACACCCATGCGATCTGCGTGGTGCCATTCGTGCATGATTGAAATGCGAGGACACACATGAGAACAGTGAGGTGCTATTCGTGCCTGATTTGGAATGAGAGGATGCACTCCATGTTGCTAATCGATAACGGGTGCGCCGGTAAACTCCACTTACCCACAGACTGCTTGTAGCACGGTGAAGTATTTTAGCCAGGGCCAAGTGGCTACTGACGCTCACCTCACTTGCAGTCAGCTATTGGTCAAGTATGGGGTACAAGAGATTAAAATGTCTACATCTACCATGAGGCCCTGTACCTCAAACTCTGAACATGAGGCACAAGATTTGTTTGTCCTTACTCACTTGTCAGCCATGTGACTACTGATGTTCACCTCACAAGCAGTTAGTCATTGGTTAAATGTGGCGTAAGGGAGACTGAAATGACTACATCTACCATGAGGCCCTGTATGCCTAACTCTAAACAAGAGTAGGCCTGGGTGTAAAACTCCGCTTAGGGAGTTTGCACAATTTGGCAAATCAGCGTTCTGTGTATAACGCAGAGTTACAGATAACTCTGTACTCTGCAAAGGAGTAGAGTGTTTTTTTTGGTTGCCGTTCTTAAAAGGTTGTTTCTCACGTGAAGGAGCAACTTGCCAGGTGCTTGTGAGCACCCACAAGATTTCCTAGCCATTTTGGAGTGCCATGAGATTTGCTAGCCACCACCAACTTCTGGTGGATGTTTTTGTGACATACGTAAATGCACACGATATATCCCGGCTGCAACCTGGGGATGATTCTCTCCTCGTGAAGCATCTAAATCTTCCTGAAAGGGCAATTTTGAATAAAAAGCCTCCTCAAATGGACCGTTCACGTTGGTGTTTTGTGCGAGGAGTCCCTTTTTAAAACTTTTTTTCCAAGAGTAAGATAATGCTCCTGAGTCTCAAACTTCCTGTTCCTGTCCAGCAGGCTCCTCCCCACGCTTTGTCCATCTCTGGTCACTTTTCATTTGGATTTGGAGCTGTAAGCTCACTCTTTGTGTCTGCTGCATATATACCATTGGATTGAAGGACTTTGTATTTGAGATTTCACTAGTAATTCAAAAAACTGTTGTCTAAGGGTTTTGTTGATAGAGGGGATGCACCAGGATTTATTTCTACTTTTATATTATTTTTAAAACGTATTGTGTAGAGGTGGCCTGCAGTTTCTGTAGGGGCCAAGTTATTTTTTGCACATAATATTTCTTATTTTGGAAATGAAAGAAGTAGCACAGTACAATACATTTTCTCCATGTTCTTTAATACATTTGCAATATTCTTTTAATTCGCTATGTGGCCTAGTTTGCCAATGGGCCTTCCATCCAGTAGGTCTAGTACTAGTCATGGGTGTATGAAACAACTGTTTCTGTGGTGTCTAAAGAAATAAAACATTATTTAGTCCATGGATGGAATTGGATTAAAATACAAAATATATTCTTTGTGGTATTTCAAGTTTTAGTGTAAATGGTGGGGTAATGTCTATGGAGGGTGTGTGTCATTGTAAAAATTGTGAGTGTATTTACCATAGACCACCATTTGTCTTTTTTCCACATGCCATGTGGCCAGGGTTCATTTTGTATAGTCAGTGTACTTAGGCCTGCATGTGTTCTTTGTTTTTCATGCTGATTGCTTGTTGTTTTGACCATGTGGCTGGCGGGCATTTTGTGTAGCCGGCCAGTTTGCTTTTGCTACAGACCTGCATGTCTTCTTTGTTGGGGCCTTGCCTTCTTGCTAGTTGTTGTTGATGTGGCCATGTGACTGGTGGGCCGTTTTGTATAGGCAGCCAGTGTGATTTTGCCACATGCCTCAATGTTTTATTTTCTGTGGCATGCCTCCTTGCTTGGTGTTTGATAATGTAGTCTGTGACCATTTTGAGTAGGCAGCCAGTGACTTTTGGCATAGGCCTTCAAGTTTTCTTTGTATGCGGCCATGCCTTCTTGTTGGTTGTTGTTGTTGTTTTCTTGCATGTAATATTTCTTATTTTGTAAAGGAAAAATGTTACATAGTTCAGGATATTTTCACTGTGTTATTTAATACAATTCCAATATTCTTTTAATTCACTATGTGACCTAGTTGCCAATAGGCCTTCCAGCCAGTTGGCCCAGTGCTAGTCATGGGTACATGAAACAATTGTTTCTGTGCTGTCTGTTGATATGAAACATCATTTAGGCCATGTATGGCATTGGATTAAAATACAAAATGTGTTTTTGTAGTATTGCAAATTTTCTTTTCATCTGCAAACAGTGTATAGGGTTGGGTAATGCCTTTAGAGAATGTGTATTGTTGTAAAAATGTTTAGCCCTGTTAATTTCTGCTTTTGGCATTGCTGAATTAATGCTGTGTTCTCTATCTTACCACCATGCCTCATTTGCCTGGCCAGGGTGTGAGTGTGTTGGCCATATGCCACCATTTGTGTTTGTTACCCATGCCATATGACAATGGGTCATTTTGTATACTCCGTGTCCATAGGCCTGCATGTGTTCTTTATTTTCCAGGCTTCCTGATTATTGTTGTGAGCATGTGGATGGTGGACATGATGTGTAGCGAGCCAGTGTGCTTTTGCCATAGACCTGCATGTCTTCTTTGTTGAGGCAGCCAGTGTGCTTTTATATCAAGAATCCTATACTGGTTGTGTCGTATAGTTCCTATATATCCTATACAGTATCTGCACATTTGGATATCATAACCTGTGGGTTTGGTGGCAGACTGGTTCCGAGCACCCCCACCGGATCTGTTAGCCTGTTTGAAATAGCTAGATCACATTGCCACTAGAATCTCCTCTTACTGGGGAAAGAATAGCTTCTGGCAACCTCAGAACATGACAACCCTAATCCCTCAGAATCATGGAAACAATATACTACTTTTCGCTCAGTCACTCGTGCTCACTTTTTTTGGCTCAGAGAAACACAGAATAAACATTCTGGGCGTTTCAATTAGAACTTATTGAACAGTTGTTATTCTAGTGTAGAATAGATTTGCAGGAACAACCATTAGACAGTAGCAGAGATATATGATTAGCAGTACTATGAAAGAAAAGGGATGGTACAGTTCTACCATTTTACAGTAATCATGAATGTATACAAGTACATAAAACATATGATAAGAAAATGCGTACTCCTACTATGCCTCCCTAACTAGATGCACCTAAATGTACCTAGCATCTGTGTAGGTGTTATGTAGTATGTCAAGAACCCTCTAAGGTATAGTCAACCCCATTACCTGAGTAAGGAGATATTATGGGACCTCGTCCAGGTCTCGAGTTGGACACCCCTCGAGGGATGCATCTGCATGCAGTAATCTCAGCGTCTCTGGTCCGTGTGTCAGCCGGGAAGTCACTGTCCCCTCTGTCAGTCTAAGCAAGGCATGATGTATATATACCCACAGGTCTCCCCAGGGGTCCTACCTTGCTGTGTTACTGAGTCGGCCTAAAGGATGACGTCGGGCTTGAACTTTTTTTTAAACTTTATTTATCAGTTTTTTTTAAAAAGCACAAGGTAAATCGGGCATACAGGTTCACTGTCATCAGCGTAGCATCCAAATATTAAGGAAGGCAAAAAAGGCGAAGATAATGTGAAAAAACAACATGTTCTTATCACACATCAGTCATGGTACAAGCTGTGTAATTCCAGTAATACATTGACATATTAAAATAAAAGTAAAGTCCCACAGGGCAGTCCACTCCTGTGTATTCCGGCAGTTAGCGATTGGTAATACAAATTTGTCTCTTTTAAGTGGCCGCACATACATAATACATAGTACAGGTATTGTGTGAAGATGCATGCTTTACCCCTCGCCTTCTGGAACTATACCATGGTTTAATTGAGTGATAGAAGCCTGTCACTGTGTTACTGCATATGTTCTGTAGGGACCCCAAATCTCCCTAGGATGGGAAGAGCTTGGCAGGAGACCGGCATAGATCCCGCAATTGGTATTACAATAAGCCAGGCTACGCAGCCAGCCCGCCAATGTAGGAGAAGTCTTACGGCCCCATATCAGAGCAACTTAACGTTTAGCTAACAGTAAGCTGAGTGATGCAAAACGTCTGACTGATTTAGAAAAGTTGTCAGTGTTTCCCAGTAGTGCTACTTTCCGTATGGGGGTAAGGGTCCGTTTTGTAATAGTCCCTAGCGCGTTGTGTATTTCCTCCCAGTAGGTGTGTAGTTTAGGGCAAGTCCATGTGAGGTGGGCAAAATCAGCATAGAGGGCTGCGCATTTGAGGAAAGTATGCAGTCTGGTTGGGTCTAATCTGTGCGCCCTGGTGGGGTTAATATAAAGTCTATGTAGGAACTTAAAATGCAGGAGTTTATGTGTGCTGTTTGGAGAGACGTCATGATGGGGCGGCCTAAATCTGCCTCCCAGTCTGCATGAACTTTGGCAACATGCACTGGCCTCAAAGACGCTCAGGCTTTGCATAGTTTAGAAATAAAATGTGCCCCGCTAGTGCTTTCAATTACTAGTGTAAGGGGCAGGAATGGATCCGGCTCTAATGGGAAATTAGGCAACAGGGCGTGTAATGCAGAGCAGAGACGACTGAGCACAAAGATGTCCATAAACGTGCTTTCTTGAAACCGAGTGTCTTCTGATGGGGAGAAAATATGCCCCTCTGAGTATAGGCCCCCTAGTGTTGTGAAAGCGAATTTGGTTAAGGTGCGCTGGATCAACTTTTCGCCAGTGATTGGAAGCCTACGGGTGTTTGGGAGGGGTAAGGCAAAGTGATACAGCGTGGGGACGTTTGTGAACCATCTTAGCTTGTCCCAGGCACAGCTAGTGGTGGAGACAGTCTGTATGTCAGTAGGATCTCTGGGAGCACCTTTGGGAAGTAAGGTGGACAACTGTTCAGGGAGGACGAGATCTGCCTCAGCGCAGATAGGGGATCCGAGTGTCTGGGTGGAACCATACGTAGGCATAGCTGCATTGAGCCACCAAGTAATACAGTAGGAGATCTGGTACACCATAGCCATCTCTATCATATGGTAGGGGAAGAATTTGCCACCGGATGTGTGCCTGCTTGCCCCCCCACACTAGCCTTATATGGTGCTTATGCAGTTGTAAAAAAATCCGTTGGTAAGAGGAATAGGAATATTATTGAAAAGAAACAGAAATTTTGGAAGCACTATCATCTTAAGAATCACGACCTGGCCGGCGATGGACGAGGGTAGATGCAGCCATCTCTCAACCTGAGACTCCTGGTGGCCGACCACACTGGGAACAGCACCAACACCCACCAACCATGCACGCGATCTAGGATTTATCCTCGACTCCTTCCTCTCCATGTCTAAGCAGGTCAATGCCGTCTCCTCCTCCTGCTACAACACCCTCTGCATGCTCCGCAGGATCTACAAGTGGACCCCGACCAAAACAAGAAAAACGGTGACACAGGCCCTCGTCAGCATCAGACTGGACTATGGCAAAGCACTCTACGCAGGAATCCCAGCCAAAAACCTACGGCGACTACAACGCATCCAAAACGCCTCCGCCCGACGGATCGTCAACGTCCCCCGCTGCAGTCACATCACCCCCCACCTGAGAGACCTACACTGGCTCCCCGTTGACAAGAGGATCACCTTCAAGCTCCTCACCCACGCACACAAAGCACTCCACAACGCCGGACCAGCCTACCTGAACAGCAGACTCAGCTTCCACACCACCACCCACCAGCTCTTCTCCGCCGGCCTCCCCTTTGCCACTGTCCCCCGCATCCAACAAACGACCTCCGGCCGCAGATCCTTCTCCTACCTCACCGCCAAGACCTAGAACACCCTTCCTCCCCACATACGGCAGACCCAAGACCTACTCGCCTTCAGAAGACTCCTCAAGACCTGTCTCTTCGAGCAGTAGCAGCACCCCCTCCCTCCCCTCAGTGCCTCGGGACCCTCACGGATAAGTATCACGCTTTACAAGTACTCTGATTGATTGATTGATTGATTGATTGATTGATTGATTGATTGAGATTCAAGAGTGGTAATCGTGCACCCGTAGTTGAGGCAAAGAATCTGGGCAGTGTCGAGATATATATGAATGCCCTGTCGGGCTTGAACTTTAACATAGATATTATACAGGAGATCCAGACAGTCGTCAAAAACAGAGCTCTCGCTTCAAATACAAAATGACGAAGAGCAGACCCTTAAGTTGCTGGTGCAAAGTGATTCGTTTATTTGTGCCAGCGTGTCCGCCATGACGCATTTCGCCTCGGGAAGAAGCTTGATCACATGACATACTGCATGCTGGAAAGACAGACTTTTACAGTGACAGTGCAATCACGCTAGTGGTCAAGTTGTAAACATAGACAAAATACTGTGCAAAAGAACACAATGGAATAAATAAATAAATATTGTTCCATACATCAAAAGCGTTGAGGTAGCAGCATTATGGGGCACATTTAGAAATATCCATAGTTAAAAACATGTATAAAAAATTAATATGGTGGCAACAGTGAGATAGAAACTCTCTTTCCGTCGCACACATTGGTTTTTTTTGGGGCCCAAAAAAACAGAATAACCCCAATGCCTCCGGGCTCAATTACATAATGCCGCTAAAGATTATGTACCTCTGTTTCAAATATTGCACAATCCCAAAATTAAGGATAACAACTGTCCAATATACCATCCAGTTTCATACAGCCCTAGTGGGCAATAGCGATGGTACACGTCTGCCCAATGATTTAAAGTGCAAAGTGCAAAGTGCGAATGAAATCCTGCAAGATACTCTAATAGTGCAAAAGACAAACAGATCATAAAAATATTCCTATCTCAAGTAAATATACATCGCTCAGCCTCAACCTGTAATTAACTTAAATCACAAGAAATAATTTCATAGAGTCAAATCCCCCGGACAGGCAACATCTTACTGGTTAGTCTTTAAATACATGTGTGCAGGTCCTCCCTATCGTTTAATCCATTTGGATTTTTGCTGTCTAACTCCAATATATATCTCGTCTCAAGAAGACAGAGCTTGGCCTCTCGATCTCCTCCTCTCCTAAATGCTACTACAGTGTCAATGACATAATATTGGAGTTGACCTGGATTACCTGTATGTTTCCGTTCGAAATGCCTGGCAACCGGGTAAGCCTGGTCATGCCCAACAATCGCCCGGATGTGTTGAAGTATCCGTTTGTGGGCGGGTAACCTGGTACTCCAACACATACACTGCATATTCAGTCCTGCATGTTAACCTCTTAGTGATCTCGATTGGTCACTCTTTACTAGGTTCCAATTCTTATAGACTATCTTTTTAAGCTCCCCATGTTGACAATTATATGTTAATATCATACGTGATGGTATATTGGAATCCTGACCTCTAGCTTGATCTACCCTTGTCTTTGGAATCATTGCCTCCTGCCTAGTGATGGTCTGAGTGCGTTTAATGGCATTAGTAAGAATTTGGTTAGAATACCCTCTAACTAGGAAACGTTTCTTACTGTCCTCCTGAGCTGCCGCACATTCGGAATCTGTGCTACAAATCCTTCTGATCCGAAGAATCTCCCCGTAGGGGATGCTTCGGATCAGATGAGCCGGATGGTGGCTGGCAGCGTGTAAGACCGTGTTACCGGCAGTAGGCTTCCTGTATAACTTGGTCGCAAGGGTATTATTCTCAACATATACCTCCACATCCAAAAAACATAATGAGGTAGCACTAATGTTGGATGTGAAGTTGAGATTTAATCTGTTTCTATTCAATTCTTCCACAAATGCCATGGCACAAGCTTGGGAGCCCTTCCAGATAAAAAATAGATCATCTATATAGCGCAGATATAGGAGGATGTTATCCGTGGCAATCTCTAAGTGTTGACCATGCAGGACCTGCTCCTCCCACAGCCTCATGTGCAAGCACACGTAGCTGGGGGAGAAGCAGGCCCCCATGACCACACCCCTGACCATGCTGATAGATGGCATTATTGAAAATGAAAAAATTCTGCTCCAGACAGATCTGTGTCATGCTCAGTAGCATTTTATTATGGGCAGCAAAATTCATGGGACGCCTATTAAGGAAGAATTCCATGGCTCTCAGTCCATCATGGTGTCTTATAGAAGTATATTAGGCAGAGACATCCAAAGTCATTAAAAACATATTGGGTCCAAAAGAAAACTGCTCCACTTTGGGCAAAATATCAAAGGAATCCTTGACATAAGAATCTAATGACTTTGCCGAGTCCTGGAGAAAATAGTCAATGTACTTGGACACATTTTTCTGTGGAACTGTCAATCGCCGATATTATGGGCCATTCTGAGGGTCTATCAGCCCCCTTGTGGATCTTAGGGATCAAATAGAAAGATGGAATCACTGGGTGTTCTTTTTTTAACAACCAAAATTCGTCCTCTGATAATAGGCCCACACTTCTCCAGGCTTGCAATTTCAGATATTGATCCGCCCATGCCGCTTTTAAGATTTGGATATTGCTCCTTCGGTAGCATGAGGAATCACCCAGATGAACCTCAGCCTCCTTTACATACATCTGTCGGTGCCACAGGACCACGTTGCCACCCTTATCAGCTTGTTTTACTATGATGTCATGATTTAATTCCAATTTGCTGATAAGTTGATTGTAACACCAATTTTGTTTGCTAATACAGAATTTCTTTTTGTTAGTGGCGGTGTATAGTTTCTTCAAGTCCTGTACGACAATCTCCTGATAAGTATCCAAGTTATCATGGATCATGATTGGCTGAAAGATGGATTTAGGTTTAAAATGAGTATTGCAATGGCCCATGGATTCACTGCCGGAGCATCCCCTGGCCTGACTAGATTCCTGCTGTTCATTTTGTAGTGCCCAAATCCCCTCAAAGGATTCCCAGTCTTCAACTGCCAGGATTGCGGGACTATGGATTAATTCTGGCTGACTGTTCTTCTTCGGTTGTAGCTGGAAAAGCGTACTTAGCTTTAATTTACGGGTGAATCTGTAAATGTCCATTCTGGTGTCTGCATAATTCATGTTACAAGGTGGACATTATGATAATCCCAGATTCAGGACCGCAGTCTCGCCCGCAGTAAGTTTTAGGTCGGTGAGATTTATTACTGATCTTGTTGTTTCTGTTGTTCCCTTTCCTCTTCTGGAACCAGTTCCAGCGACCTCGTTTTCCCTGCTTGCCTCCGTTTGTATTTGCGGGTATGGCATTTCCGCTGCTCGCTCCGCTTGAAGTTTCCCCTTTGTCTTTTGTGCCAATAGGTTTTCGTGGCCTCAGTGTTTCTCGACGGTCCTGGCACAGACAAATGACTTCTTGTGCCAGGGATAGCTTGATAAACCCCAAATTCGGGTCTCTTGCTGGGTCCCCTTCCGGATCACTCTCAGCAGCTGAACTGAGGTCAGAGACCGATACTGATGTAGCCGTAATCTCACTGGCTGTACGCTGAGCTGATCTATTCCCTCTTGCCCTAGCCTTCACAGCCTCATATCGTCGCGCAAACGCGAAGACTTGCCCATTTTGGTAATCGGCTCGGTCTCTTTCAAATTTAAAGGCTTTTCTTCTCTTAATGGCTTCTTCATCCTTGTTCAGCCTGAACATCATTTCCTCCCTCATCCTTTTAGTCTGGTCCGTCAATTCCAATTTTGATAAGTCATATTCTAAGGCGTCAATTTCCCCTTGTAATTTAACGCGGTCACTTTCAGCATACTTGACCAGTATATGCATTAATTTACTGGAAGACTCCAAGTTCGACTCCGCCCACTCTGCCAACATCACAGGATCCGAGTTGTCGTAACTTGGGGCTATGGTAATCCGTAGCCCCCTTGGTACACGTCCAACTTATAAATACTGTGATAGGGACCGGTTGTCCCACCATTAGGAATGCTTCGAGCGCATTAATCGCTTCAGTTTTCTAAACAAGTCTCTCATGGTGGGGCTTCCAGTGTTGTGGTTGGTGTTACAGTAGTTGATCCCCCGGCCGGGGGAATCTGTAAACATGCAATCTGCTGCCTCAGCTTGGCTGCGCAGTACATCGGCGGACATGTTTGTATGCGCTTTAATGAATGGCAATATATTGAATGCACTTCAAAGGACAGCCGTTAGGACTTTAACAAAATGTCCTGCCCAGCGCCGTGCACACTCCCCACTGACAAATCCGTTCTGGTCCTACCTGGCACTGATTGCCAGAAATCCGCTCCAAAGCCCGGGACAGGACTCTCTGACTTCTTCCTCCCAGACAGTCAGTCAACAGGAGAAGTTCATCCTGCTGTGAGTCCTGCTATGCTTTCAAGAAGCCTCATGCATAATTTATGAGTATCGAACCAGGGAAAAACCTGTGTTCTGAATTCAGTGTCGTATCAACGTAAAAGGTCAGTCCCTATGAACTGTTATGTATGAAATATAGGGAGGGATATAGGTGAAAGGTTGCAGTGTTACCTGCGCCTATATAGGGTACCAATATGAAATATAACACCCACTCTTCCGACTGGACGACACATGTAAGCTATATGTGTACTACCACTCTAACTAGACGTTGGTAAGCACTAAGGTGCTAAAAATATTTCTTTAGTTAAAATGTTTAAAAACATCTAAAAAGTTATAAAAAGACTTAAAAACATAAAAATGGAAAGTTTTTGCAGGCCCTAGCTCTAAAATGCGTCCATTGTTATAGTCCGAACCACTATAAGCATTATTTGTATTTTTTTTATTTAATACGTTTTCTATAGTGCTGGCCTGACCCTAGGGTATCGGAGCGCTTTACAACAGGTGCATAGCAAATAATCATCAGATTCAAAATAGAAGAGCGACATATTACTAGAAGAAGACAAAATAAAAGAGAAACACGTAGTTCAGGACAGTTTTTGCCTTCAGGATTCCTGGAGTCTTAGAGCTGGAGCAGAGCTCGATGTCTGCTAGCTGTCCCGAGCTATCCACTCCCTAGGGAGCGGTTGAGGAACAGGGTTTTGAGTTGGCTTTTGAATTCTACAAAGGAGAGAATGGTTCTGATGTGAGGGGGAATGGAGTTCCAGAGTTTAGGAGCGCTTCCGGTGAAGGATTGATCCGCAGTTTTTTTTCTCTAATGTTTGGTGGGATGAGTAGGAGGGAGTTTGAACTTCTCAGGTTCCCTGTCTGGCTGGCTTTTTTGAGTTTTTTGCCAGGTATTCGGGTTTGCTGGTGTGAAGGGCTTTATGGGTGAGGCAGGCTGTTCTAAAGCTAATCCCTATTTCGACTGGAAGCCACTTAAATTCCCTGAGTGCAGGGAAGATATGATCGAATTCTTGATACCGGTGATCATTCTGGCAGCCGCATGCAACATTGTTTTGATGGGAGTCAGATGTGAATTTGAAATTCCTGAGAGGACTGCGTTTCCATAGTCCAGTCTTGACAGTACCAGAGATTGGGTGGCCTTGTTGAGATCATTGGACGGAATGAAGGGTTTTATTTTGTTCAGTAGTCTGAGGTTAAGGAAAGCACTGTTGGCCAAATTCTTAATGTGTCTCGTCATGTTCAGTTTTGGGTCTAGAGTGATGCATAGAGATTTGACAGAGTCTGCTAGAGTGAGATTCCCGTTGAGCGCATCGATGGCCTTTAACCATTCAGCAATTTGGGGGTTATCTTCCTAATTCGAGATGAGGAGTGTCTCAGTCTTGTCAGGATTTAGCTTAAGGTGGTTGCATGTCAACCAATGTTGGACATCTCTCAGTACATCATTGAGTCTTTGAATGTCCTAGAGATAGGTAGTTTCCAGATAAATCTAGTATCATCAGCGTAGAGATGGAAGCGAATGTTGGCTTTTCTGAGTAGTTTGGAGAGCGGTTCCATGTTGATGTTAAAGAGCTGCAGTGATAGCACTGAGCCTTGAGGGACACCCTTGTTGACTTGTTGGAGGTCGGAAGTAAAGTTTTTGATTTTTATTTTTTGTGTGCGATTGTGTAGAAAGGAGGAGAACCATTTGAGGACTACCTCTTCAAGACCAGCTCTTTCTTGGAGAGCCCTTATGAGGAGTTTGTGATCTACTGTGTCAAATGCTGCCGAGAGGTCAAGGAGAATGAGGAGGAAGCATTGGTCAGTCTAGTGATTCGTGGATATAGTCGATGATGTTGAGGATCGCGGTTTCTGTGCTACAGCCTTTTCTGAAGCCAGACTGGTGTGTGTCCAGGAGGTTGATGTTGTCCAGGTGTTGGGTTAGTTGATGTAATACGCATCTTTCTAGGGTTTTTGAGAGAAGGGGGAGGTTCTACACAGGTCTAAAGTTGTTCAGATCTGTAACGTCTAGGTCGGTTTTTTCAACAGGGGTCTGACTTGACCCATTTTAATGCAGTCTGGAACGACTTCGTTTTTCAGGGAGCTATTAATAATTGTGCTCCAGAGCGGAGCAAAAGCGCGCTTCAGTTTTTAGGTCAGTAGGGAAGGAATTGGGTCTAGGACAGGAGCTGAGGGTTTGGAGGTGGAGATTAGAGTGACTATTTCAGTGTCTTGAATGGGGCGCAAACTTAGCCAGGAAATGGAAGAGGTACCATGAGAAAGATCAGGAGACCCTGCCGCGATGCTCTTCGTGGGGTGCGTGTTGTTGACGTCCAGTGAGAGTTTGATTTTAGTGATCTTATCATTGAAGAAGTTGGTGAAGTTATTGCATAGTTCTTTGGACGCCTGTCTAGAGGAAGACACAAGCTTGGAGGTTTGTTGTCTGATGATGCTGTAGAGCTCTTTGGGTCTGTTTTTGGCACTGTCCAGCGCCAAACCAAAAAAGCTGGATTTCTTGTGATTGTTGTACTTCCTTCTTTCTTTGCCTCTTAGTTTTCTCCTTTCAGAATTAAGGTTGGAGTTGAACCATGATCTGGATGGAGTGGCTCAGCTCTTTTTCAGCTTTAGGGGAGGTAGCTGGCCAAGCATGGACACTAGCTTTGCGTTGTGGCACTCAGTGAGTTCATTTGTGGAGAGGTGGTCGTTGGTGTCGGGAAGAAGCAAGCTTATCCATTCTTCAAGGACTCCCATGGGCAGCTGAGAGAAGTTTCTCAACCATTTGGGGGGGTCTTGCATAGGCATTTGCAAGAGAGTTAGTTGGTTGATATGAAATAATATAGGTGGTCTGACCAGTCAACGGGGAGTATGTGATTGATTGTGATTGTGTTTCTTTGAGCGATGATAGCATCTAAGGTGGCTCCTTTGTAGTGCGTCTCCTCCGGGCAGTACTAGATTAAATTGTTGTCACAGAGGAGACTTGATAGCGATTGGATTAGCGGGTTGTTAGTCTCATTCCACCGCAGGTTAAGTTCGTCAAGAATTAGATTATTGGCATCTCCGAGTGCACCATGAGCTATCAAGTCAGATAAGTGTTCCCCGAATGCGTAGGTGTTGCCTGGAGTATGATAGAGAAGGTGGCAGAGTAAAGTTCCATTATCTTTGGTCTTAATGTTGGTTGAGAGACATTGAAATGTGCTGTAATTGCATGAATCTATTTCCGTGATGACCATGTTGTCTTTATGGATGATAGCTACCCCTCCCTATCGCTGGTCTTTTCTGTCTTTGTTAATGATGGAAAAACCTGGGGGTACAAGCATGTCTAAGCATGGTGAGGATAGCTCATAGAGCCAGGTTTCCGTGATGAACGCAATGTCGATGTCATGCGAGAGGATGGCCTCTGAGCAAGCAGTTGGTGAAAAGCTCTTTGTTGCTGGGGGTCTTTTATACTTTGGGCGCCCTAGGTAGGGTGGTGAGGATGGGAGGTCTCGGGGTCTTGTGCAGGGAAGGTATTTTCGGAGACCCGTGATTACTTGGATTTTGGATTTAGGGGAGTCAAAGGGAGGTGTGTCATATGAGGAGGCTAGATTGGCTGCTTCATTGTCGGACATGGCTGCTTCTGTTCTAGTGGGTCTTGAGGTCGGGGGTTTGGTATCAGTATTTGAGCATCTCTGAGCCCTATTGGGGACGACTGCGTTTCTTGAGGATTTTTGTGGCCAGGGTTCCGTTTCCAATCCTGGGAGTCTCTGAAGCTGAGTTTCGTTGGATTCTAAGGGCCAGGAAGGGCTCTTGTGGCTGATGGTGTTGGAAGTGGGGAACCCAGGGATGGGATTGGTGGGGTCTGTGTGCCTTGTCTAGGTTGGAGATGATTTTGGACGATTTGGACAGGCCTCGGGAGATCGAGTCTATCTGGTTTTCTAGTGACGCGAGTCGCTGCGCCACAGAGTCATGGAAGGGGGTGGGGGCATCTTGGGGGGATTCGCCTTCTGTGGTGTAGGTCAGGCTAATGGAGTGTTGTCTATTGCTCATTATGTAGGATAAGTTGTCACCTTTTGTAATCCTGGAAGGGGGGTGAATTGGGTCATGACATAAATTTGAGTTTCTGAGATCTGTGCGGGAACTAGTGAAAATAAGGGTCACTGTTGGCGGAGCTCGTTCATGAGGTTTCGGTGGGTGGGTCCAATTAGGGAGTGGAATTGTGTTTTCCTTAGGGAGTTGTAGAGCATTCTTAGTAGGGGTACTTTAGTGTGAGGTGACTCGAGGAAGGTGGACAGTGGGGGTATGGGGTGTGGTGGATTCTGTTTCCTGTTGGGGCCGATTAGCTGTAGGTGGGAGCTGGGTTGAGGCGGGACGAGGCAGGTGGGGGAGAGCGGATCGTAGTTTGGGGAAGAGGGAGTCGAAAGCTTCATGGTTCTCATTGTTTGCCTGATTGAGTACAGTGCCGTTAATGTAGATGGTCAAGGATGTGATCCCTCTTCTTGACGAACGATTAGGTGGCATGGATGCTAATTTGCTGCTGTGTGGTGTGGATGTGGTTTTTGCGATGTAAATTTGTGAGAGTGGAGATCCAGCCTTCTGGTCTCTCCGTGCGGAAAATTAGGTTCATCTTAATCAGACCTTTGAAAGAGGAGTGGTAGATGTCTGTAAATAGGGTTTCTCTGTGTTGTCGGATTCGTTTCTGTTTGAAATGTTGTCTTCTTTTATCCGAAAGGTGGGGGGAAGTTAATAGTGTATGAGTTCAGGCTGTGAGGATTCAGATGGGTATGTAGGGAATGGGTGGGGTGAGTTGTCGTGTTGTGAGTCATAGTGTGAATTCTGTACGAAGGGTGATCAAGCCTCTGAAATGGAGTTTAAGGGAGTTGGGGAGAAAGGCAGATCAGCAGTGAGTGAGTTGGATGTTGAGTTAACGGTTGTCGTCGGTGTTGGCCCTGGGCCTGTTTTGACTTAGACTTAGAACTCCGATGGTCGGGTGATGGCAATCTTAAGGCCAGGCAGAGTCTCGAGAGGAAAAGTAGCTCCACATAGGGCTTATGCTCTAATTTTCAACCTTCTTCTTTTGATCGTGAAGGGGGCCGATGGTAGCCCCTTATGTAGAGCCCTTGCCTCTGGTATTGGTTATTAGGGCTTGTCAGATGGTAGGCTGTGGTTCTTAGTGCTCAAGGGGGCAGCCATCATGAGGCCAAGCAGTCTCTGCAGGGGGCGTGGGGCTTCCTGAGGGGCTATAAGCTCTTGGAAAAAGTTCCTACTTCATTGCGGCAGAAGGGATCCTATCACAAGGAGTCTTGTGCCATAAAGATGTAAAGAGCCAGATCTAGAGGCTGAAGCAGCACAGCAAGGATTGGGGATCCGCCATCTTAAAGTCAGGTGGACTTAAAGGGAGAGGTTGCGCTTCTTTTAGGATTTGGACGTGCTGCAGTGCCAATATGGGGCACTTCTGGGCACAATCCTAGGGATGTGAGGCCTCTGATTTTGAGGCTGGGGGCCTTGGGGGTTGTCGGGCCCTATTAGTTGATGATGTGGTCACGCATGGTGGCCATTTTGAGGCCAGTCATTCTGCACAAGGATCTTTCCGAATCTAGGGTCTGCAGCTCTTGCTCAAGCAGGAGCACTTGTCTGGTCTCAGGTGCCCTTATAGGTAAATAGGGGTATGTTGCCTCTGATTTTGTGGTAGGGGGCCTTGGTGCTCAGTGAGCTCTAATCCTCGGTGGAATGGTCGTGCGTGGTGGCCATTTTGAAGCCTGCCATCCTGAACGTGCATTTTGCTGAGTCCAGGATCTGTAACCTCTGCTCAAGCATGAGCACTCGTCTGGTTTGTGGTTTCCTTTGTGATTGTTAGGGGTGTGTGGCCTCTGATTCAGTGGATGGGGGCTTTGTTGCACGGCGGGCCCTATTTCTTGATGGAATGGTCGCACGTGGTGGCCATTTTGAGGCCAGTCGTCTTAGACGTGGATCTTTCTTGGTTAGGGATTTGTGGCCCTTGCTCAAGTATGAGCACTTGACTGGTTTGGGGTTTCTTATGGATTGCTCGACTGTGTGGCCTCTAATTATGAGGTTGGGGGCCTTGGTGCTCTGCAGGCCTTAATTCTTGCTGGAATGGTCACGAGTGTCGGCTATTTTGAGGTCAGTCGTTCTACCTTAGACACTGCTTCGAGGCAGATTCGGGACAGGAATCCTTCCAAATTCAAGACCTGCAGGCCTTGCTCAGGCATGAGCATTCGTCTGGACTGAGGTTTTGTTTAGTGGTTTCTCATGTGTCCGTCACGGATCCTGGAGTGCTTGCTGGAATCATACACGGAGTCCTGGCAGGGCTGCTGGCAGTTCTGAGGGATCGGCGAAGGACGAATTTAGCCAGGCACTGCGATTTGCGTCGATGTCGTTTTCAGGTTTCGTCGTTCCGGTGAGTCACGTTATGCTGTGTTGCGGGGAGAGTGGGGTATCGGGAGAGGGATTCAGGAGGGGTATCACTGATGAAGTGAACCCGATCCAGGGTGCCAGGTTTCAGAGCTCCCTACCCGAGGCCACTTAAGATGTAAGCCATTAGAAAGTCATTTATGAGTTCCAAATTGAGCTTGTTATTAAAAAATGGCAAATTTCTTCCAGCACCCAACGAGCCAAAATGAGTCAATCGTTTATGTGTCCTAACTGGTAGCCACAACATTTTCGTTCCTCGCTTCCGCAGTAGACAGCCCTTGTAACACCTCTCAAATTTAGCACAGATGATCTTCTGCGCTGTCTACAGCCGGTGCTGGGGAGCCTGTGTGCTGGCCAAAGCCTGGGTGTCAGTGGATGAGCTGGTGTTCATACCAACAGGTGTAGTTACAACCACGGTGGCTCAAGGAATGCCACCAACAACATAGGAATACGTTGAGGACACTGCAGAACATGAGCCATTATTGGTTCCAGTAGAGCATTCACGTCTGGTTGCGCACATGATGGGTGTGTCAAACAAAGGTCTAACACACATTCTTCTCTGCAAAACAAGCATAGGAGGACAGGTAAGATGCAGTCCATCCAGACAGGTCAAAGTGACAGGAACCAAGATCCACTTAGTTGTGTCAGGCGTACCTTGGTGCAGTACCATTCGGTCATGGTATTTCCACTCCAGGAGGTCTTTTTCCATCTCCTTGGTGACTGGGATGTCCATTGGATAGCAGGTAGAAGACAATCAGGATACTTGCTATTAGAAACAGGAGCAGTGGAAGTCCTCTAAAGATGTTTCCGAATACGGAGTGTATGAAGTTTGGTATAACTCCAAGTACCCTCTGAGAGGTACATAGAAGTCCAGAACCTATGGTCTTAAATAGGTAGACAAAACCAGACATTGAAGATTCGATTTACCATTTCTACGAAATGAAAAGGGCAATTTGTATTAATAAGCGCCTGTATCTCAGTTGGAGACCTTGCGATCTCGAGTTCAAAAGTCTCTCGAGCAGAGGTTAAGGGCACAGACTTCTATAAAAGCATGGCTTTCATTCCACCTAGAGTATCAAACCGTTTTAAAGAAACATTCAGTTAAGGCCATAACGCCGCCTCCCTGACTGTATGTGTTGGTAGAAACAATACTTGCATTCAACAAGTAAACCTGGAAATCACGTTAATCAGATATGCGATGCCCGGGAGCATTCTGCAGCAGCCTTGACTGTTTAGCATCAAGTAACTCCCATTTGAAAGTAGCCCGAATGCTGGAATAATCACTGCAGCTGCGGCACCCCTCAGATGACAGGACAAGTTTGCTACAGAACCATTGCAAGTCCCGTGCAGCATAATATACTGACATATGAGTGATCCACTTAAAGCTAAACCTGTATGGTAATTCCCAAGATATATTTTTCTTACCCATTTTTTCATATTTGCCTGCCTGCCTTTGTTCAAGGCAATATTAAAACTGAAAAGTAGTGACCAGTAGAGTTATATGGCCATGCATAAGCAATTCTGTATGTGGTGATTCTGCCACTGTGAATGGTAATCTAGCCAGTTTTTCAATACGCAGCATTGTGTATTTTTCTCCCCTTTGTGCCATTTCTATCTGTTTATCTGTTAGATTGTACTCAGAAAATATAGACGTACAGTTGATAAAATGCCAAAGCACATAGCCTGCGCGCACAGATTGCAGCGTCCAGCTGAACAACATAATAGAACGTAACTGAGATTGCCTGTGTTGTATTATGGCCAAGTCTTGATCCAGTATGTCTATCAGAGAAGATACAATGTTTCCTAAGGAATATATCCTGGAGGTCAATGTTGCTACCGATTGTCTACCACTGCTAGAGATTTCTCTAAATGAATACTGTCTATTTCCTGTATTCTCTCTGCGGCCTCTTGTTGGGATATTTTCCAATTTCATTGTAGGCAGCATAAATGCTAGCATATTTGAAACTTTTCTGACGTTGCTTCGTGGGACCTAGTAAATCCCTAAGATCCATATCTTGTGTGAGTAAGGATAAGTGCTGTTTCACCTCTGTGAGTGTTGAGGTTTCTATCCAATCAAGGCACAACTTCCCAAGACTGTATGAAGTCACTACCCCTGAATGTTGTCTCTGTACATATCATGGATCTGACTTATGGATACTAAACCCTTCAGTTCTACCCATGAATCTTTTCCGACAACCATTGGTGTCTGTGGGCCAAATCAACCATTTCTTCCAACCAGGGTCTAATCAGTTGTTTGAATGATGTCATCTAATGTAACCTCCTCTTTTGATGTTTTATTACCCTCGGACAGTGAAGGTGTTGGCATCCAAGGTGTGTTTGTGTCCTTGCATTTGGCCAGGCCAAGGCAAGATGTCTGATGCACTCTCATTCAAAAACATAATCTGTTGAGGGATGAGGCATGCTCTAAATAAAGCTTATGTCCCCTGCACTTGCCTCTCTCTAGTACCCAACACAGATATTATGTCTATGGTGTATTTCCATAAGTCATAACTTTGTTCAGACAACTAGGCAATAAAGGATGCAGATTAAATCTGTTTAGTGTTCAACATATTTTTCTATGCTGATGTTTGTGCAAACTAATAATATGAGGCTGGGTCAGACATATTAAACCCTGAAAAATATGGAAACTTTAGTGCAAATGTTTTTGAACTGACTTTTGGCGGTGTTGGACAATGTTCCCACTGGTTATATGTGAACACATTTGCAGGATTAGCAGATTTATGCAAGAAATGATGACCATATTGCTGATAACAATACATTGTTTCATAATCTACTGAGCTCTCCAATGTTTCACTATTGGAAAATGCAGCAGATTTTTCTAAATTAGACAACATGTTATTAACAGTTTTAACATCCCAATCATCAGAAAATATACTTGAGGTTATGATATCACTTAATGATATATTATATAAATGTGGACTTTTTAAAATTTTTGCCGGGCCAAATATATCAAAATGAACCTTGTCCCAAACTTTACCATCCGGTATAGGAACTGCTGTAATGTTCACTGACGACAAGTCTCTTTGTTCACGATGAGATTATTGATGTGTTTTCAAAATTATATTTACCTTTTGGGCTGCAGAGCTTTGCCGAATGTATTGTCGACAAATAAGCATGTTAAAAACTAATATTAAGCTTAACCAGAAAATAAAGAAAAGAATCTCGGAAGATACCCATAGTTCTACCCATGGCGATACCAGGTAAGTCTTTCTAAGAAAGTACGAAAAGTCTTTAACTTGCTGCTTGCATATTTTCTGGGCTGGCGTTGTTTCAGGTTCACTTGGATCAAAAGAAAACTTATTAAAGTTTATGAAGTAGTCAGAAGCAGTTCGATCAGTTGTTGGAAATTCATCAGGATTTGTTGAAATCGTATTTTGCTCTTGTTGAGGCATGTTGACGAGGACGTCTGCATTTGGTCAAATCGCAACTTGAGAGTTATATTGAGTTTCATTTTGAAGTTGAATTTCAAGTTCAAGAGGAACAAGTTCCATAGCATTGTTGTATAGTGCTTTAATCCATACAGGTGACTCTTCAAATGTGATGAGTCTTTTAGTTTGAACTTCTTGAATAGTAGCGAAAGGAGGGCGTCTGCTACTTTGGAGTCCACGTGGACTACTACTTAGTAGTCGCCACATAGTGTGGTTTGATTAGGTCAATTGAGACAAATCTTTTCTTCTTTTTTTCAGCAAGAGACGGTAAAAGTACAATTCTCCTTCGTTCAATTGCTAGGACCGGTACAGGTCTTCTGTAGGACGGCCCAAATTCTTTCTTGTCTGCTATTTTCTCTCTGACCAGATCCTTGACTTTTGGGATCCAGACAGGTTTTGCCGTGACTGTTTTAACTTCCCCAGTGGCGGTCTGTTTCAGGTGGACGTTACTTAGTTGTGTACTGGATTCATTTAGTTCCTGTGAAACAGCCAAAGGATCATGGATGTCAAAAGGCTTTTCATCCGCCACTGCGCCTTCACAATAAAGATCAGGTACCCACATTCTTGTCCAAAATAGGACCTTATATGGAGTGAACCCCTTAGAGACTTTCTTGGCATGGTATTGAGAGCCCGCTGGACTCCATAAAGATGTTTAGGAACCTTTCATCTGCTGGCAGATGTCAGATTTCAAGACGTAGGGCTCCATTACGATGACGGGTGGATGTTCCGTAATGGAATGCAGGACCATCCGCAAGGGGTGCGGTGGTCCTGCACCTGAGATAAGGATGCCACTGCCACAGTGGTGGTGGCAAGCTCTATTCCCAACATTGTGGCAGGCGTTGCTCACAGCACTGCCCGCCACAATGCTGGGAATTGATGTTGTGTTTTGGCATGCATAAGGTGACAGGCACCGCCTGGTGCCTGCTACTTTGTCCATGCCAATGCAGGGGGTACTATAGGTACCCCCATGTGCACCCCCCACCACCCCAACTTTCTGGGGGCCCACTATGGGGACCCAAAGGTAAAGACTACATGCATTTCCACGGCGGCAACGCCACCATGGAAAGGCACATCTCCGCCTGCATGCCTATATGGACAGGAGTGTCTTGCAGACACCGGCAACATAATTACCATGTTTTCCGCCGGTCGATAAGTTGACCAGCGGAAAAGCGTCTGACGGTCTTTCCGTCTGCCGCGGACTCCCCAGCCATCCTAATATGTCGGTGGGTCTTTGAATGAATGAATGAATGAAATGGCATTTGTAATGCACAACTATGCCCAATGGGCATCAAGGCGCCTAACTCAAATAACTAGCTGTCAGCAATCAGAATCAGAGCTTACTGGTATGCTTTAATGAAAAGCCAAGTTTTCAATGATTTCCTAAAAAGGTCAAGAGAAGGCAGTGACTTGATCTCAAGGGGAAGTGTATTCCACATCTGGGGTGCCAGAATGGAGAAGGCTTTACTCCCCCAACTAGCCTTCTTGGCACGAGGGATTACCAGTTGATTAAGGTCACTGGAGCGTAAGCATCTGTTTGGGACATACCTAGTAAGTAGGGATCCAAGGGCATCAGCCAGACCTGCAGTTAGGGCCCTGTATGTAAGACATAGAAGTTTGAGCATGATCCTTGAGGGAACAGGGAGCCAATGGAGATTCTTCCTCGCCAAGGTCATAGATGACAGCCACGGCAGGGCAAGGGCAAAACGCGCTGCCGCATTTTGTATGACCTGCAGGCGCTGCAGAAGGCCCTTGTTGGCCCCGGCGTAAAGTGAATTACAGTAATCAAGCCTTGAGCCAACAAGAGCGATCACAACCTGCTTCCGTGCCTGTGGGGAAAGATAGTGGACAATCCTTTTCAAAGTCCTGATGACGCCCCAACAGGTGGCCACCGTTCTATTGACCTGAAGCTCCATAGAAAGCTGGGTGTCAAAGATGACACCAAGGTTCCTGGCAGATTGTGTGGGTGTGGGGCAGATGCCTAAGGATGGAGGCCACCACTCACCTGACCACATGCCCTGGTCTTTGCCAAAGACCAGGACCTCTGTCTTGTCCCCGTTCAACTTTAGGGAGTTGGAGATCATCCACTCTGCAACAAGTTGCATGCAGGACCTAAAGTTTGACGCGGCTACATTCACAGAGTGGGTGAGGGATACCATAATCTGCGTGTCGTCGGCATACGACACTACCTCCATTCCCTGAGATCTTACTAGTCTTGCAAGGGGGGCCACATAGACGTTAAACAGGGTCGGGCTCAATGCCGACCCCTGTGGCACCCCGCATTGCAAAGACTTAGCAGGGGAGAGGTACTCTCCTAGCATGACACGCTGCTCTCGTTGATGTAAAAAGGAGCTCAGGAGACTGAGGGCTGGTCCTTCTACCCCTGCCTCCCTTAACCTAGATGTTAAAGTAAGGGGAGACAGGGTGTTGAATGCTGCTGTAAGGTCCAGCAGTACCAGCACGGTGGTTTGACCCAGATCAACTTTCCTGCGGATGTTATCCATGACTTTAGTCAAAGCAGACTCCGTGCTATGCAGCTTTCTAAAGCCATGTTGGGACCCATCCAAGAAGCCTGAAGCATCGAGAAAGTTAGAAAGATGCGAGTTCAGATGAGTCTCCAACATCTTAGCAGGGGCCGGCAGAAGGGATATGGGTCTGAAGTTCTTCAATATGCCGGGGTCTAAGGTGGACTTTTTCAGAAGAGGCTTTACAATAGCTTTCTTCCAGACTAATGGGAAAGTACCTTGTTCCATGGCTCCATTCATTACTTCCAGCATCGGAGGAAGAATGATATCCCTACAGTCCTTTAGTAATTTCAAAGGAACTGGGTCCAGTGGGGAAGATGATTTAGTTTTGTCCAAAAGGAGATTGAGTCCCTCCAAAGAGAGAACAGGGAAATGGTTTAGGACCTGGGGGGCATCTGTATTCCAGGATTCCAGCAGTTTAATTCGAGAGGAGTCCTCATCACTAAGAGAGTTCCTCTGTGATTGTAGAGCTATGTAGATATCATCTATTTTTTTATAGAAGAAGTCTGATATATTATTACATAGCTCCTGAGAGACAACCACAGGGTCTGGTACCTGGAGAGAGCACAGCGAGTCCACAATTTTAAAGAGCTCTTTGGAGGATGTGAAAGAACAGGTTAAGTTGGTAAAGTAATCCTGTTTTTCCTTAATCACTCTATTTTTGTATTCTCGTAACAGGCTCTTATAGACTTCTCGATCTTTGGGATCCCAGGATTTGCGCCATCCTCGTTCCTTCTGTCTGCATTTTTGTCTAAGAAGCCTCAAAGCACTTGTGAACCAGGGGGCAGTTGGCTTCTGTCGAGCTACAGATTTCAGAGAGGAGGGGGCTAGTTCATCTGCGGCTCTGGTGATAGCATCAGTGAGTTCTTGAGCCGCCTCATCCACCACCCTCTGGGATGTGATGTTAGTATTGTGGATGAAGGGAGCCAGGGCCTCATTTGTAAAATTTCTGAAGCTCCTTTTGTAGCATTTTTTGCCTGTGCCCAAATCAGCATCAGGGCACGGGATATCTAAGGACAGTGGGACTGCTAGATGGTCAGACCAGGTTATCGGTACCGGCATGCCGACAGTTAATCTAGAGTTGTTAGAAAAAATCCCATCAAGGATGTGCCCCGCCTTATGGGTCGGGTGGAGAACTCTTTGGACAAAGTCACAAGCCTCCAGAGAATTAAGCAAGGAGGAGGTGTCTTTCGAGGCCCTATCCTCTAAATGAAAATTGATATCACCCAAGATGGTTAGATGAGATCTACCAAAGTAGGGTTCCAAAATTCTAAAGAGTTTTGGGCAGAAATTAGCTCTGGAACCAGGAGGTCTGTAAAGTAGAATTCCAGAGAAGGAGCTCGATGGAGAGTGCACAATACAGAAATATAAGGCCTCGAATGGGTCCGTGGGAACCGATAAAGGTTTTATAGTGCAAGAGAGTGTGGATTTAAGGAGAATAGCCAGTCTTTGAGGTGTGGATGGCGAGTTGATCGCCCCCGCCGGGCCAGCGGTGACTACCACCGGCCCGGCGGGGGCAATCAACCAGCCATCCTAATGGGGCCCTAGTCTTTAGTCTGCTTTGTTAAACCTGGCCACCAATAACGTTGTTTCAATAAAGAAACAGTCACCGAAACTTCAGCATGCGCAGAACCTATCCATTCTTGTGCTGCTAGGATTAAACCTTACCTACGATCCATGTTTCGAATAACTCTGCCCCCCCCCTCCATGAATATGAGTAAAAGGAATGTTATTGACATCTAACTTGTAGGAGTACTTGAGTGGAAATCTGTACTGCACCGCTGTTTTTGCCTGGCGCAATAACAGCCACCATAATCTCACTGTCTGTTCTCATTTTAGAACGAGTTATTGCAGCTATGGAAGCCATACGTACTGCCCCCTTCGCGGCTTCATCAGCCAATGAATTCCCTTCAACGTGAACGCCAGTGTATGTATCACGTAGTGTAGTCCTTGGTAGTACGGATTTCATCTCCACTTCCTGTTCCCATAGCATTCTATGCTTAATTTTTTCGCTTTTTGAAACCATTCTGAACCCAGTATTGCAAGTATTCATTATATGACTGCAAACAGTAAAAGGAATTGCACACAATTAGTGTGGGGAATTCTCGATCCATATTTACAAGTGCCAGTATCAGTGCTTTTAATTCTGCCAACTGTGCTGTGCAGTCTCCTACAGATTCGTTTTAAGACAACTTGGATGGAACTTTCCATCCTGCATCCGCGCTTTATCAATTGCACATGCCGTGCTACATTTTTGATTGCTTCCTATGGCCGTGTGAGCAGATCCGTCAGTGTAAATGATATATTCATACTGATCCAGAGGCATGATTTGATTAGGTAGAGGATATTCTTGTTCGTATTGCAGGAATGCTTGTGCCTTTAAATTTGGGTCGTACCTGTATTCTACATCTGTTGCAGTGAGAGATTTATCCCATTGTATCTACCTTGGATGTAAGTCATTAGCGTTAGGAACGCTTGTCTTTGTCGCAGCCTCTAAGGCTGGAACCGGAGTCAAGACTATTATTCGTTTACCTGAGCCAGTGCTCTTTCTCTCGCTACAGCAGTCTGTATCGTTGTCATAATCGTTTCAGTAGTTGCGAAGCACATCTCAGCATTTGTGTACAAATGTGATTTGTATATCATTGGTACTGTTTCACCTTCATTATATGTTAGATAGGTGTACCCAAATTGACCAGCAACTATATGGATCACCACGTTGCGTACGTTTATGCGTGTCTATAAGTGTTTGGAAGCTATCATGTAAGCTTGTATTGAATATAGTGTATCTGTGTGTTCATGTATCCAATTTTTTTGCCGAGAAATCAGGTTTAATTAAGTCGCAGAAAGGTTTCACTCTTTCTGCGTAAACTAAAATGTATGTTCTACCAAAATTTAGGAATCCCTGTATTGATGTTAGATTGTTTCAATTATTTTGGAGGTTGGAGCAACGCAAATTTTTCTACAAAATTGGCTGCCAGGCTTTTACCTTTACTTGAAAGCTCGACTCATAAAAACAGGACACTGAGGTAAGCAATTTTAGATTTTTTAAAGTTAAATTAGTAACCCTCAGATGCAAATCCCAAGCATATGGTATTCACCCTATTAAAGTGTTCATCTAGGTATCATCCATTAGATAAATATCATCAACATTGGACAATGCCTCTTCATCCAATTTTTGTAGTAGCTCTGTTACTCTGGCCGAAAACAACCCCAGGTAATACACGTACCCCTGGGGGAGTAGCTGAAATTGCTGCTGGAACCCTAGCGCGGAGAATGCTGTTAGATGCCTGATTTCAAGTGCTATATTTTGTTTTTTATTGTTTTCGCACAATGTTATTCATTAATGCGGCACTGTGTGCATTTTGAACTGCAAATGTCTGGGTGCAAGTGTTTAAATGCAGTAATCTAAAACTAAACAATATGTATTGTCGAGTTTCATGACTGGAAACAAAGGATTGTGCATTTGAGACGGACATGTTGAAATCCCCCCTTGGTAATCAAGTTGATCTAAGATGTCCCTGACCTATTTTTTTAGCTTCTTGCTTTATTGGATACTGCCTCTGTGCAGTTGGAGTATTTTTTAAAGGTATTATGTGGTGGGTTGAATCCTCATCCCATTCAACATGGTTTTTATATAAGGCTGGAGCTTGGGCTACTGCCCACTCCCATGCATATGTGTATTACAAATGCCTGGGAATATGGTCTGAGAATGCTGGGAGAATTACTGTTTCTCCTTTAGGGCAATCCATGACGAATGCTAGTGACCAATCTTGTTCAGCTAACAAAATGTCATAGCCAAACATAAGGTTATCCCAAAAAATACTTCTAACTTTTCTACACTTGTCACTTCTACATCTGGAGCATTATGTCATACAATGTATTTGGGGCAGAGACCCTAGGGTCAGGTGTTTCTACTGTGATATAATCATTCAAGTCTGCTGTCACTAGAAATTCTACCAGGTTCTGGCCGGTTATTGTTACTTCTGCCGTATTGTCTAGCATCGTCAGAGCCCATTCCCCGATCAATAGTGGAATTTTCAGAATTCTGGGCATGTCTGATCTTTAGACCTGCAACCTTCTTCTTTTTGCACTGTTGCTTTTGCTTTGGTTTTTTTTCTTTTTGGAGTGAAATCTTGAGTGTGCTGCTTGTCTATAAACTTTGTACGTTCTTCTTGTCTGTATTCTAACCGTCCATCCCTCTCTGAGTTTTTCGATGAACCCTGAAAGGAACAAGAGGATCATGTATCAGTATCCTGATACCTGTCAGGTTTTCTAATATTATTCCTATTCCTGAGAATATACCTCTTTTCAGAAGGCTCCTGTGAAGGAGATCTACCTCCTGATTGAGATCTGCTTCCCTTAAATATTTGTTGTTTTTTATTGTCCCCCTTCTTTTTAGAAGAAGCAGGTGTCTGCTTTGAAGTGTCCTTTTCAGGACTGCCCATTAGCTGTGGTTTTAATGCTTTCTCACCCAAACTGTCTATGCCTAATTCTGCATATGCAGTTTCAAATATTTTAGGTAGTTTGTGCTCCTGTTCTAAAGAACTGAACTCTCTTAGGCGTTGGCGGATAGCCACTGAAGCTGTTAATATTAGCTAAAATTATGGCTAATACCAGGGCATAGTTACCTAGTAACTTCATCCCTAAGCTCAGAGCAGGATCTGGTCCATACTCGCTCTGTACTTGTCTTAATATATCGGGTATCACTGCTAATGAAGGAATACCATGAGTCCAGGCAGCAAATACTTTACCCCAGGTGGTACAATCCTCTATTTGTGGTGTTATCGCCATGGGCAAGCAGATTGTTAGAATTCTGTGTTTTTCACATGGGGTAGTATTCGGAAATACTGCCTCTAATTGTGTTATTTTCGGAGCTACCTAGAATGGCATTTGTTTGCGTTTTGTGGGCATTTTGCCCATCACTGCATGTAATGTTTGTGGTGTAATTTTAGTTGCTGTACCCTGTGATTGAGTTCCATTTGTTGCAACTGTTGTTGGTTGGACTGTGAAAGTCCTCATGACGAATTGCGTCATGTTTCTATAGATTTTAATTACATTTTTGTGTTGCATGAGTAAGTTTCCTTGTGGCATTGTTTCAATGTCAGGATGTAGTGTGTAGGCTGCTACTATCCACCATGTTGCCCCTTCTCCTCCGAGTGGGCCTAATCTTATTCTACTTCTTGGGTGGGGTAAGGCACCTTTAAACCAGTAAAAATGTTCCCGGTACGTGAGTGGAACCTCTATGTACTCGAACGGACCACTTTCCAATGGTGCATGTCCTTCTGTGTAAGAGTGAAATGTCTTTGCTCTTGCATTTGCTGCTGGGAATGTAACCCACAAATAAAATACCTCTGTTTTGTTTGATTTGTGTGCCTCAATCACAAAAACTACTAAGCCACCCCTGGTTGTTAAATCATTTTCTAACAGTCTAATGGTAACTGTAAGTCTGAATTTTGGTGCCATTTGTATTGCTTCTGTATCCTCCTCATTTACGAGGGGGAGAGCTTGTTGTAGTGTGTCCAAAACCGGGTTAGTCATTGTTGTTTAAGAACACAAAATAACTCTTCAAGGAAACCAAGATAAGGTTTTTATGCACGATTTTAGGAACACTGTGTCCTTCAAGCTTTATTAACCAACAGCTAATAAATAGGATTTTTCACCTACTCAGCTGTGGCGGAGTGTTATGCCCACCCACTCCAGATGTTTCTGGTATTTTGTGAGTAGGGGTCTCTGAGACTAGCACGACTGAACTACTCAGATTCTATTGTTAAATAAGTACCCAGCCAATGTTGGGCAACATGTTGTGTAGTTCTTATATATCCTATACAGGATCTGTGCCTTTGGATAACATAAACTGTGGGTTTGGTGGCAGACTGGTTCTGCGCACAAAAATCCTGACAGCAGAAAACAAATCCAGGGAGATTTTTGGTATAGTCAACGACCTAGCCTATTCTGATAGAGCCTCACCCCAAATCCCTCCAACCCAGCCCCTGTGTGACCAATTAAATTCTTACTTTCTGGACAAGATTGCAACCATCAAGGCTAACATCCCCCCCCTCTTCTATTTTTGTTGATCCTTCCCCCCCCCACTGTTCAGTGCCATCTTTCCTCAATTCCCCCCCTCACTGAGGAAGTATTCTTGGAGATACTTCCTAAGGTCAAATCGGGTTCTCCGGCAGACATCTGTCCGGCACGAATCTTACAACAGATCTACTCTACTTGTCCCCAGCCCCCTATTACTTTCCTTAATAGTTCCCTTACCCAGGAAGTGGTGATCCCCGCTCTTAAATCAGCCACAATAGTGCCCATCTTAAAGAAGTCTGGCGCTGACCCGTCCATCTCAGCCAACTATCGCCCCATTTCCCTGCTGCCCTTCTTGGGCAAGGTGCTTGAGCGCCATGTCACCTCGGTACTCAGCACCCACGTAGAAGCAAATGGGGGCTTGGCATCTCGTCAGGCCGGCTTCCGCCCCAGGCACTCTACCGAATCCGTCGTGGTGTCGGTCCTGGACAACCTCAGGGAGGGCATGGATCACAACAAACATCAGGCTCTGGTGCTCCTCGACCTCTCCGCCGCCTTTGACACGGTGGACCATATCATCTTGCTTTCACGTGTCAGGGCGGCGGGAATTGAGGGCTCAGCCCTGGTCTGGCTATCCTACTTCCTGAGGGACCGCACCCAGGCGGTCCGGCTGGGGGATTTCACGTCTACTCCACTCCAAGTCACCTGCGGTGTTCCCCAGGGTTCCTCTCTTTCTCCCTTACTGTTCAATCTCTACATCTTTCCTCTAATCTTCGCACTTCAGCAGCTGGAGGTCACCGTATATAATTACGCGGATGACCTCCAGCTCATCTTTAACCTCTCTTCCTCTCCCCTCTCTATCTCAAATTTCCAGTCTACTATGATTTTGATCAGGGACTGGATGAACCACAACCATCTCAAGCTGAACCCGGACAAAACCGAGTTGGTTCTCACAGGTGGTTCTTCCAGTCCCTGGAACTCTCTCTTCTGGCCTTCTTCTCTTGGTCCTTCCCCCACTCCTTCCTCCACAGTTAAAACCCTGGGCGTCAAAATGGACAACCAACTCACTTTACACTCACAAATCAATTCTGTTATTTCTTCCTGTTTCCTCACTCTCCGAACCATTCGCACTGTTTCCCGTTTTTTTTCCCCCCAGGCACTCAAACTGATCATGTCCGCGCTGGTGATTTCGCGGCTGGGTTATGCCCATGCCCTGTACAACAGCATCCCAGCATACAGCCTGCGGAAGCTCCAGATGGTTCAGACCCAAGCGGCTCGTTTGGTGTATGGTCTCCCACGTTTTCATCACTCAACACCCCTCCTTAAGGAGCTTCATTGGCTTCCTATCAAGGAACGCTCCCTTTTTAAAACCGGCTGTTTGGTTTTTCAGGCTCGCCAGGGTACTGCCCCCGCCTTCATTTCCTCTCTGATTAACGAATATGCTCCTGTCAGAGAGCTTTGTTCTTCTTCTAAATCCCTCCTGCAAATCCCACGTTTCAAACGTAAAAAGTGGGGAGGAGCCAACTTTTCAACTTTGGCTCCTACCTTTTGGAACTCCCTCCCCGACCACCTACGATTTGCTACACACTATTCCTCCTTCCGTAAAGATCTAAAAACTTTTTTGTTTAAACAGGCCTTTTCCTTGTAACTTGTCCCTGCTTTCTCTGCGTCAGGCTTCCACTGCCCTGAGTTGCTGGACCTATCTCTATAGCGCCAAGAAACCGTAGGGTGAACGTTGCGCTTTACAAATGTTTTAAATTCAAATTAAATTCAAATTCCCACCAGACATGCTAGTCTATTTGCAGTAGCTAGCTCACAGTGCCATTAGAATCTCCTCTTATCGGGGAGAGAATAGTTTCTGGAAACCTCAGAAAATGACAACCCTGATCCCTCAGAATCGTGGAAACAATTTACTACTTTTTGCTCAGTCACTCATGCTAACTTAATTTGTCTCAGAGATACACAGAATAAACAGTCTGGGCGTTTCAATAAGAATTTATTGAACAGTTGTTATTCTAGTGTAGAATAGATTTGCTGTAACAACCATTAGACAGTAGCAGAGATATATGATTAGCAGTACTACACTGTAAAGGGATGGTAAAGTTCAACCATTTTGCTGAACTCATGAATATATATAGGCTTTCCGGTTTTCAGTTTCTATTTTTGGTAAATTCTGGTGGTGTTTTTTCAGTGTTTTCCAGTGATTTCAATATGTCATAAAAACAGTGCTTTTCAGTGGTTACTCGTTTTCGCGCCATAAAAAATAACTAAAACAGTGTTTTACCGGTGTTTATGGAACACTATTCTTTTATTATTGCTTGTTTCTGGAAGACATTTCGTGCAACCATCTATGCTACATCAAGTCAAGGAATCCCTCAACAGAGGCCCTACAGAAGATGCTTAACTACCAATTCTAAGGGTATAAGCATTGGTCTGATGCCTACAGCGCTGCAGCACGTTCCTCCCACATACAAGTGTAAATAAATGACTGCCACAAAGGTGCTCGTGAAGAGGGAATGTGGTGTGAGTTTCGAAACTTGACTGTGGCCGCGTACAGCCGGGGCTGTAGATGGCATCTCAGTTCTACCCCATTCTGAGATACCTCTCAGTCTATGTAGTGTCAGTGTCAGGCATCTCTTGTTGTGAGAGCAGTGTCCATAAGTTGCACCTCTTGTGCTCTGGGTGGTGTCTCTAACTAGCACCTCTCCTTGCAATGCTATCAGAGAGAGGCACCTCGCATTGACTGCGCCTGAGAGACACTGTCCTAGCTGTATTTGTGTAATTGTGGGATGGGGGTGGTATTCATCTGTGTAAGGATGGTGTGCAAGCTGGATGTGGAATTGAAAAAGGGAGTAAGTTTTGGGAGGTGGTGTAGGAGTAGATGTGCACATGGATAAAAATGTGAGAACGCTGTAAGTCAGTGTGTGCGTGGAGTTGGATGTGGGAGTGTGGGGAGCTTGTGTGTGTGTGTGTGGCTGTCCTTGTGGAATGTGAGAACGCTGTAGGTGTTAGTGGGCATGTAGTGCTGGAGGTAGGAGTGTGGGGAGATGGTGTGGGTGCGATTGTGGTGGTCTGTGTTGGAGTGCGGGAATGCTGCGGGTATGAGAGTAAGTGGGGTGGTAGTTTGGTGCAAGTGCTTGTTGGTATGAATGCCATTGTCATTTCTATTGTCCACAGTTTCCCTGCATACCCGGGTCTACAAGCTATCGGTCTGCAATCTGAGGATGCACAGGATAATTTTGTTCAGGTTCTTTGTCCATTTTCTTAATTTTATTTTTAAAGAGACACCTTCAGCCTGCTGTCCCCTCCCTCGGCCTCTGTTTCCTGAGCTCAGAAGCAGTTGAGGCCTGAGATAAGGATCGTGCAGGCGGGTCAAGGTGTGTGCAGCTTTTGATGGCGTTTCCTCTTTGCTTCACTACCCCAGACCCTGGCACCACCTGCAAATAAAATATCAAAGGAGCGTTGTTTGTAATGGGGGCACTTTGCAGCCGGCCTTTGTCTTGTGATGGGACAGGGTGCGGGGTGGGGGTGTTTGCATGTCTTATCAAATGTCTCCAACTATTGAGTGGCAAGGCCCTCCGCCTTAAAGGGCCAGAGGCTCCCAGCTATCTCTGGAACCGGCCACCCAATCTCCCAGATAAACTCCAAATCCTCTTTGAAAACACAGCAGCCACTAATGTTATGTAGTACCTGCTTCAATAGTGTGCCAGCGTGCAGCCGTGCTTCCATAGTACGTCAGAGTTAGGAAATGACTGAATTCCTTCTTGTATTTTTCATTATTGGGGCATGTATGCTGAAACTCTAAAAAAGCCCCCAGTCCCTCTTCGAGTTATCATATTGTTTAGGAGCAGCCATCATCCCACATAATTCCCAGGTGGTCAACGGGTTTCATTTGATTCATCACTTCAGTGTAGTGCATGTTAGCGCCTGGGATTGGAGCTCCTGGCTCCTGATCGACAGGGGCATCATATGGAGTGGCTGTGGACATTTCTGAGCCTGTGTGGAGATCCAGCAGCTGCTCTTTGCCATCAGGACTATACTGGCACGAGGACTAGGAGGGAGGTGAGGTCGGATCAGTACCTACATTTATGGGAAAATGTGGACTTCCAGCAGCCTGGGGCGCCCCGAGACTGAATAATCTTTAAAGAGCGCTATGTAAATGAAGCTTTGAGTGGAAAGAAAGGCCAGGGACTCGCTTGTCTGGCCTACATCACAGGTGTTTTATCGGCCTAGCTGGCCCATTGTCATGTGCAGTAGGACAATGGGCCAAACTGAAGAGGCACGGCATGTGGTGGGTTTCCTCCCATCCTGGGTGAGCGCGACAGTAAGGCCTCAGGGCGAGCACTAATGTTGCAGGGGCAGGGGGGAGGGGCTGTGCCGTGAGCTGGATTACCAGTGGTGGCCTGTTTAGAGGCTCTGACTTTTCCTCCAGCAAATGTCAGACGAGCGTGGGTGCGCGCTAGCACCTTGTCAATTTAAAAATTGCAAGGGGGGGGGCGTTCTCCATTGAACGAAAATAAAAAATGACGCATAACAACCAATAGGAGCAAAAAGAAAACGTTTTTTGACAACCCAATTACATTTTTTAAACGTTTCTGTGAAAAATATTCATCCAGGGACACAATGACTAAGGGAAGGTAGAAAACAAATGGAGTGGCGAGTAACAAAAGTGCAGAAACGATAGTGTGTGTTACCTGTGTGGGGTAAGGGACTTACGTGTGGGGAAATGTATTACATGTGTATGGGGATAGATGTCTTGTGTGGTTAGAGAGACAGGCTACATGTGCGTGCGTTGCCTGTGCATGTGTTGTGCGCTGGAGCGAGGCAGGGGCATTCGAAGCATGTTCCATGATGGCAGCAGCAGGCAGGACCGGTGCAGGCCACTCCGCACGCTAAGTGACACATGTACAGAAGCTGGTGACTAAACACACGCGCCAGGCAGACATACACATGAACAAACACTGTCTTCACACACATACAAGCGTGCACCATGCACAGAAGAAAAGCACACACCAGGCACACACACAAACAAAAAACATAGCCTTCACACACAAAAGAGGCACGTACGCACCATGCACGGACTATAAACACACACCAGGCAGAGATACACTTGAAGATGCACCGTCCCATCATACACACAACACATGCATATCATACACGGAGAACCAGGATTTTAAAATCCAATACGTGGGGCATTAGGACGTAAATACAGCATGCAAGTGAAAGGTGCATATCTTCTTGCTACTGTAATTTTACTATTTATGTCTGTTAATCTTATATTTCTTGGCTATTTGGTATTGTGTATTGAAGATATTGTGCCCCAAAGTCACTACAAAGCAAACCCAACGCCAACTTCCGAAGTGAGGGTTGTCATTTTCTACCATTTGAACATTTTTTTTTTCAACAAAGGACCTGAAACGTATCTTAAAACGTGTGCAGGAAGCACCCTTTTCCATTAAAATATATTTATATTATTTGATTTTCATGGTACAAAGCGCATCAATACTCTTAATGTACACACAAAGACGTTCCAGAAGAAAAATGGGAAGCTAAAATAAGTATAGATTCTACAGGGTTAGGCCCCTCGTGTTTTGCTGTTGTCTTGTACCCAGACATGTGCCAAAACCTCAATCAATAAAGACTGTTTCTGTGCTCGGCTTCGCCCCCAGGGGCTCTGAGAAGGGGCGAAAGAACAACAAAGCCTTGTTAAGCAAATGGTCTTTTTAAAGACCTCTGAAGTACTCGCGTGCGGCCGCAGTAAGGCAGACGGCAGACCGCAGATCACAACAGCTCCTCTTCCCCACGCCAACTATGAAAAAAAACAGTGACGCTCGGTTTAAACCGGGCCAGCTTTTTTTCATTTATTAGTGTACTTTCGGCTACAGTCGGTTTTAACCGAATTCCGAACAGCCTAAATATATACAAGTACGTAAAACATATGATAAGAAAATGTGTACTCCTACGATGCCTCCCTAACTAGATGTACCTAAATGTACCTAGCATCTGTGTAAGTGTTATGCGTTATGCCAAGAATCCCTCTAAGGTCTAGTCAATCACATTACCTGAGTAAGGAGAAATATGGGACCCCGTCCTGGTCTCGAGTTGGACATCCAGCAAGGGATGTTAGACCATTACTAGCTGGAGCGTCTGCATGCAAGAACCTCAGCCTCTCTAGTCAGTTTGTCAGCCAGGAAGTCACAGTCTCCTCTGTCTGTCTAAGCAAGACATGATGTATACATACCCACAGGTCATTCCAGGGGTCCTACCTTGCTGTGTTACTGTGTAAGCCTAAAGGATGATGTCGGGCTTGAACTTTAAGCTAGGTATTATACAGGAGATGTTTATCCTGCTGTGAGTCCTGCTGTGCTTCCAAGGAGCCTCATGCATAATGTATGTGTATCGAACCTTGGAAAAACCTGTGTTCTGAATGCAGTGTCGTATCTAGGCAAAAGGTCAGTCCCTATAAACCGTTATGTATGAAATGTAGGGAGGTATATAGGTGAAAGGTTGCAGTGTTACCTGCGCCTATATAGGGTACCTATATGGAATATAACAATTGCAGTGTCTTTGTGGCCGCGGGCCACAAAGATTGGCTGCTCCAGCCCCCCAAAAAAATCTAACCCCTTCTTCCACACCGGAACTGAAGGAGCTCGGGGGTCTTTCCATGCTTTAGCTACGTCTCTTTTGGCAATGGTCAGGCCCAATAACAATAGATGCCTCTTATATCTGTTCTCCCCCCACCCCGTCCATCACGTGCAGCAGACCTAAGCACGATGTGCGTGGGAGATCCCATCCCGAGACCTCGGTCAAACAATCCAACATTCCTTTCCAGAATCTAGCCAGTGAGCTACAACTCCACACCGTGTGGATTAACGTCCCCACCTCTCTCTCACACCTAAGACAATTTGGGGATGCAATGAGGCCTGCTCGCCACAATCTCTCCCTAGTATAGTAGACCCTGTGCAAGAAAAAAAAATAATCACATTTAAATTTAACTTTTTTATTTTTCTATTTAATTTTTAAACTGACTTTTGTGTAATATTTCTGTTTTATTTTAACTGTTTTCTATTTTTATTTAAATTTTTGTTAATAATATCAATTTTCGAATAGTTTTAATTTATTCACCTACATTTTTTCCCATTCTCCTAATGTCTGGCATCAAACCCATGTCTGTTATATGCGTGCAACAGCATTCATTGTCTAAGGGTTATTCTATTTTCACCTGCACGTCCCTGAATGCCAGATTCCACTCCTAACTTGATGCACATAATGTAAACAGTTTCTTCTGTATGTTGTTGTTATTATTGCTCTTTCTTATTCTTCCCGAGTGTACGCCATGAAAGTTTATGTTGATTTTGGCTTTACGGACGCATTGTTAATTATTGTTAATTATATTGTAAATTGTTTTTAGTAACTTAAGTAACCAGTGACCACACTAAATTATATTTTTGTTTATATTAACAATTGAACTGCAACAATGCCATGTTTCACTGATGTTCTTCTTGGATGTTTTCTTTCAGGTGCAAAAGTACAGTACATGCAGCTACTTGTCTATGATTGTTGGTAGTTGTAATTACTCTTGCCAAATTGTCATGAAATAAATTATTGTAAAAAGGACTTTTCTTCTCTTTTACTAAGCCCCTGCGTATTCTTGGTGCACACCTTATGAATTTTAACTTCTTTCCTTCTCCTTCATTCTACAATATCATTTTGGTTTTACAATCTGCAGGCCTTCTCTCTTACCCTACCGGGCCTCATCAGACAGGCAGGCACCCAAGATTGATGGACAATCCAAAGAGAATGCAGATGTACCTCCCAATTTGGCAGTACAGTATCATTTTTCTTTTAAAAATCATTTTTTAGAACTGTGTGTGTTATTTGTCTCACTCCTACATAACTTTATTTACTATTTCAATTTCCAAACCATGGAGACAGAACATTTAGATATATAATAAATACAACTTGGGTCTCTCTGGGGAAGCTGATGGACTGTTTGAGTTGCACTGCAATTAAGTTAACTGTGTCATAATAATTCCTTCATTTCCTTTTCCTCCCCCAACAGGTAATGGTTGGATGTTCATTGTCGAGGTGAGTATTGTCTTTGTGTAGTGTTTGTCTTTGTCACACCTTGTCCCATCCATTCATCAAACCCTTTACCCTCTTCCTCGGGCTGTGTGATTTATTGAGGTGTGACTTCAAAATGTACACCATTAATTGATCACACACTTGAAGGGGTGGATGAGGCGAAATCAACACCAACTCGGTGCATAATTCGTCATCATCATTGTTGTGTAAACGCTTACCTTGTTCCTTTCACTGTTCGAGTATTTTCTACTTTAGTTTTAATTGACACCATTGCTCTGAATAATTTTGTACTACATGTTATATTTTCACTATCAGGTATTCTTTATTGCTTAGTAGTCTAGTCTCAATTGTTTGTAAAGTTATGATATCATATATATAAGCCACTAACTCAGTTTTTATGTAACTTTAGTTGCCTCCAATGAATAATCCTTCTGATTAGTCCTACAGGTGGGGTTCACCTTCACTGTTAATGCACTAGCCACTACCACCAGCATGGCACCTTGGGAAAGCATGCTTTATCTATTCAGGTAAGAGAACTATGTAGCATTGTAAGACAATATAGACAGTGGAAAGTTGGAACCCCCCCACATCTCTATTTATTGGTTAATATTGCAAACTACAGAGACTACGAGATTTGTAGTAGTAGTACAAGGGTAACGCATAACTAATTGTTATACACCATCAGCTGATTTTAAAAACAGACAGCTGCTAAGGTAAAATGCAACAGTTCAAGGCTGATTTGCATATAGCCATTGTCTGACCTAGGGTGGTGTGGAGTGCAAAAAAACGATGGATTTAGGCCCAGATCTTGGTACCGGGGTGAATGTAAGACATTGTTCTGCATTCTGTCCATCAACTGTGCTTTTTGCAATTTTCACCCCGAGTGGGCTGGGGATGCTCAGACGTGAGTCCCAGGCACTCCACATCACTGGAGTCAAGCTATCTAGGCTGAAGAAGGCTGATAGCCAGAAACCGGTCATTGGATGCTTGATTCCGGTGTAGGAAAGACATGGCTTTGTAGTTCGAGCTGGACTGTTCCCATGAGGCACAGGGCCAAGGCTCATTTGCATATAGCCATTGTCTGACCTAGGGTGGTGTGGAGTGCAAAAAAACGATGGATTTAGGCCCAGATCTTTGTACTGGGGTGAATGTAAGACATTGTTCTGTATTCTGTCCATCAACTCTGTTTTTTGCAATTTTCACCCCAAGTGGGCTGGGGATGCTCAGACGTGAGTCCCAGGCACTCCACATCACTGGAGTCAAGCTATCCAGGCTGAAGAAGGCTGATAGCCAGAAACCGGTCCTTGGATGCTTGATTCCGGTCTAGGAAAGACATGGCTTGGTAGTTCGGGCTGGACTGTTCCCATGAGGCAAAGGGTCAAGGCTGATTTGCATATAGCCATTGTCTGACCTAGGGTGGTGTGGAGTGCAAAAAAAACGATGGATTTAGGCCCAGATCTTTGTACTGGGGTGAATGTAAGACATTGTTCTGCATTCTGTCCATCAACTGTGTTTTTTGCAGTTCAAAGTAAAGCACCTGAAAAAAGATTTGAAGCATAAATGATGTTGGGCCCAATACACAAAGTAAATTTGAGTCAAAAGTCTAACTTTATGACTTTTGGAATTCATAGAGGTCATTTCCGAGTCAAATCTTTACATCCGCAGTCGGGCCGAAATCTCTGTCTCACCAGCTCGGGCCAGATGAAGTGTAATCAATGGGCTAGAAAGCAATTTGTACAAACAAGAACATTCGGAATGGGAGGGAAAGAGTGTGGCAAGACACTACATCACATCCCAGAGAAGTTTGCTACTTTGCATCATGTTACATGCTGTCCACAATTTGTGCTCCCCTCACTGTTGACTGTAGTTTTATACCAACTTTGGTGTAACACTACAGTCAATATTGAGTTATGCAGGAGTGGGCAAGCAGACCCCCTACCCAGGCCAATTTCGATCTGGGACTCCGTCTCCCAGGTCCTGGCCTTATTATAAAGTAGGGGTTTAATGGGCATCCAGAGTGGGTCTTCATCAGGACAGGGGTGGGGAAGGGATAACATCCACTGTCAGTGGATCCTAATGAATCGGAATCCTACTGGAACCAAAAGTGCATAGAAGTGTCAGCCGTCCTTGTCCGATGTTTCTCTTTTTCAAAGCACAGGTTCGCCTTTGCGGCCACCCCTTAATTTACTTCAACCGGCTGCTACTTCAACCAGTTTTCTAGTGAAGTTTGCGTAAATAATTAGGACCATAACCTACCGGTATGAGTCGTAGGTGTCGGCTGACACCTCTATGCACTTTTTGTTCCAGTAGTATTGCGATTCATTAGGATCCACTGACAGCGGATGTCATCCCTTCCCCACCCCCTGTTCTGATGAAGACCCGCTTTGGATGCCCATTCATCCGCTCCAATTTCTAGGGTCGAAACATCAATGTTACCGTCATTATCAGTCCACGCAATCCTGAACTGAAAAGGAAATCATAATCCCTGTCGAAGGTTTATGCTTGTAATTTGGTCCTGACTATAAAGTGCCTTTTCCCCCCATTTGTATTCACATGTCAACCATGTCACTTTTGTACAGCACAATTGTCACCCATCATGATGAGTCACTTACTGTACATTTGAGCCCTAAGTAGTTTTTGTTGTTTGTGTATTGTGAAACATGACAGCCATTTCAATATACTTTGAAAAGTAAAGACACTACATCACAAAAGAGTACCTTTTACTGCGTATTCAAGTTGTGTTTTCTTGGTGTGTTTCTTGGAAACGTTTTTACGTATTGAATACCATGTACAAATCATTTGTCCTACCTGACAGAAACCGTTTTCCTTATTTTGTATACTAACCCAGGTTCTGAGGGACACAGGGTCACCCCATTATCTTTAATGGTTTATTATAAAGGGGAGGGCACGCATCCCCCCTACCCAGGCAAATATTTGTCCCAGAGACTCCATCCCTGGGCCTGCACAGTAAATAGTGGGTGCCCTGGAGCCCATCCAGGGCACCTTCTTCATATTTAAAAGGGGGAGGTGGCACGCAGCCTCCTCTCTGGGCTAAGTATGGCATATAAGAACTTATCTTCCAGGGCCGCTGCCTTATTCTTAAGGGGGAGGAGGGTATGCAGCTCGCTTCTCAGAGCCAAAGATGGCCCCGGAGTCCACATTCCCCAGGGCCTGGTCAGTACCCAAAGATAGAGTGGGGCATGCAGCGCCCCTCGCTGGACCAATATTGACCACAGGGTCCCTATCCCTGGGGCCTGTCAAACACTGATAGGGGAGGGGCATATAGTCCCCCTTCGTCGGACCAATATTGGACCCAGGGACCCTATCCACTGGGTCCAGGCCACGCATCACACTAAAGGGAAGTGGGTATGCAGCCTCCCAACTCATGCTAACATAAGCCCCAGGGACCCCATCCCCAGGTCTGGTGAAACATTAAAGAGGGAGGGGGCATGTAGTACCTGTGTATGGCTTTGTATAAGTGAACTACGAGACAGGCTTAACTTAGCAGGCAAGCTTAACTGAGGAGACAGGTGTGTACAGCATTTAAAAATACCAATACAGTAAATAAGTAAGACACAATACGCAATAACAATTTAACACCAATTTATAAAAATAGGAAATCTTTCCATCATTAAATAAAATGTCAGCAAAATGATAAAAATCCAATGAAGGGAACCAGAGATACACATTTTTGAAGATTAAAACTAGTGGTTAAAAGCAACTAGTGCTCAAACGGTAAAAAGGTGTGTACTAGATTGGGACAAAGTCAAGAGTTCAAGCTGCCTGCGATACATTACTTTTGTGCTTGCTTCCAGTAGTGTTTCTTTATATAAGAAAGTGTCCCTCAGCACCAGCCAAGAGTTCAGAAGCTCTGGTTTTCCTCTCAGGGTCTGGGACTCCTACTCCCACAATGCACCTGAACAGACTAAGTAAAATCAAGGTGAAGCTGGTCAGGTGTAATTGTCTATGTTGTTGATATCCTGTTGTACACTTTCAGTCCCACTGCATTGCTGTTATAACTGTGTCAGGAACATCATGGCCAGTGCATGTCTTCAGACTTATCAAACCCGAAGACATGTGCGTTTTAGAAGGGCTTCAAAATACCTACATTGGAAAAGGTTTCCCCCTGCAATTAGGACTGCATAAAGACATTTCCTACGCCAACTCAGAAGTTCACCAGAAAAGTGAGATGTACTTCCAAGATCTTGATCAGCAAACGAGTGCTTCTCAGAACAAAGTGTGCACGCTGCCAGTGAGGAATGGCGCACTTCAACTGAAATCTGTGAGGCTCTGGTAGCGTCTCACCTCGGCGCAAATTTTCTGAGGAGAATGTATGCCTTTTTTCAAAACCGATTTAGAGTCTTGGCACAGAAAAACGTGCAAGTTAAATTCCAGCAATATCCTCAATTTACCAGTCATACTCATCGTACCAGAATTGCTGAGTCTCCTGTTGGAATCCCAATGTGTATTCCAGATAGTGTCTCAACCTGTATGCAAGAATACACTTTCCAGTATGAGTCACCAACCAGGTAAGAAAAAGACTATATTTTTTTTCACTCAACAAGAGAACAGTACCAGAGGTAAAGCTCATGGAAGTACAGAAATGATTCTGATATAAACTGGTTACAACAAGACATTGGAAAAGCGTTTTTTCTGTACTAATATGAACTCCAACATTTTTACAGGGAGAATTCTTTGGCTTAAGTCCTACAACTAATATATCAGCTGTATCATACAAGAAATTAGCAATTGCCTATAATCTATTGGGTAATTAGAGTATACATTGACATGACATGTTTCAGACTGTAACTGAAATAGGAAGGTTAATAAGGTATGCTTGTATGACTCTTTATGCTATGCAGGTATAACATGATAGAGCCCAAAAAGAAGAATAGAAGGAGATTGAATAGAAGAACAATATCTCTTCTGCAAGGCAGTATCTCTTTTATCCACTTCCCTTTTCCCCCCTGCAGTTGCCCTCAGCAGGGGATAGTGCCTGTTGGTGGAAGTACTAGAAGAGGGGCTTTGGGTCCATCTTTGATCCCTGTGGAGCTTGACAAAGGTACCTTCTGATGGATTAAAGTGCCAACAAAAAACATTATTTCCACCTGAGTCGAGAATGGCGGAGGGGTTGGAATTAAAATCCCTGTCAGGAATTTTAGAAAGTCTGCAAAATCAATTAACCAGTGCAGTACAGGAGAATAAGGGTTTTAGAGAGGAAATACAAAGGTGCCAACAATAAATCCAAATAATTAATCAAAGAATTAAGGAATTTGTGGCTGGGATGTCCCCATTACTGGGCAGTGCAGATGCTGGTAAATGGTCAGGCTTGCACTCGGCATCAGAAGTAGCAACCCAGGTGATTCACTCAGTTTCTCCAATAATTCCTTTAGCAAATCCAGAAATATATAGTGGGGATCCACATAAGGTGCAAGAGTTTTTAACACAATGCTTGTTACATTTTTTATGTAGGACTGTAGTTTTTGCAGGAGATCAGTCAAAAGTCACTTTCATGATGTCTTATTTGAGTGGTGATGCAGCCTTATGGTCAATGCCTTTGATTTCTCCTAATCACCCCAATCTTACATAATTTTGAACATTTCAAAACAGAGTTTCTAAGAATTTTCGACAAGAGATCTGCAAACAAAGCAAATTATAATGAGCTATTGGATTTAAAAGAAGGGAATCCCATAGCTTTTATAGCTCAGTTTAATACATTAATAGTGGAAACAGAGTGGCCAGAAAGTAAACGCTCAGCAATTTTCAATTGTGGATTCAAGGATGAACTCAAGGGAGCCTTGACCCAAATTCTGAAATGTCCGCAAGAAATCTCTGAATTAATAGATTTGGTTTTACAATTTGAGCATAGGCTTTATGAAAGAAAATCAGAGAAGAAGAAAGAATTTCATCCTTTTGCTCCTCGATTGGACAGGATCAAATTTGAATATAATAAGTCCGAATCCCATACAAGTGAAGAACCCATGCAGATCGGATCCTTAAGAGGACCCTTTTCCAAAGAAGGATGAGAAAAGAGAAGATTGATGAATTTGTGCATGTATTACAAAAGTTCAGGGCATTTTGTGAAGGACTGGCCAAAAAATCCAAAGACAAATTCGGGGTTAAAAGACAGATCCTACCAGTAGAGGGAGTTTTCCTGGTGGGAAAAGAAAAGGAGCCAACTCCGGAATTTCAACAGGATATCAATACTTTTCAGTCTGTGGCTCCGCATTTAATTGTTTCATTAAAAGCAAGATTCTGACATATCGAAGTTAAAGAATTATCCGTTATGATAGATTCTGGAGCCCCTTGCAATTTTTGTGACCTAAAATATGCCAAAGAAATCGGAATCTGTTCCATCAAAAGAATAATCTTGAGGTGGTCAGAGCAGTGGATGGAACACATTCAACTTCTGGACCCATTACAGAAGAGATGGAAACTATTAAACTATTGGGTCTGAAAGGACATCAAGAGTTTTTAAGATTCAATTTGAATGATGCTCCTCAATTTCAACTAATACTAGGGTTGCAATGGTTAACAGAGCACAATCTGAGAATTGATTGGGAGAGACAAACTGTAGAGATATCTTCCGAATATTGCAAGAAACATTGTTTTCATGGGAAGAGAACAAAGTCTGAGGGTTTGCCTGATTCCGAATCAGCTCAGCTTTCCAGTATGATTTGTGTCATGGAATTGAAAGAAATTCCGAAGGAATATCAAACCTGGCTCATGTTTTTGACAAAAGGAATATGGAAAAATGTCCACCTCATAGTGAATATGACTGCAAGATAGAGTTGGAACAAGCGCCGATTCTTCCTTCTAGCAGTATTTTTGCCCTTACTGAGGCCGAACATCAATACCTCAAGATGTATTTAGTAGATTATCTAAGTAATGGGTTTATCTGACCATCTCAGTCCCCTGCATCATCTCCATTATTTCGCCTTCCTGAGAAGGATGGGAGTCTTCGCACCTGCATTTTAATTATTATTATTATTTGTCAAGCGCAAGATGAATCATCCCCATTGGGAACTCTCAGCGCCACAATAACAGGCAAAAGGCGTGGAGACAGCTAGTTAGTGGTTTAACATCCAGGTTTTAGGAGGTTTTTTGAATTGTGTGAGGTTAGTGCAGGAGCAAATATGAGCGGGAAGTTTGTTCCAATGACAGGGAGCCAGATATGAAAATGAGCGGCCGCCCATTCTGGTTTTGTTTTTCCTCAAGGGGCACAGCAACCGCTGGTCGCTACAGCTAAGTTGATGGGAAGGACTACACGGTTTTAGCTTCTTTTTCAAGTAGCCTGGACCCTTCCCCTGTAGTATTTTAAAGACCAGACACAGAAGCTTAAACACTGCCCATTTCCTTATGGGCAGCCAGTGGAGCAGTCGCAAGAGAGTTCGGATGGTGTCCGAGGGGGTCAATAAAGGGCTAGGGGAGCAGCTGTTTTCTGCACTACCTTCAGCCTTGAGAGTAGACCTTCCCTTATCCTTACCAGTAGGGAATTGCCATAGTCCAGTCTACTTACTATTAGTGCTTGAATCAGAGATTTTCTTGCTGAGAGAGGAATCCTTGGGAATACCTACCTGGGCATTCGCATCAGGCCGAAGCATGTGACCGAGATGCTTTTCACATGTTTATCCATGGAGAGTTTGTTATCCAATAAGACCCCAACATTTTTCACCCATTTTTTTGGGGTAGGAGGTTCACCCAGCTCAGAAGGCCTCCAGTCAGTAGACCAAAACTTGTCCGCCTTTCCGCATAGAAGAATCTCTGTTTTGTTTGTGTTGAGATGCAGAAAATTTGCAGTCATCCACGCAGCCGTTTTTAACATACAGTTTTTAAATTTTTGCCTAGACGTAACGGGGTCTGGTTCAATGGTTATAATCAATTGTGTATCATCTACACATGAGATGGTATCAAAGCCACAAGATCTAATGACAGTGGCCATGGAGGACACATACATCTTAAATAAAGTGGGGCTTAGAATGGATCCCTGTGGGACCCCTTTGTCTACAATCGAGGTCTGAGATGTAAAACAAATCTAATTGGACTAAATGTGTTCTGTCCGAGAGAAAACTTTCAAACCATTTTAGTGCCATTCTGCTGACACCTATCTTTCATAACCTTTGCACTAGGATTCAATGAGAGATGGTGTCAAACGCTGCTGACAGGTCTAGGAGGATCAACATGGTTGGGGTACCCTTATCTAAGGCCAGCTTAATCATATCCGTTACTTCCGTTAGAGCGAATTCTGTTCTATGTGATGCACGGAAACCTGACTGGAAAGGGCCAAGTAAATTGTTCAGTTCATGAAATTCTGTTAACTGCTTATTAACTAATGCTTCCATAATTTTAGGGAAAAAAAGGAAGTGGTGATATGGTCTATAGTTCTGCAGGTCCTGTGGATCGGCCAGGGTTTTTTTTAGTATGGGTCTGATTCGAGCCTTCTTTAATTTCTGGGAGAAGGAGGCTGTAGTTAGTGATAGGTTACAGACTTCAGTAATCGGTGCAGCTAGGGCCGGGTCCAGAGCTGAAAAGATGTAAGGAGGGGCCTGGTCAAGAGGAGAGTCTTATTTAATTTGTACTAGTAGGGCCTGGACTTGCTTCGGAGTGATATCATTAAAAACTTCCAAAGGGGAAGAGATTAGATCTGGAACCTCAATGTTATGCGATACTTCGCTTAGTTCCTCTTGATTGCTAAAAGAGCTGTAGATTTCATCAATCTCTTGATGTAAGTGAAGTGCGAGATCATCACAAATCTTGAGTCAAATGAATAGTTGGATAATTTACCCTAGGGTTAATGAAATCGTTAGGAATCTTGAAACAGCTCTTTGGAGCCTTGAACCAGGTTGCCGTCAACAATCTAAATCCTTTGCCTTTGATTTTACAATTTCTGGATCAAGTGAAAGGAGCGAAAATCTACACCAAGTTGCATCTGGGAGTGGCATACCACTTGGTAAGAGTGACTGAAGGCGTTGAATAGTTGACAGCCTTCTGAACCAAATATGGCCTCTACAAAAATCAAATGATGCCCTACAGTTTGAGTAATGCTCTGGCAGCTTTTCAGCATCTGTTGAATGATGTCCTGTGAGAATATTTGGACCAAGCAGCAGTAGTTTACATCAATGATATTTTGATATTTTCTGAGAACGTAGATGATCATGTGAAACACGTCAGAGCCATTTTGCAAAAGTTACTCCGAAAATCATCTTTATTTGAAATTAGATAAGTGCTCAAATCAAACAAACCCGGTGGAAGTTTTGGGATTTATCCTGTCTGCAGAAGGAGTGGCGAAAGTTCCATCCAAGGTTAAAGTGATAAGGAATTTTTCAAACCCAATGAATGTAAAAGAAGTCCAAAGTTTTGTAGGGTTTTCCAATTTTTACAGAAGGTTTATACCCAACTTTTCCTCGAAGGTCATCCCATCACTCAATTGTTGAAGAAAGAAGTAATATTTTTGTGGACAGAAGAGGCTGAACTAGCTTTTACATTTTTGAAAGAGACATTCACCACAGCTCCCATCTTGATGCATGCAGATCGGAAAGAGGCCTTCTACGGCAAAACAGACACTTCAGATCTTGCAACAGGTGGAGAGCTTTCTCAAAGAGACAGGTCAAATGCACCCAGTGGCTTTTCAATCCAGGAAACTGTCTGCCCCTGAAATAAACTGCTCAATTGTGGATAAAGAACTGGTGGAAACTTTATTGTTTGAATAATAAAAATCATTACAATGGTGAACGTGCGAACAATATAAAACATGTGTCATGAATAGTTATTAAAATATTTTCATTTGGACCCTCATAATGAAGTTAAAAAGTAAGATTTCATCAGAGAAACATTTGAAAATCCTAAAAACCTATTGTTAAAAGTGGTTAAAATCCTTGGTTCTCCATTCCTGTTTTTCCATCTAATCAAACCACATGCAGATATTTGCTCTTAAGAATTAACAATTAATAACTTTGATAGTGCAGTTCATAGTTTGTGGTAAGGATCCTCGGGTTACAGTCCGTTTATGTGATAAGCCCCCTGCATACAACGTTTCAGCGGATTCCAGAGATGCTGGCGAAGAACAAGTCAATTCTACGCCAGGACCATTGTCGGCTATTCTTGTATAATACAGAGGACTATACAAATCGGAAAGAATACAACATGGGAAACCATTGATGGCTTACAGGGTCTCGCAGTTTGTAAATTTTCTTGCTGTTCTTGTAACAAACTTGGTGAACCTGATGTTAAGCCGTGGATTATCCGGGTTCATTGATGCAAGAATAGCCTGACGGCGTGTACGAATACCAAGTTTGTTCCATTCGTTTTTTAACAATTTCCTCCTGTCGTCTTGAGCTGTAGGACAAAGGCATACCACATGCTCGATTGTTTCTGGACTGCTCCCACATCCTCTGCACGTTACGTTTGAATTTGTGCTTTGCCATCTCGGCAGGTGATACAGGAATGGCCATTCACCCATCCTGAGGGCCAAAAATCTTTTTTTCCACAGTGCTGAGTAGGTACATGACAGGTGTGGACCCATGATCCCTGTCTTAAATCCTGATATGACTGTCCAGGCGTGCTTTCGTTGAACCAATTGTGCTCTGTCCAAGTGGAAGGACCAGAGACGGACGTTTCTTTTGATGTGGGATTTAAGTACCTGCTGCGCTAGATTGGAAGCCCAGATTTCTTCGATATCAAGGAGTTTTAAGGAGTCCTGCGAATAACGCCGGTGAGAGCTTCCAATTTGGCAAGCTGAAATTTCCAGCCACAAGAGCGCCTCCAGGCTTTCCTCTCTGGAGCTGCGCAGCTTGTTGCACAGCCTTTGTACAATAGGTTACTGACTCTTGTCCCAGCAAGTTTTGGAGGATGGGAGTTAACTTTGTCTAGTAACTCTGGCAGGTCGGAAATGAAGAGGTTGAAGAGTAGGGGGGCCAACACACAACCCTGCTTAACTACACAAGTTGTTTGTGTTTTCCTAGAGATGTGTGATCTATCCCCAAGCTTTTTGCGAATCCATGTGTTGGAATGTAGTGCGATTATGGCTTGTAATAGCCTTGGTGGAATCCCCCATTTCTGCAGCTTGAGCCATAATCTGTTTCTGGGAACACGATCGAAGGCAGCCTTGAAGTCGACAAAACAGCCATGCATCAGTGTTCCTGAGATGGGCACTTTATCCAACAAGACAGAGATTGCGAGCAGGTTTGGTATGGTGCCTGATTTTTGCACAAATCCTGTCTGGTTGAAAGGTATTAGATGTTTTTTGCGGCCCAGGCCGATAAATCCTGAAGAAGCAATTTAGCGTAGTATTTCGATTCCACGCCCAATAGGGTGATCATCCTGTAGTATTTTGGATACAATCTCTTGCCACCTTTATAGATTGGGTGTATAATAGCTCCTTGCCACGATTCCGGCAAAACTGAGTTAATCCGGCAGTAGGAAAAAAGCGGAGCCAACTTGTTTGCCCAAAATTCTAGGTCCTGTTTAAACAGAGACTGGGGTAGACCGTTTGGCCCTGGCGCTCCATCTGAGCGACCCTCTGTTATAATTCGGGCGATCTTTCCCCTGGTTGTTTCTAGGGTTATTGGAGCGCTTTGTGATGTTTCTATGGGCTGTGGCAGAGATTCCGTATCGGTTGTTGTTAGTGCCCTTGTGTGTAGTTTGGCGTGGATTCCTGATGTCTTCACATCCATTATGCCTGATAATTATTCAATTTTGGGTTGTAGAGCAATGGCTGATGGTTTAACCAATAGGGTTTATTTTTCGGGTTCGTCAAAATTAGTTATTAGATAGGATACCCATTCAATTTCAGAGATATTCGTGCTGCTTTGTCCTCCTTGTTTGCGTGTTTCAGAATTAACAAGTGACCAGAAAGACTTTGGATTGTCATTCTTGCTTGCATGTATCAGTTTTATCCAGAACTGCTCAGATCATTTCTTTTTCTGAAAATAAATATTGCATTTCGGAGGGCTTTTTGAGCTTGCTTGAAGTTGTTTAGATTATGATCTACTCCTGGGAACCTGCGTGCCTGTCTTAAGGCCCTGTTACAGGCTGATTTTAATTTCCTGATTTGGCCGGTTGTTTGGCCTGATTTCCTTTTTCAGTTTTTCGTGTGATACTTGGATATTTCTTGAGCAGTTCTTGGTAGAAGACTTCCCATAATGTAATGGGCCGTGGCGTGTCAATACTCGAGCAATCATGCTGAGATCTACATTGGCTCATTATTGCTGGAATGGTTTAGTCAGTCCATTTCAGCCTTTTGAGATTTTCAGTGTAGTTACCTTCTGTGGTCTGGCTGGTCACGGCATGATGGGTTAGGTGAAATGACAGAGTGGTCACTTGGGGGTGATGGTCACTGTGTCCTCGAACTGCTATGGCATAATTCTCGATGAAAGGGAGGATTTCCCTACTACAGATGGTGTAATCTAGAAACAAATGGGTTTGACCGTTTGATCTTGTCCAGTTAGGAGGATTGTCCTCGGGGAAGCGACCATTTATGATTGTGTAGCCCAAAGCAATAAGTTGTAGCACCATGTATTCGCCTAGTTTGCTGTATTTATTGCCAGCGGGTTTTGTTTGTTCCATGGTGTCTGGCCACGGTACGTCGAACTCTTCCGGAACTTCTTGAAAAAGATTTGTATTGTAGTCACCAGATATTATGCAGGCTGTCTTTTGTAGTTGCTTTGTATATTACACAGAACCTGGATTAGATGGTTAAACTTCGTTTTTTTCTCCCTGGCGCTTGGTGAAATATAAATGTTGATCAGGATCAATTGTTCAGTCTGTGTAGAGTTGCTAATCAATAAGCCAGAAATCCAGTCTTCTTCAAATGTCAATTGTTTTATATTAACATTTAACTTGGTTGAAATGTAGATCGAAAGGCCGCCACTGGGTCGGCCGGACTTGTGCAACTTCTGGGCGAGTGTTCTATACTCCAGGTAACCTTCTAGTGGAAAGCTAACCAAAGACCATGTTTCCTGCAGTAGTATAACCTTGTGATCTTTAAGAAAATGTATCATGTCTATGGATTGAAGTTTTAATGGGAGGCCATTGATATTCCATGAACAAATTAAAAGACCGGGTTGGGTTCAATTGTGGTTACCGCCGTCCAGGGCCGCTGGCAGCCAGGCCCAGTCTGCTGCTGTGGTTTTTGCCTCCTAAATTTTTGGGTGGCTCACCCTTACTGGGGAACAGCCTTTGGCTGATCTTAAGACTGAGAGGGATCGTGGACCCTGATTATCTGGTATGGCCGAGGATTTTGCCAGGACCAAAGTATACCATGGTTCATCTTGCAGTACGACTTTAATGCCCCATTTGTTGAATAGGGCTAACCTTGATATTACTTCCTCCTTGAGTGCTACAGTTGAAAAGGTGATTAGCGTTGGTTCTATGAACTGATTGCTTCTCATCGGCTGAAACTCAATTGAGATTATTTTGTTGGATTCAATGTGACACAATTCAGGGATACATTTAAAAAGTTTCAAAATGTTCGCTCTGTTTAAAATGTCATGGGGTCCTTGACCATGATATTCAGGAACAAATAACAGGTTTTTTTTTTAATTGTTTGGTGTGGGGTCCTGGCAAGGGGTCTTATGGTTATCTTTGACAGTTGTTTGGGATAGGTCAATTCTCCTTTGAATGTGGGGCTATTGTAGCCTGTGTTCCGCATATTCTCCGGTGGTCTTGTGATTGTCTTCGACCCTGATTTGCAATAGGTCGGTTCTCCTTGGTATGTATGGCGGTTGTTGCCCATTTCCCCTGTCTTCACCTCGAAGATTATAATCAACTTTGTTGGGTAAAGATTTGCCCGTTTGCGATGTTTCCGGGATAAAGAACTGTTGGCGGTTAAAGTTGCCTTTCAAGATTGGCGACCTTATATGCTCGGAGCAAAGCATGTGGTAACTGTCTTTACTGATTATCGTAATCTTCAGTTGTTGAAGTCTGCCAGAACGCTCACTCCTTGACAATTAGGGTGGTTTTACTTTTCTGATTTAAATTTTGTAATAACATACAAGCCAGGAGCCATATATGGTAAAACCAATGCTCTATCATGATTACATGTGTCTGAAGATATTTAGGCTCTTCAAGCAGAACCCATCCTTCCGTCAATGAAGATTGTTTGTGTCACTCGGTTTATCCCATGAAAGATGTGGAATAATGGGCAAATGCAGATTCAAGAAGAAAAGCTGAGAATAATATTCCCTACTTTGAGAATACCCTTCACTTACCTACAAAAAACTCCAGAACAAGGCATTAAAGAGTTGCCATGAGGATCCAATGGCAGGCAATAAAGGAATAAAAAGACCATAGGTATGGTTAAGCAACACTTTTGGTGGCCTGACATGGTTGCTCACATAGGACAGTATGAATCAACTTGTGAAAGCAGCATAAAAGGAAAAACAAGTAGACAAGCACCCCATGGGTTCCTACAGCATTTACCTAATGCACCTCATCCTTGGCACACTGTGTCAATGGATCTAATTGTGGATCTCCCATCCAGTCAGGGGTACAATGCGATTTGGTTTTTGTCTACTCCTTCTTATAGATGAGTCACTTTCTTCCATTGAAATCTATTCCAACGGACTCTCAGTTAGTTCAATTGCCTAATCAACAAATAGTTAGATCACATGGTACACCACAGGCCATAATCTCAGATTGGATACCACAGTTTGTGTCAACATTTTAGAAACAGTTAATGCACAATTTGGGAGTTGATATTCAATTCTCCACCAGTTACCACCATGAAACTGATGACAAACTGAGAGTTAATCAGGAATTGGAAGAGCATTTGCGACTGTATCTTTTAGAACAGGAAGGGAATTGTTCAAATCTGCTTTGGACCGCAGAATTTGCTTATAATAATGCAGATCATGATTCGACAGGTTATACCCCATTTTATTATAGCACAGGAACACACCCAAGCATAGTGTTAGGGAAGAGTGATGATTCAGTTCCAGCAGTGAAGGATATGATAAAGAACTTGCATTGCACTTACAAAATGGCACAAAAAATGTGTCAAAGGCTAAGGCATCATATAAAAGGTATGCAGATAGGAAAAGGAGAGCAGGACCAGTTTATGTGGAGGGAGATCAAGTCTGGTTGTCTTTTTGTCATCTTCATTTAAAACGTAATCAAAAATGTAAACCCAGATTTATTGGTACATTTACAATTGAGAAAATAATCAATTCAGTGGCAGTAAAGTTACAGCTTCCAAAACAGTGCTGTATAATGTATAAATCTTTATTGCTTGATTACTTAAAATCATTGCAATCACAACAACTTCACATCGCAATCAAAATACCTAGATTACTCATTAAAAATTCATTTACAAAGACATCTTCCCAGGACATAATATAAAAACTATCCGATATATACAATTTTAAAACTTATCAAAAGAATAGAATTAATTCACATAACATCAATAATTACAGAATAACATGTACATTTTATATTTTAAAGGTGACGTTGTGCACAAAATACTATTTCCTTATACAAATGCAAAAATTCCTGAAACCAAAAATGTTCTAATGTACATTTCCTGCACAAATTACATTTCAAAGTACTAATGTGAATTCATTGCCGCAACCATCATATCAAAGCAATAATAAAGAGCGTCATTTTACTATGAAGTGCTAATATGCAATTATTGTACTAACCATCACATTAAGTCAATTATAAAGTGCGTCAATTTACAATAGTAGTGGCACGCCTATTTTTAAGATGTCACGTTATCACCCTTATAACATTATTATTAAGTGATAAAACGTATATGCCAGATAATACTGGAGATCTACCTTATTGTATCAAAGATTCTTCCACTGCCAATAACAATTTTACTAAATGACACAATAATTGAATCGATTCACCAGATAAAGACATGATTAATGCCCGAGGAGCAGATCTAACCCCGCTCTCCAAGAAATGAGGTCTCAAAACTGTACGTCAAAGCTTAATCAACTTGGGGCACACACACACAATATAGACAAGAGTTTCCTGTGGCCGAGCACAAAGTCTACAATAAGAGTCGAGCCACTGCTTAATCCACGACAGTTTAAAATCCACTCAGTTTTTCATGTAGCACTCTTAAAGAAAAACCCTCCGAATGTAAGGTTGCAAGAATCACCCATGTCAATAAGAGTAGATTCAGAAGAGGAGTTTGAAGTTAACAGAATTTTAGACACCAAGATCTCTAGGCACTAATTGTATTATCTGGTTGAGTGGAAGGGTTTTGTGCCAGAGGAAATATCTTGGGAGCATTCTCTCATGTTCATGCTCCTAGGTTAATAAGACATTTTATTAATACTAAAAGAAACCAAAATCCGTAGGAGCCTTCTTGGAGGGAGGTACTGTCAAGAGCATCATGGACAGTGCATGGTTTCAGAATTATCAAACCTGAAGATATGGTCGTTTTAGAAGGGCGTCAAAATACCCACATTGGAAAAGGTTTTCCACTGCAACTAAGACTGCATTAAGACATTTTCTACGCCTACTGAGAAGTTCACCAGATAAGAATTCAGGAAGGGAGACGTGCTTCCAAGATTTTGATTAGCGATCTAGTGTTTCCTGGCGCGCGGAGATCGAAGAGCGAAGTGCACACGCTCTAGCGAGGAACGTCGCACTTCAACTGAAATCTGTGAGGCACCAGTATTATTTCACCCCAGCACGGTTTTTCGGAGGAGGATTCATGGCTTTTTCCAAGACTGAGTTAGTATCTTAACACAGATCTTGCGTAGCGCATTTCGAATGAGTGTTTCTGACCTTTACTGGCATCAATTAGTTTTTTTCAGGGTGCATGTGTGGTGTTTTTTTAATTTTACCTATTTCCCTTAACATCAGTCAGTGTAAATAAAAGCACTGGTGAAAGTAGACTATTTATTAATTTCCTAGAAAAAACTTGAGCTCGAGTAAGAATTAATTTTTCAAAAAACTTGTGAGGTAAATTCAAGCAAAATCCAACATTTTACAGAGAGAATTCTTCGGCTTGAGTCCTACAACTATTGTATCAGCTGTATAATACAAAAGAGATGCAATTGCCTACAGTCTATTGAGTAATTAGAGTATAAATAGACATGATATATTTCAGAGTGTAACTGAAATAGGAAGGTTAATAAGGCATGCTTGTATGACTCTTTATCCTATGCAGGTACAATGTGACAGAGCCCAAAAAGAAGAATAGAAGACGGTTGAATAGAAGAACATTTTCTCCTCTGCAAGGCAGTCTCTCTTTTATCCACTTCCCCTTCCCCCTGCTGTTGCCCAAACCAGGAGATAGTGTCTGTTGTTGGGAATATTAGTAGAGGGACTTTAGGTCCATCTTTGACTCCTGTGGAACTTGATACAGGTACCTTCTGACATACTGTTGTTATTTTGTGCTCTGTTGTCAATTGCATTTTGTTTTCAGCTAGCCGGCCCACCTTGCCACTTGCTTTCCTGCGACTTTGCCACACCTGCCTTGCGAAACCCAGTACCTAGCGCCCTGCCCAGGACTTACTTGATAGAGGATGCAGCATGGAGATGCTAACAGCACGCCGAAGGCATACCAAAGGTAAACCTGTCTGTGCCCATTCATGCCTGGGTGGCAACTTGTGCCAGGAGCCCTGTTCTTCCACCCCACAAAGCTAGGCAGCCGCAGACCACCGAGCCCTAGATTGGTGGCGCATCAACAACAACTGCTTGCACACATCCCCAAACATCACCAAATGACCATTCTGCTACCAGCAATGCCACTTCACCTTCAACACATCAACAACACCGAAGACACCACAAACCCTACTGTGTCCACCACAATCAATCAATCAAACAATATATAGAGCGCGCTACATACCCGTGAGCGTCCCAAGGCGCTGGGGGGACGGGGGCTGCAGCTAGTGGTCGAAGAGCCAGGTCTTGAGTAGTCTCCTGAAAGTCTGAGGGTCTTCTGTCTGCCATAGGTGGAGAGGGAGGGAGTTCCATGTCTTGGCGGCGCAGTAGGAGAAGGACCTGCCTCCGGAGGTGGTTCTGTGGATGCGTGGGACGGCAGCCAGGGAGAGGTCGGCGGAGCGGAGTCTCATGTTGGGTGTGTAGAATGAAAGTCGGTTGTTGAGGTATGCCGGGCCGGTGTTGTGGAGTGCCTTGTGTGCGTGGGTAAGGAGCTTGAAGTTGATGTCGATGGGGAGCCAGTGCAGGTTTCTCAGGTGGGGGGTGATGTGGTCTCGGTGGGGGACGTCGAGGATCAGGCTTGCGTAGGCGTTCTGGATTCTTTAAAGTCTGCTGAGGAGTAGAGGGCGTTGCTGTAGGCGATGAGGGCGTGTGTGACGGTCTTTCGTGTGTCGGTAGGGATCCATCTGTAGATCTTGCGGAGCATGCGGAGGGTGTAGAAGCTGGTTGAGGAGACTGCATTAATCTGGTTGGTCATGGTGAGTTTCGAGTCAAGGATGACTCCCAGGTTGCGTGCGTGGTTGGTTGGTGTAGGGGCGGTGCCCAAGGAAGTGGGCCACCAGGAGTCGTTCTAGGCTGAGGGGTTGGGTCCGAGGATGAGGATCTCTGTCTTGTCCGCATTAAGTTTGAGCTGGCTTTCTTCCATCCAGTCTGTGACCACTTTCGTGCCGCGGTGGAGGTTGGCTTTGGTGGTGCGGGGTTCGTTGGTGAGGGAGAGGATCAGCTGGGTGTCGTCGGTGTAGGAGATAATGTTGAGGTCGTGGAGTCTGGCGATGCGTGCAAGTGGTGCCATGTAGATATTGAAGAGCGTCGGGCTGAGGGATGATCCTTGCGGGACACCGCAGATCGTCTTGGTGATTCCGGAGTGGAACGGGGGAGGCGGACTCTTTGGGTTCTGTCGGAGAGGAAGGAGGTGATCCAGTCCAGGGCCTTGTCGTGGATCCCTGCATCGTAGAGGCGTGTGCGTAGTGTGTGATGGCAGACGGTGTCAAAGGCAGCGGAGAGGTTTCAGGAGGATGAGGGCCGCTGTCTCACCATTGTCGAGCAGGAGTCTGATGTCGTCTGTGGCAGCGATGAGGGTGGTCTCGGTGCTGTGGTTCTTGGGGAAGCCCGACGGGGAGGAGTTGAGGATGTTGTTGTCTTCTAGGTAGCGTGTGAGCTACACTGACCAAGACCGGCACGACACAACTCCGGGGCATTCTCCTCAACGTACGATTGCTCAGCAAATCTGCCACAGAGATATGGGATGAAACCTCATCTTTCACCTGAAACCTACCTCCATGCTGGATATCACCATTTTCCACCACCAAAGGCTAAAATATAACGCACCAGGAAAAAAGCAACAAAGTCCCTTGTGATCTTGGTGTGGGACCAATGATGAAGCAAGCCACAGGTGTTATATGTGGGTGAAGACCCAAAAACATATATACAAATGTATATCCAAGAAATGTGGCGTGGGCACTAATTTACCTGGGTGCTATCTGCACACTCAATTGTGATTTTTTAAACGTCCATGCACACCACAATGCAATAGGTATAATAGAGGATTAATTGGTTGCACCCTCCCTTTTGTGAGTTGGTGTTGTGGACCATTAAGACCCAAGAAAGACTTCCAGAGAAAAAGGAAAGCCATGCTGGACCCTTGGACTTTACAGGGCTACCCGCAACATCTATAAATCAATCCTTGATTTTTAAAGTTCTGCAAATAACCTGTGAGAGTCTCAAGGTGCTGGAGTTTCTAATTGCTTTGTGGTGATCTGTTCATTCAAACAGCCAGCTCTTGAGTCCTTTCCTTAATTGTGAGAGCGATGATGCAGTTCTAAGGTGCAGGAAAGATTGTTCCAAACTCTGGCCACCAGGTGTAAGAAGAAGCGTCCTCCGCTGTTGCCTTGATGGATCCAGGGGATACCTAGGAGGAAGCGGGAGGAGTATTGTATGTGTCTGGTCGGTTCGTGGAAGGTAATGAGTTTGCTGATGTATGCAGGTTCTTCTTTGTGCAGGGCTTTCCATGCACGCGTCAATACCTTGAACTAGCAACTCTTCTGGATTGGAAGCCAGTGTAACTTCTTGCGGTGGAGTCTGATGTGGGTCTATCTGGGGAGGTCGATGATGAGCCTTGCTTCTGAGTTTTGTATTGTCTGCAGTCTCCTCAGGAGGTGTGCTATGATTTCTATGTAGAGTGTGCTTCCGTAGGGCCTGTTTGACGGTCCTTTTGGTGTTGACTGTAAGTCACTTGAAGATCTTGTGGAACATTCACAGGATGTGAAAGAAAGCAGGTGAGACTGTGTTTTCCTGTTTTTTCATAGATAACTTGTTGTCCAAGATGATGCTGAGGTTGCGGGCTTTCTATCAGGGCATGGTATGGGATGAGTTCAGCAGACCACAATGCATTGTTCCATGGTGATGTGTTGTTATCAAAGATGAGGACTTCTATCTTGTCTGAATTGAGCTTGAGACAGGTGCCCTTCATCCAATCCACAACGTTCATCATACAATTCTGGAAGTTGCCACTGTTCGTGGAGGGGTTTTCTGACAGTGAAAGGATGAGTTGGGTATTGTCGGCATAGGAGATGATGTATCGTCAGTGTGATTTGATGGTGTTGGCCAGAGGGGTCATGTGTGTTTTGAAAAGGATTGGACTGAGGATAGTCCTTGAGGGTACAGCAGATAATTTTCTTGGGTTCCTTGATGAATGATGGGAGAAGGACTCTCTGGATTTTTCCCGTGAGGTATGAGACGATACATTAGAGAGTGTCTCCCTGGATTCTAATGTGGTTGAGTCTGTTGATCAGTATGTGATAGGAGACAGTGTTGAAGGCAGCTGCTAGGTCGAGAAGTATGAGGGCTTGCATTTCACCATGGTACCGGAGGGCCCTGATGTCATTATTTTCTAGCACTTGCTTAGCTTGATACAGCTTTTGATAGCCCATTCCGGGTTTTGCGGAGAGCTGAGAGCATCAGGAGGCCAGACCGAGAGATAGCGAGCAGCGTGAAGAAGTGGGAGCATTGCACGGGAGCCAGGAGTGCAATCCACCCCTGTGCAAGAGAGCTTTGTCCAGACACCACCGCCGGTCACAGGTCCCAGATACTGTTGCATTGTCGGAGCATTCCCCCAGCCTTAGCTCCCCTCAGCAGCCGCCATTAGTGAGTGTGTGCCCTTGGGGGCACGGTGGAGGTGGCCTGAATAGTTCAGGTGCAGCCTGTGATCCTACCTCGAGTGCCCCGTTTGCCACAACTGGCCCCGCTTGCCACTTGCCACAACCCTTCCTTTTGACACTAACTTGTGCCACTGCAACAAAGCAGATATTAAGCAGGCTTCCAGTGGCAGAGGGAAGGAGGAAGGTAGAAAACACCAGAGGAATTCTTTTCCACTCGGATCTAAGGTACGAAAGGGGCTAGAGGTAAGGGTTGGTGTATAGAGGTGAGGGAACCAGGGTGGCAGCAGAATCCCAGCAAGGTTGGGTGTGGTTTGTGGCACTCCCGAGTGCTCACTCTCAGTTTTGCTCTTGCCCTGGGTTTTTACAACTTTAAGACACTGCTCAAAACCAGAAGATAAAAGAGGATCCTAGAAAGAAGGAAAGAATATAGAAAGCTATAAACTAAGCTTTTTACAATTTGTGCAAGGGACTATTGTCACGAGACACGATCCACAGTGAGAACCCCCGTAGCAAAATGGTGTATGAAAAATTGAGATCACAAACAATTTTCATGAAAAGATTGGGGACCGAACAAGCAATAAGAAAGAGTGCTGGAAAGAGAGCCCGACTAGGAATCTCTGTAAGGTGTTCTTCTTAGTTTCTTTCAGAAAGTGTTGGTACTGGTTGAGTCCTGTTTTGAAGGTGGCATGGTCTCCTGTCTTTTGGCTGGTTTGCCACTTCAGTTCTAGTTGCTGGCAGTTTATTTATTTATTTATTTCAATTTGTATAGCGCGTTATCACCCGGGGGTCTCTAAGCGCTTGTACCAGACAAAACATGCATTTGGTGGATTTCAGCTCCACTGTTAACCAGCTGGCTGTTCTGGCAGGTCCTTTGGATCTGGCTGGCATGGCGGGTGCCAATGTGTTGACAGTTTCTGTGATGCACTGAAAGTGGTCCTTCACTGCTTCTTCTGGGTTTGATGTTGTGTCAGGGAGGTGGGAGTTGAGTAACAGTGGGATGTCAACTACGGGGGCAGTGGCTTATCTGGATGCCTGTGGTAATGTCAATTTCAATTTTCAATTTCAAGACTTTATTTCGACTTCATGAAGAAACTTTAAAAGTAAACATAGACAATTTTTAAAAAGACATTGGAATTAATCAACCATAAAATCACAATACATGTTTACAAAATTTTTCTAAAACCAAATTCCATCAATATCTATTTCTGATCACCAAAGCTGATCTAATAAAGTTTAAAACTGCATTATTTTTAAAAAAAGAGAAAAGGGGATCAGGGAAACCAAAAACTTTTCGTAGCTAGAAAAAAAATATTATACGAAATTCTAATGAAAGAAGAAACAGCATTTTTACGTTGGCCCTTGTGTTCTTGATATCTGGGTGGATGGAAAGCTTGGATAAAAGTCATGTAAGTCCCAGATACAAATTGGGCCATCCCCCTCTTTATACTTGCAGGATCGTAAGTAAGGGGCTGTTTTCCTTTGCTTGAACCTAATTAGGACCAAGTCCCCTGGAATGTTTTTTGGCAAAGTGCCCAACCACCCCACCCTCCTAACACTTAAGATCCCCCCATCTAGGTCAGGTGGCAGAGGTCTGTTAGTCTGTAACCAAAACATGGCCTTATGTAGTAAGTCTTGGCGTGTTTCAACTTTTCCGTGAGTTAGTGGTGGAATCCCGGAGACAACGGTCACATAGGGGGCGGCTTCGGGGGTAGGTTTATTCGTGGCATTCTAATAGGTTCAATTTTTGCCTCAATGTGGTTTGTTTGTACCAACGATATAGTTTGAGAATGCGCATTCCTGCGGGAATTCAGTATGGGTTTTTCCAGGGCAATGAGGGGGATCGGAGGGTCTGATGATGCTGGTTTGGTTCCTGATGGAATATGTGTTTTAACTATCAGTTCAATGTTAGATATCCTGTCCCCCAGATCGTTGATTTTTTCCACCAATGGTGAAATTAGGGAGGTTAATAGGTGCTCGAGCTGGGCCAATAAAGTTGGTTGTGGGAATGATGGGGAATTTTCCATTTTTCCATGCTCCATATCCCCCGACACAAAGCTGACATTGGAGTAGTGCTGAGAGGGACTGGGGCATAGTTTTGGAGTTTTGGCTGTCTTCCCGTTGATGATGGCATCATCGGTCTTTCTTTTGGTGTTCTGCCCACCCGGTAGTGCTATGAGTGGAGATTGGAGTTTGTTAACACACAGAGGTGACATCTGCAGGGTGGCGTTAAAAACCTCTGGGTTGGTGTCTGTGCTTATGGAGGGTAAAAGGTCAGGGATATATTGAGTTCCACACATGGCATTAAGCTCCTCCCAGATAGACATGGTATGATGCAAAATAGCAAACAGTGGGCTGATAGAAATGGTAAGGGGAATCACAGTACCTCTTTGATGAAAAGGAAAAGTAAGGGTGGTGGCCCGTCCCGGCCTCTTTGTGCCTCTGAGGGCCACAGAGGACCCGCCCTTTGCCCGGGCTTAGCCCGGCGCCGTCCCGCGCGCGTCCCACGGGGTGGGAGGTGTTCCGCGTTCTTGAGGCACCTCCAGGCGCAGCGGGAGCGTCACGAGCGCGCCAGGTCCCGGGGCTGCTGGGAAATGTGGTTCCTGGTTCCCGGTTTGGCCTGGAGCGTCCCTGGTTTGTTGTCGCGTTTGCCGTTTCCCTCACGGCTGGATAGGTGAAGGGTTTTCCTGGCTGCTCCCCCCACGGCTCCCCACCGCCACAGGTAAGGTTTTCTGAGATGCCCCCAGGCACGCTCGGTGCTCCGCGTTCTTGAGGCGCCTCCAGGCGCAGCGGGAGCGTCACGAGCGCGCCAGGTCCCGGGGCTGCTGGGAAATGTGGTTCCTGGTTCCCGGTTTGGCCTGGAGCGTCCCTGGTTTGTTGTCGCGTTTGCCGTTTCCCTCATGGCTGGATAGGTGAAGGGTTTTCCTGGCTGCTCCCCCCACGGCTCCCCACCGCCACAGGTAAGGTTTTCTGAGAAGCCCCCAGGCACGCTCGGTGCTCCGCGTTCTTGAGGCGCCTCCAGGCGCAGTGGGAGCGTCACGAGCGCGCCAGGTCCCGGGGCTGCTGGGAAATGTGGTTCCTGGTTCCCGGTTTGGCCTGGAGCGTCCCTGGTTTGTTGTCGCGTTTGCCGTTTCCCTCACGGCTGGATAGGTGAAGGGTTTTCCTGGCTGCTCCCCCCACCGCTCCCCACCGCCACAGGTAAGTTTTTCTGAGTTGCCCCCAGGCACGCTCGGTGCTCCGCGTTCTTGAGGCGCCTCCAGGTGCAGTGGGAGCGTCACGAGCGCGCCAGGTCCCGGGGCTGCTGGGAAATGTGGTTCCTGGTTCCCGGTTTGGCCTGGCACGTCCCTGGTTTGTTGTCGCGTTTGCCGTTTCCCTCACGGCTGGATAGGTGAAGGGTTTTCCTGGCTGCTCCCCCCACGGCTCCCCACCGCCACAGGTAAGGTTTTCTGAGATGCCCCCCTGTGGTAATGTCGTTGGCAGCTGTTGTCAAGGCCCTGAGCTCTTAGGGCAGGTTGAGTGTGTTAGGTCACAGCAATGCAGAAGATGGCAGAAGCTTGTGCTGCTCTTTATAAGTTAAAACCACATTTCCCACAAAAGCATGATAGCAGTTATGCATGTGCCAATGTATTCACCGGGAAAGAGCATGACTGGATTGTTTTCTTCTTTTTCTGTCCTTGCACTGCCTCCAGTGACTGTCAATAGGGTAAAGGGCATGAGCGTGGGTAGGTGTTAAAGAAGGCAGCCCGTGCGCACAGTTGTGCAAAAGGAGCTAGTGCGCATGGTGTCAGTGTTGCTACGTTCTAAGATGGTGAAGTGGATGCTTTAGTGGTCGGTCTAGGTGTGCTGTGAGATGTGCTCTTACTTGACTCTTTCGCTCAACTTGAAAATGGGTCAAGCGTGTGTCCTGCGATTTGAGTAAGGTCGGTGGCAAGTTGCTTGAGGCTGATGTTGCTCATGCTTTCCAGGAGGTCATTGCGTTGGAGTCACTGGGGTCATCGAGGTGGAAGTTAAGATCCCCTTTGAAGATGTAGTGCTCGGAGGCAATGAGTTCTGGGATGGCACTGCAGAAACAGGGGTGTGGTCCTGGTAGTTTGTAAGTGAAGGTGCCTTTAAGGGTGCATTTTTCCAGCTGTGTTGAGGTGGAATTTGAGATGCTCTATATCGAGGTTGAGTGATCTAAGTAGGTCATACAGCGGATGGTGTCCTTGCAGCTGATCACAATTCCACCTCTGTGTTTGTTGGTTCAGTCCTGGGGTGTTACCTTGTAGCCTTTGGGTGGTGATGGTGAACGCCAGTGCAAAATCGGGGTTGAGCCAGCTCTCTGTGAGGAAGATGACATTTGGGGTGAGAGATTGTCTACCAGATCTCCATGACTTGTGTAGCGAGTGATCATGCATTGAGTAGAATATATGGGAGTTGTGCCGTGGTGGTCTCGTCAGCATCGTGGACGTAGTTGTGTTTGTTGAGTCTCCCGCATTTTTGGTTGCTTCGGTGTTGCAGGTGAAGCAGCAGTGCTGGGAGGAGAATAGTCCTCTGCTGGTGTGTGTGAATGCGCAAAAGCATTTGTTGTTGTTGATGTGCATGGGGTTCAGTGCTCTGAGGTCTTCAGTGATATAGCTACATGGGGTGGGAAAACTAGAGCTCCTGGCGCTGGGCATTCTCAAGGTGTAGATGGACTTATCTTTGACTTACCATTGGTGCGGCCATGCTGCAGCATCCCTTAGGTAGGAACTGGGGGGCGGGTGGAGGGTGGAGGAAGGTGTGCTAGGTGACAGGATGTAAGAGGTAGGAGTGGTGAAACGTCAGGAAAGCAAGTGAAGAGGCAGAAAGGTTCGCTGAAAACAAAATGCAAATTACAGCAGAACACAAAAAAACAATAGTAACATCAGTAAGTGCAATGGGGATAAAATGTTTTCTATTGGAGGAACAGATGCGATAGGTGGTGGTGGAGGTGCTGACGAGATGAAGAAGTAAAAGGTGTTGCAGAAACCAAAGAAGAGTCCTTTTTTGATGTTTTTGGTTTGGACGCCTTCTGATGTCTTCTTTCCACATGCACCAACCTTGTGGAATGAACTCGCCAAAAGTGTTTTCTCATTCCTGTGGTACTGAACCAGTATTGTTTCATATTCCCACAGAATTTTTTTTTATTGCATAGGTTGCAGGCATAACGTTTCGAACCATCCAGTTGGGAATGAAAAATAAAACCCATGCAAAGGATTCCTTAAATTTCTTCTCCCACTCCACCTCTACTTCCTCCTCTTGCAACACACAGGATCATCTCGTTCAGCTATTGCAGTTCAGCAAATGTTCAGTGATGGCTTCTGAACAAAAGATATTCCCTCAGCCAAAGAGAGCAACTTTCTTCTTTGAAGATAATAAATTGCATGGGGCTAAAGAGTGTACACTTCAGAGTTCTAACCAAATGTAATACTGGTTTGGGAAAGCTGTTATATCCTTCATTCATTCTTTGTATTTCCCTTTTAAATGTGTTTCCCTTTTATGCATGTTCTATTCCTTTAATTATGGCACATGCCTTACAGTTGTGTATGACATCACTTAGAATTGTATTGAGACCATTCTGGTTATGAACCTGGCTGTAAGAAGTACTGTGCTCCAGAAGATTAAAACCTCTTTCAATTTATCCTGGATTTGGCTTCTTCTTTGGAACTTAACATTGGGGACGAGGAGAACCTAGTACCTGCTACTATTGGGAGCCCAGGAGCGGTACAATTACTTTGGGATTTATTACTATTTTTTTTAACTCTTATCGTGGATTTCGTGGATTTTACTAACTGATTTCCATCTCCTCACCTTCGGAGAAATCTCTGCGTGCTGTTTGGGAATTTCTGGAGTTTTCCCATCATTTTATATTCAATTTTGAGCGTTTTAGCAATTTCACTCGCAAAGATTCCATGTTACCTGATTCTATATTTAAAAATCGCACTGTTTGTCGTGCACGTGTGGGCCCCGAGATGACAATTCTTCTGACAAGAGCTGCGGAGCTTCAGACGTCAGCTGCCGTGATTCCTTTGCAGACGTCAGCTGCGGTGATTCAGACGTCCGCTGCCGTGATTCCTTTGCAGACGTCAGCTGCGGTGATTCCCTTGCGGCGTGTGACGTCGACACGCTCTACATAAACGTCAGCATCAGCGTCGGCGGCATTTTGAAATCTCCATGACAACCCCGATGCGCACGGGAGCGCATTAATTTTCTTCAATCAATCAATCAATCAATGACACTTATAGAGCGCGCTACATACCCGTAGGGTCTCAAGGCGCTGGGGGAGGGGGGGTGCCGCTACTGCTCGAACAGCCAGGTCTTCAGCTTCTTCCTGAAGAGAGGTGGTCTTGGGTCAGGCGCAGGTCGGTCGGGAGGAAGTTCCAGGTCTTGGCGGCCAGGTAGGAGAAGGACCTTCCTCCTGTAGTCGCGCTTCGGATGCGGGGGACGGCGGCGAGGGCGTGGTTGGCTGATCGGAGGTGGCGTTTGGGAGCGTAGAAGTTGATCCGGCTGTTGAGGTAGCTCGGGCCTTGGTCGTGTAGGGCTTTGTGTGCGTGGGTGAGGAGGCGGAAGGTGATTCTTTTGTTGACGGGGAGCCAGTGAAGGTCTCTCAGATGTCCGGAGATGTGGCTGGTTCGTGGGATGTCGAGGATGAGTCTGGCTGAGGCGTTCTGGATCCGCTGGAGTCTCTTCTGGAGCTTGGCGGTGGTACCGGCGTAGAGGGCGTTGCCGTAGTCCAGTCGGCTAGTGACGAGGGCCTGGGTGACGGTCTTCCTGGTCTCGGTGGGGATCCACCAGAAGATCTTCCGTAGCATGCGTAGGATGTTGAAGCAAGCCGAGGAGATGTTGTTGACTTGCCTGGTCATGGAGAGGGAGGAGTCCAGGATGAAGCCCAGGTTGCGTGCATGGTCTGTCGGTTTGGGTGCGGTGCCCAGGGCGGGAGGCCACCAGGAGTCGTCCCAGGCGGAGGGTGAAGAGCCCAGGATGAGGACCTCCGTCTTGTCAGAGTTCAGTTTCAGGCGGCTGGTCGTCATCCACTCGGCTACCTCTTTCATCCCTTCGTGCAGGTTGGCTCTGGCGGCGGCGGGGTCGTTGGTCAGGGAGAGGATCAGCTGGGTGTCGTCGGCGTAGGAGATTATGCTGAGGTTGTGTTGGCTTGCGATGGCCGCGAGGGGGCTCATGTAGACGTTGAAGAGGGTGGGGCTCAGCGAGGATCCTTGAGGGACGCCGCAGATGACTTCGGAGGCCTCTGACTTGTACGGTGGTAGGCGGACTCTCTGTGTTCTTCCGTCGAGGAAGGAGATGATCCATTCCAGCGCCTTGTCCTGGATTCCGACGTTGCTGAGGCGCTGTACTAGGGTGCGGTGGCAGACAGTGTCGAATGCCGCGGAGAGGTCTAGGAGGATGAGGGCCGCTGTTTCTCCGTTGTCCATCAGGGCTCGGATGTCATCGGTGGCGGCGATGAGGGCGGTCTCGGTGCTGTGATTGGCTCGGAAGCCGGACTGTGAGGGGTCGAGGGATCCATTCGTCTCGAGGAAGGCGGCCATCTGCTTGTTGACGGTCTTCTCGATGACTTTGGCTGGAAACGGGAGGAGCGAGATGGGGCGGTAATTCTTGAGTTCGGTGGGGTCCGCTGTGGGTTTCTTGAGTAGAGCGCTGAGTTCGGCGTGCTTCCAGCTCTCAGGGAAGGTGGCGGTGTCGAAGGATGTGTTGATGATGTCTCGCAGGTCGGGTGCAATGACAGCGTCGGCCTTGTTGAAGACGTGGTGAGGGCAGGGGTCGGTCGGTGATCCGGAGTGGATGGAGTTCATCGTGTGGATGGTGTCTTTGGTGCTGATCGGGGTCCAGGCGTGGAGGGTGGTGGTGGGGGGTGGTTGTTCGGTCTTGGTGTGCGTTGGTTGGTTGTTGAAGCTGTTGTGTATGTCCGCGATCTTGTTGTGGAAGTATGAAGCGAGGGAGTTGCAGAGGTTTTGCAATGGGGTGATGTCGTTGTTTCCTGCGCTGGGGTTGGATAGCTCTTTCACGATGTTGAAGAGTTCCTTGCAGTTGTGTGCGTTGTTGTCCAGCCGGTCCTTGAATGCAGTTTTCTTGGCGGCGCGGATCAGCTGGTGGTGCTTCCGGGTGGCCAGCTTGAAGGTGGTCCTGTTGTCCGGTGTAGGTTCCCTTCTCCAGACTTTCTCGAGGGCTCGGCAGTTCTTCTTGGAGCTCTTGAGTTCGTCGGTGAACCACGGAGCTTTCTTGCTGCCGGGTCTGCTGGGCGGGGTCCTCAGCGGGGCGAGCTCGTACGCGCAGATGCTGATCCACTTCGTGAGGTTGTCGGCGGCCTGGCTGGGGTTCGCTGAGCTGGCAGGAGGGTGCTGGCTCAGGGAGGTGGCGAGCTGGTCTGCTGTGATCTTGTTCCAGCTTCTGCGGGCGGCCTGTTGCTGGTGGTGGTGGGTCGTCGTTCTCTTGAAGGTGAAGTGGACGCAGCTGTGGTCCGTCCATTGAAGCTCTGTGGCGTGGCTGAAGTTGATGTCTGTGCTGGAAGAGAAGACTGCGTCGAGTGAGTGTCCGGCGAGGTGGGTGGGGGTGGACACCAGCTGCTTGAGTCCAAGATTGGCGAGGTTGTCGAGCAGGGTGCTGGTGTTGCGGTCGTTGTTGTTCTCCAGATGGAAGTTGAGGTCCCCCAGGAGGATGTAGTCAGCTGAGGGGAGGGCATGCGGGCCGACGAAGTCGGCGATGTCCTCGCTGAATTGTGTGCGTGGTCCCGGGGGTCGGTAGATCAGGGTGCCTCTGAGGGTGGTGTTCGGGTCGGTGTGGATCTGGAAATGCAGGTGTTCGGCGGTGGTCAGGGTGTTGTCGGTGCTGGTCGTGAGACGGATGGTGTTCCTGTGGATGATGGCGATGCCTCCTCCCATCTGGTTGGCGTTTTGGTCCCTCCGGATGATCTTGTAGCCCTCTGGGATGGCGATGGCAATGTCGGGAGCTGAAGAGGCGTTCATCCAGGTCTCCGTGAGGAAGGCAACGTCAGGGGCTGTGGCGTCTAGGAGGTTCCAGAGTTCGATGGGGTGTCTGTGGACGGAGCGGATGTTGAGCAGGATGCACTTGAGGTGGGTGCTGCTGGTGTTCGACTTGGCGGGTGCTGGTGCGAGGCAGGTCCGGATGGAGGTGAATTTGCAGGCGTGGCAGCTGAAAGGTCCGTGGGTGCGTCGTGGTGTGGCTTGGTGGCATTCTGGGAGTCGGCCGGTGTTGAGTGCGATGAGGGTAGCGGCGGAGTACGTCAGGCGGGTAGGTCGGGGTCTTCGTGGGCCAGGGGTCCTGGCGCTGGTCGCGATCCGGTCGCGGACGGGCGCAGACGGGCTTACCTTTGGTGCGCCTTCGGCGCACAATCGGCGCGCCCGCTGCGCGTGACCGCTGCGCGTTCGCACGGTCGCCATATAAGGCGAAGTGCGCGGGTGGGCGGGGCAGCTGGGAGGCGGGAGCGGGGAGGGTACAGAAGGGAAAAGGGGCGTGGTAAGTGGCGGTGGCGGGAAGCGGGGAGGGAGAGCGGAGGTCGGCGAGGTAGGCTGGCAAACAGGAAGGAAAACGCAAAAACGGGCACAAATTTACAATATTACAATAACAGCAGGCACAAAGGGGAGAAAAACAAGACCAAGGCAGAAATAAACAAGCAGTAAGCGCAACACCGGCAGGCGAGCACGGACCACGCTGCTCGGCGGAGGGGGCGTGGTCAGCGGCAGCGAGGCAGGCAGCGAGGCAGTTAGGCAGGGCAGAGGAGCACACGCAGCAGCTGGTAGCCGTGCGGCGCGGGGGTGTCCCACAAGTGGGTCACACTCACCTGCGTCGCACGGTCGCCATATAAGGCCAAGTGCGCGGGTGGGCGGGGCAGCTGGGAGGCGGGAGCGGGGAGGGTACAGAAGGGAAAAGGGGCGTGGTAAGCGGCGGTGGCGGGAAGCGGGGAGGGAGAGCGGAGGTCGGCGAGGTAGGCGGGCAAACAGGAAGGAAAACGCAAAAATGGGCACAAATTTACAATATTACAATAACAGCAGGCACAAAGGGGAGAAAAACAAGACCAAGGCAGAAATAAACAAACAGTAAGCGCAACACCGGCAGGCGAGCACGGACCACGCCGCTCGGCGGAGGGGGCGTGATCAGCGGCAGCGAGGCAGGCAGCGAGGCAGTTAGGCAGGGCAGAGGAGCACACGCAGCAGCTGGTGGCCGTGCGGCGCGGGGGTGTCCCACAAGTGGGCAAGCTTCTCAACGCTGATGCGCACAGCAGCGGCGCATGTAATTTGCTTTACAAATTCAACCCCTGTACACGGCTGAATATTACTTTAACTTGAATATTTCTTCAAAGTGCATTCCGCCGGTTTCTTTGCGGGAGACCATTTTGAGTTTGAGTCATGAAAGTCATGTTGGTATCCCCTCAATGAAAAGACCTATTAGGTCTTTGTTTTGGAGGCCAGGAGTAGACAGGTTTGTTGACAAGTTGGTTAGGGAGTGCCCGGAGTGTGTTAGTAGCGAGAAATCTCTCAGATGCAGTCCTGCTCCTCTTATTCCTGTTAAGTGGCCAGAGTTTCCGTGGCAGAAAATTGGTATAGATTTTGCAGGGCCTTTTAATTTCTTGCCACAGAATTGTAGGTTCGCCATTGTTATGGTGGATTACCATTCTAAGTAGCCGGAAGTCAAACTAGTTCCAAGAGTCACAACCAGTAATGTTATTTTGTTTTTGAAGGAAAGGAAGTTTTTGCCAGAGAAGGTAATCCAGAAGTGATTATTTCCGACAATGGAGTGCAGTTGAAGTCCTGTGAGATGCAAGAATTTCTTAAATCACAAAATGTTCGTCGCATAACCACATCTTTGTATAAACCTCAAGGAAAGGGGCAAGTAGAAAGGTATAATAGAGTTCTTAAGCAGGATATACTTTGGACGCGAAACTTTGGTGCTGAATGGAAAGACAAATTAAGAGAGAAGTTGTGGTTGTATCGGATAACTCCCCATACCACCACTGAGGTCTCACCTTTCCGTTTACTTAGAGGTAGAGATCCTGTTTCTAAACTATGTCCTTGGTGGTTTAGGAAGGTTGTTAAGGATAAGTGTTCACAGCTGAGTAAGGATGATATTGCTCGTACTGTAGAGTATAAACAGACTAGAAGCAAAATCTATTATGACTCTCGCATGAAAGTTAAAACACAAGATTTTCATGTTGGGGATTATGTCAGAATACTTAAGCCTGGAATCTTACTCAAAGATGATGCAAGATTTAGTAGACCCTTGAGAATTGTCAAAGTCAACAAAAATAGTGTTGTCACCCAACATGGTAAAGTTTGGAATGTGAGACATGTCTCCAAGTGTTTTATGAACGAATAGTTTTTGTAAGGGAAGAGATGTGTTATATCCTTCATTCTTTGTATTTCCCTTTTAAATGTGTTTCCCTTTTATGCATGTTGTATTCCTTTAATTATGGCACATGCCTTACAGTTGTGTATGACATCACTTAGAATTGTATTGAGACCATTCTGGTTATGAACCAGGCTGTAAGAAGTACTGTGCTCCAGAAGATTAAAACCTCTTTCAATTTATCCTGGATTTCGCTTCTTCTTTGGAACTTAACAAAAGCATTACGGTAATATCTCAGTACAATTGCGGTACACATATACTTCACAACTTACAGCTACAATACCCACACATTTACCACTAAAAAACCTGACTAGCCATGAAACCCTGAATCCATCTCTTAAATAAAAAATATTTTTGTGGTGTAAATATCATGAACATTTTTTTGCAGAGGTACTGCATTACTTTCGAGGAAGCACAAGTGAAAGCAAAATGTTAATGCAGACAATCTTGAAGCTCATAATGAACTTTGACCTTTCTCAAAAGTGCTGCAGTAATAAAAAAAACACAAAAAACATACAAATTCAATTATAAAAACAAAGGTTTAAGATTAGTTATAGTTGGGAAAATGTAAATTATTATTTCTATACAAAACCAATTTAAACTACTCAAACCTTAAAAATGTAAATGTTATAGTTATAGCTTAAATGTATAATTTACACACCAAGTAAAACATACTATTACTAGTGTACTTCCATACACAGCCATTTTACATTATAGCATTCATAACAACATCCATGACATCTCAAATGACATAATTAATGAGAACACCATGCATGGTAGAGGGCTAAGTTATAGTTAATTTAGTCTGGCTAGCAGGTATGGCTGGTGCCTTAGGGCTATGGGGCTACGCCCCCATTCATTTGTGACCTCTCAGTTTAAACATTTATTTAAACAAATTTTAGAATAAAGCCTTTTGGTGACAGCTTTATGTCTGCCCTAAACCGACTGAAATTCAGGCACTTTCACAAGCTCCACGGGGCCTGTGTGAACACCTGAGCATGTGGCTGACAATGGGCTTCAGAGCTGACAGGCCTACCCAGACAGAGCTCCTATGTTTTCCAATCCAAAAATTCTTTATTTCGGCCATATAGACCATAAAAGATACAATACAATCGTTACATACATTAAAATACATTTAAAATACATTAAATAAAATCACTCTCCCAGCGAGGAAGGATTTATGATAGCACTAGCAAGTTCCGGGGGCTTCAGAGGCTCTTTTCTTCCTGATCAGCCATATAGCCATAAGAAATTTGGAAACAGCGAACACAATGTGGCCCAGGGTGCTAGTTTTCATGATCCTATATGCCTGTGCATACTCTCTAAACCCCAGGTTCTTACATAGCGGCGCTATCCAATATTTCCTGGGCCTTTGATATGCGGGGCACACAAACAGGATGTGGAGGTCATCTTCCACATGATTGTTACAGCAGGGACATGATTTATCGCCCCCATTTGTCCACTTGCAGGTGTATGAGTTGATGGGGAGTGTGCCGAGCCTCCATTGAACAAACAGTTTCCTCGCCAGGATGGGATAAATAAAATCCATAAAAGGTTCAAAAGCATATGAATTTTTGGATTCTAAAAATCGCAAGGTTAGGGTGCCGCTATTTTGAGCGTCCATCAAGTGTGCAAGGGTCCTGTCTTTGTAGATTTGTGACAGGGCTTTGCGCGAGATTGTTTGACAGCCTCGCGCAGGGTCCTCCCACAGGTCGCGAAGATTCATGGCAGACAGTTCGTTTTTCACAAAGGCGAGCCAGGGGATATTTCCACTGCAGTTTAAACTCATAACATGGGTAAGATCCTCCCTATAATGGTAAAGTTCATCCGTGGACCAAAGCCTGTGCCAAAACTTCACTGGCTTTGACACAAGCTCCTCTGCAATAGGGGGGAGGCCCATGTCCATTCTCAGAGGCTGGAGCGGCGTAGCACGTGGAAGAGCTAATAGGCGCCTTAGAAAACTATTTTCAACTGTTGATAAGTCCTTCACCGCTTTATACCCCCATAACTCACTGCCATACATGGCCGCTGCCTTGGCCTGGGTCCTGTAAGTTTCAAGGGCCGGACTTATGGGCTTGAAGGAAGAAGTGTTGGCCACCTTCAGAATTGCGCCCGACAGTTGGGACAGTTTGGCCCTGGATCGTACTATCTGGCGGTCCCATGATAGATTTTCCTGCAATGTTACCCCCAGATATATAAAAGTAGACACCCTCTCAAGGCTAGCAGTCCCCAAGGTGGGATTGGGCCTAGTTTTGTTTGGTGGGTTAAAGATCATGAACTTGGTCTTTTCCGTGTTCACCTCCAACCCATGCTGACGACAGAAAAGACCAAATCCCTCCAGGATCCTCTGGATCCCCATGGGGGATTTGGAAAGGAGGAGGGTGTCGTCGGCAAACATGATTGCCGGTACCCTCCTACCTGCCAAACATGGGGCGTCGTTGTCCTTGACGTTTTCCAGGTGTGAGATGACGTTAATGATGAATAGACAGAACAGGGTCGGTGCCAAGACACAACCCTGTCTCACACCTCGACGGACAGGGAACCTGGATGAGAGATTGCCATCTCTCCCACACCTGACATGCGCATAGTTGTTTTCATGCAGCCTGGCTAAGATGTTAAGTAGCTGGGCGGGAACTCCTAGCTTTTCCAGCACCTCCCACAGTTTCCTGCACGGGACTAGGTCAAAGGCTGACCTCAGATCCACGAAGACCATGTACAATCTCCCCCCCTCGATCCTCACCGTCTTCCAGTAGAGGAGGACGAGGCGGAAGATCTGGTCCATGGTCGACGTGTTTTTCCTGAAGCCAGCCTGCAAGGGACTCATGATGTCATTATCCTCTACCCAGTCTAGAAGGTGGTTCAAAATGAGACGCGCAAAAAGCTTTTGGGGGACATCTATAAGGCTAATTGGCCTATAGTTTGCCGGACTTAGGGGGGACCCTTTCTTGTAGATCGGAACTATTTCGGCCCCTTATGTTTTCCAAAGAGCAGGTGACCTACCTTGCTTACCTCTTCCTCCATCACAAGGGCAGCTTGAAAACAGCCTTGGGTGCTTTACCATCAAGCCCTGGTTTCAAAACACTCCATATCACTCAGCTGCTGTGTATTCTACCCATTTCTATTTAAAAAGAGTGTGTGGAGACCAGCAAGGCTTTTTGACTACACTCTACTGTATGACGAGATAAGAAAGGGTGGGTAAAGAAGCACATAAACTGACTTCACAGACCTTACATTCCTATTTTAGTAAAAAGTATGTACTGGAAAGCCCCTCACTGTATCCCAGGAAGCAGGAGAAGAGTGGAGATGAAAGTATATAAAAAATAACTTCAAATAGCACTCGTGACATAGACAAGTGTATGACTTGACTGGACCTCACGCCATACACATGCCATGATCGGAGTAGAGCCCTGCCTGAAAAAGTACACACAAGTAAGCTGATCCTCTTTATATCTTTGGAGTTTTATAGAAATTAAGTGAAAAAATATTCTCTACTGAGCTTTTCCCATCCATTCCCTCCCTGACTTTTTCCACTAGTGGTGCTGCCTCTGTAAAGCAGCAAGGAGTTCAGTGGTAGCTGACTTATTTTTATGACTAATTATGCATGGTTTATTTTCGCTGCAATATTAATTGCATATCCCACTTCACATTAAAGAGATATAAACTGCAGGTGAAATAAAATAATCATTAACAAAAATGCAAACTGTAGCTCTCAATTAGTGACTCTCTCATTACAGATGGACGAGACAGTGCACATTTGTGTGATTGGATTAGTGGGTTGACAGAGTTGTCAGGAACATGATTTGGGTGATTGGCAGTGAATAGCTTAATATACATGAGTGAATATGACTGGGTAGGTGAAAAAAGGTAGTGGGTGAGTGTGAATGAATTGTTGAATTCAGGTGGTTTAGTAAGTGAATGAAAGTAAATGGGTAGGGCAATGTGCGAAGGTTAAGGTAGCAGGATGAAAGAAGAGGTACCAAGAAGAGACTGGGATGTAGCATGCAGCCCTCAATAAACCTTGCTAATAAATAAAAAGACAACAGTGAAGAAGTGAGTAAATGAACTGAAATCAGTGTGGGTGAATAAGAATGTGTGCGGGTCGGAATCAAAATATAATAATAATGGTTCTTCAAAGGAATCGGGTCAGTCACAGTCACTTGCCTCCTGGCAGTATCTGAAACCTAAGTGGACTAATATTGCCACTATCCTCCTTGTTTGTATTTCTGCCACACCACTATTTGCAATCACCAGCTACCAATGCAACACTGTATGCGTAGGTGTGCCAGTTATAGTACGTGTTGCTAGGGGAGCAAATTATAACTTTAAGTTATAATTATAACTTTTCAATTTCTAAGGTTTATATAGCTTAACTTGATTTTGTATGGAAATAACACATGTAGTATACATTTTTATGGATATAACTAGCTGTACCCAGCAACGGATTGCTGTAGCTCAGTCTGGTTAAATGGAAGAGAAAGAATACTTTATTTTAAGAATGCAGTTGGTGCTTGTCCAACTGCTTGGAGGCAGACTGGGGTTGAATCTCTGTCTTGGCATTTGAAGGGACATTGTGTCTGAAACAAATTGTAAGTATGTCTAATGTAATTGTGTAGTATATATTCCCTCCAGACAGGGGACAGAGGGGCATTTGCAGTCTTCTGCTCTAGCTTGGATGACCACCTGCACCCCCTCTAGGCAGTACTTTGGGCACTGCTGAGGGCAGGCCAAACTATCAAGGCCAGTAAGTGTCAGATATATCAGGGATCCATTGTGTACTTGAGCCATCAAGTTCATGGGGGAAAAGTACAGCCACTCTAGCCCAAGATACAAACCATCCTGGCTTGGGAGCCTCCTAAGACCCAGACTGAGGTGAGAAACTGTTTAGGCCTCTGGAGATATTACAGGAGATTCACTAAGGGATATGGTACTATTATTACTCCTTTAACAGAGCTGACTACTAAGAAGCAACTTAAAAGGTTGATCTTAGACAGAGGTGTGCCAGAAAACATTTGATACCTTGAAGGCGCCCTGTGCACAGAACTAATGCCAAAGCATTCATAGAGCAGACAGATGAATCACTGCGTGATATTGGGCCTGTCCTCTCGCAGCTGAATGATGATGGTTTAAATTAGTCCCAAATTAAAAGGGAGAGGCCCAACCAAGGGACCAGGTGCCAACACAAACGTGTGAAATAAATTTGTCCCTTGGACTAATTCTACATTTCGATACTGAAAGTGAATTTGGATTTTGTTTAAACCCACGGCCGATATGGATTCCATTAAAACATATGGATTTAGTGAGGAACAATTCAATACAATTATCAACATGAGCACCAACAGAGGGAATAGAGTTACTATAATGTGAGGGAACAATGAAAAATGGGGAAAGATATTAAACTTGAAGGAAAAATAATCCGGACAGAAATGCACGCAGAATTTTTAATAGAATACATCAAAACGGGTGTGATTCCGATTGGTTTACAAGTTAAGAATGAGCCAGGGCTGTTTATTGAAAATAGGAAATTCTTGGAAACATGGTCCCATATATCTAATCGGTGTATCCCGGATTGGATCTTGCTCATTATTGAGACCCCAGGGGAAATCCAGGTTGGTATACCAACTACTGCCGAAAAGCAAAGAGGGATTTAATCAATGCAGTCAAAACAAAGGGGTCAGGGTTGATAAGTATAGCCAGGAAGAAGTACAGGGTTGCCATTTGCAAAGCGAAGGAAGAGTGGGAGAACCAGTTCTGGTGCGACCTGAAGATGGCAAGCGCTGGAAGAGACTCTAGGGGCTTTTGGGAAGTAGTTTGAGCCAAGAACAAACCCACTGATTCCCTCATAGCATGCAATATTCCCAAGGTGTCGTGGTTGGATCACTTCTCCCGATTATACACTTCAACAACGGGTGACGGGTGGGGATCCTTTGAGATACCACCATTGGACCACCTTGGGTTGAGTGAGGATCTACTGTTCACCAGTAAAGAAGTTGAGAATGCGATCAAGTCTCTCGTCCCCAATAGGGCTGCTGGGCCTGATGGGCTACCGGGGGACTTGTTTTGCATAAATGTGCCAGAATGGGGGAACCTTATTGCCTCACTGTTAAATGCAAGTTATCTTGATGCTCCCCCCCACCCCCTGAATCCTGGATGGGCGCTGAGGTCGTTCCAATCTTCAAAAAAGGGAGCAGGGACGACCCAGCAAACTACCCACCTATAAGCTTGATAGATACATCTCAGAAAGTTGCAGGGAAGGTAGTCCTGGGGAGGGTGCTTCAATGGGTAGAGGACAAAGGGATCCTCTCTGATTTCCAGGCGGGCTTCATATCAGGCACCGGGACCATTGAGCAGTCCTTTCGACTGCTGCTGCTTTACTGGAAGGTGGTCGTACTGGGCAAAGGCAGTCTGTACCTTGCCTTTATAGACTTGCGCACTGCTTTTGACCTAGTGTCCCACGATTGCCTATGGTACTGTCTGACTTGGAAATGCCCCCATATCTGCTGTCAATATTAATAAAGCTTCATACTGAAAACTTTGCGCAGGTGCAGTGGGGTAAACAGGGCCAAAAGACCGCCCGAATAACAGTAAATCGGGGTGTCCGCCAGGGGTGCGTCCTCGCCCCCACTCTGTTTTTATTGTATGTTAACGGAGTGGTGGAGCATCTCTTAAAATATCCCTCAGATGCTCCTACCCTGGCGGGCAGGAGAATACCTACCCTATTATTTGCAGACGATACCCTTCTGATTTCTAAAACACCGGCTGGGCTACAGAGTCTCCTTGATAGCTTTCACTCTTTCTGCGATTCTCGGGGTTTAAAAATTAACGTTGAAAAGACCAAATATTTGGTCTTGAATCCCCGAGAAAGCATGGCCGCCTACCCTTATTAAATATGGTGCCTCTGGAAAGGGTCAAGGTTTTTGATTATTTGGGGATTCGCCTGTCCGATAGCATGAAGTGGAATTGCCACCTCCAAAAGATGCTATTGACCCATAAAAGGGTGGTGGGGGTCCTACTTAAAGAACAGCGCTCATCTACTCTCAAACACATCTATAAGGCAAGAGGTGTTAGTTCGGCGCTCTATGGAGCAGAGCTTTGGGGAGCACAGAATATGGATCTATAAACTCGCTCAGAGAACAAGTTTCTGAAAGACTTAATGGGTCTTCCGTACAATACCCCTACCTTACCCCTGCTCCTAGATATGGGATGTCGGTCTATTAAAGACCAGGCTAGATTACGACCCCTTCTTCTTTGGGCTTGCCTATGGAGAGTCCCTGAACTCGCCAGCTATGCGGAAGGGCTAAAGGAGGTTTTGTCGTTGTCAGGCTGGTGTAAAATAGGATGGCTAAGGGATGTCAAGCATCTCCTGGGAGAACTGGGATTTGGTGAAGCTTGGCATTCTATGTGTGCACCCCCGAAGGCTGTCCTAAAAAAAGTTTATTGGCAGTGGGTATCGAACAAAAGGAACACTAATCCCAATCTGTGCCGAACTACTAGAGACTTTTTATTGGTAAAGGAAGTAACCCTATATGAACCTTATCTCGACGCAATTTCAAAATCTAGAGATAGAGCGCTATATACTAAATTTAGAATAGGAGTGCTCCCTTTGTGCAAACTGACCGCTCGCTGGAAGATCCAAGCACAGACTAGCAAGTTTTGTCTCTCCTGTGCCTCTAGGACTAAGTCGGTCCCCTATCTCTTATTTGAATGCCCTGCCTATAAAGTTCCTCGCCTCAGGTGGCTTAAACTCCTGTTTAAAGAGTTGGGTACCAGACATTATAGTCTAGCTTTGCGAATACTGAAATCTGATACACGCCTCCTATTTGTCTTTGGTATGGCGAAGTTTTTAAGCTGGACATGGCTAATCAGATCAAAAAGCCTTATGTACATTGTTTAATCTCTTTTTTATTCCGACTATTTTATGTAATTTATTGATGCCATTCACATTCCATTCTGTATGATTGTATTCTATGTGAACTGGCTCTCTTATCTTTTTAATATGTTTGTATAATGCTTTTAAAGATATGTTTTATATCGAAATAAAGCCAATTTGACTTGACTTGACATTATTGAGACTGCACAAGAATTTATCATTCTAGAAAGGGAAGAAATCGAGAAACTTGAGGCAGAAATTAAGAATAATACAGCCCTGGAGGATGCCAAAAGATATCTAGAAGAACTTAAAATCGAAGTAGATAGGTACAAGGATTATTTACAGAACAAAAAGACCAAAACATTCCAAAAAGATGTTAGTACATACACTATAGAACTAAATTACCCATTTTTAACACAAGACTATTACCTACAACAGAGACATGAGCCACACTGGGAGGGAGTTCCCCCACATAGACCAATTTACAAAAGAGGGGGCTCCAAACGTATAACTTTCTCTGAAAGTTCAGGGTCAAGGGATGAGGAAGAAGGATTAGGGAGACCAAATGGCAACCTATACCATCAAAAATCTGATCAAATCGGGGGTCCTTCTTCCTCCTCTGCTGTACCTTTTTTGGAACGTTTCTCCAGAGGCAGAAGGAGACCAAACAGGAATTATGGGAGGGGCCATTACTTGAGGAATCCTCCACAGGAGGGGAACCTCGAGACCAGAAACCAACGCTACTGGCGGTGAACAAAATGCCCATTATTAATCTTTCAGTAGGGTTTTAAATAAAACCGAGATCGAAGTTTTGGAAAAAGGGTTCACATTTGCACCAACATCAGACATCAACAAATGTAATTTGGAAAGAGATCTTAAATCTTTTTTGCGGAAGATCCGACTTAATCGTTTTTCCAAGATAAAGATTAGGTATCAGAAAATAGTGTATCAGGATTTAGACCCAAGTCTAACTTTACCCCAATTTGAGCATGGTCAACCAAAATGTTGAAGCTTTTGAGCGTATAGTAGAAACTAAAATAAGGAATATATGGAACAACCCTCCATCCAGTAATAGCAACATGAATAAACAACAGAGAGAAGCTATTTTTTCTCTCAAGAATGACCTTGAAATTACTATAATACCTGCCGACAAAGGCGGAGGGGTTGTCGTTTTTAATACACAGGATTATGAACAAAAAATTCTTGATCTGCTTAGTATCCCTGAACACTACACTAGGGTGCCCATGAAAAATTGGATTAGATTAAAAGATAAGGTTTTTGAGGTTATTACGGTGGCCAAAGAGAACCAAGTCATCACTGAGAGTGAATATAGATTCCTTTTACAAAATGAAGCCACAATTCCAGCAATATACGGACTCCCAAAAATTCACAAAAGTGAGACTAATCCACCCCTACATCCCATTGTGAGTTGTATCGGTTCCCCTTTGGAACCGCTCAGTCAATACCTAGATAGTTTTTTGAAACCAGTTATCTCAAAACAACAATCTTTTATAAAAGACACTACCCATATGATTAGCATAGAGGAGGGACTGAGTTTTAATGAGGGGCCTCAGTTTATGGTAACACTGGACATTGAGGACCTTTACACAAACATACCCCAGGATGATACCATCGCTGTCATCAGGCACATCCTGGGGAATGCTGATGTAACAAGGGAAGCCAATGCAGAATTCATTATTGAATGTACTGCTTTGGTGTTGAAAGAAAATGTCTTCTTATTCAAAGATGAGCAATTTTGCAATATAAGGGGACCAGCATGGGTACAAATTGCGCCCCAAGTCTGGCCTGTGCATATGTAGGTCATTTTGAGGCCAGACATATATTTAATGAATGTTCCCCGTTTTATGAAAATGTGTCATTTTGGCACAGGCTCATTGACGATATTTGGTCAAGCTCTGGCTCTGAACAACTCCTAATGGAATTTCTGAGTTGGATTAACTTAGGGGATACCAATCTGAGATTCACTGAACACCATAGCAATAGTATTGTAAGCTTTTTGGATCTTAATATAAAACATGTAGAGGGTAAGCTGGAATTGGAGCTCTATTCCAAACCAACTGATAAAAACACTTTGCTCCATTATTCTAGCTACCTCCCTAGATCCCAAAAAGACAATATACTATTCGGACAATTTCTTCGGATTTGAAGAAATTGTTCCACCCTTACTGACTTTTATAAACATGCAGATCTCTTCAAGCAAAAACTAAAAGATAGGGGTTACCCAAAAAGATTAATAAACCACTCTTTTAAACGAGCAAGGTTTTATGGTAGGGATAGCATGTTGGGAAACCCGTTGGGCAAGCAGAGAAAGAACACTACCAAAGACAGAATTGTTTTCAGTAGTCAATTTTCGAGTCTCAGTTATAAAGTGAAAAACATTATCAATTCCAACAGGGCACTGCTTAACGACAATGAACCCACTAAATTAGAACGCCCTATTTTTGCTTTTAAATGTAATCAAAAGATAAAAATAAATTTGGTACATACGTACCTTGAAAAGGCCAATCCCAGACAAACAAATTTAGAAGGAAATAGAGCAATAGTGAACTAAAGGTGCGGACATTTTAACAGTTGTGAGCAATGCATTGAAGGGAAAAGCATTACTTTTAATGACCGTACCATCACAGCAAAGGATCTTACTAACTGTAGGAGCAAAAATCTTATCTACTTACTGATATGTCCTTGTGGATTAGGATATGTGGGTGAAACGGGCAGGGAGAGGAGGACCCGCCTGACAGGAGCACAAGTCAGCAATCAGGAATAAGAAAATTAATGCACCCCTTGTTGACCATTACTTGCAACATTATCATATGTGTGAAAATATAAAATGATACATTATAGAAAGGATCAATGGCAGTATACGTGTGGAGATATGACCAAGAAACGTAAATTAAGAGAACAATGGTATATATTCATCTTTAATACCATAATAATAGGACTGAACTCTAAGGAAGAATGGGAGCGACTTCTAAATTGAATGTACATACGAGGAAGGTTATTAGATGACCATAATATATCTTTGATTTGAATATGAGAAGATATTTCCTTTTTCCCCACCTTTTACTAACGATGAACTAATGGTGAAATTATTTGATAGAGCAAGATGGGGCCAAATGCTACCTCTGAAGACACAGCGTTAGCATGACACTGGTCGTCCGGCCGCCCAGTGTGCATGATTCAATGTTGGGTAAGAATTGGTAGCATGGGCAATAGATGGGAATATAATACCCCAGAATTATTGATTCCCCACAAAGATCATATTTTTGGGGTAACCCTTTTTCGAAAAACACCAGTGTAGATTGTGTAATATATATGGAAAAAGATTCCTTATTAGAGAACCCGGGAAACATAAGGTAAAAACATTTTTTTTTTACCCCGGATTCAGAATCACAATGCTTAGATGTTGTAATTAATTATTTATTTTCGAATAGGGATTTATATTGTACACACAATGTGGATTTTAACTGGATTACTGGAGTTCATGTTTGATAATAGATGTGGCTCGTAGTTATGTCATGTCGCATCACATTTTTGGCCAATAAAGTTTTTCGATTTGTTTGTGGTCCGCGGTTCGGATCCCTACCGCAATACATGATGCGAAAGGGAACCATCTAGACAAGTGATGTTAGATCTGGAACAGTTTTTCGAAGCATTACGGTATTATCAAAAGACTCCATGATGACGTTGGTAACATGTGATCACTGCGGAAGCAGAGATCAACGCAGGTGATCTCCATTTGAGAAAGGTAGCACTATTTAAATGGTTCGAGTGCTAGCAAGTTTCCCTCATGAATGACGAAACCATATGGTGAACGAGGGAGTCACAAAAGGAGAGCTCCGCTTTTGAATAATACAGGCACGCCAGGGAGGCACTAGTGGGACAGTAGACCCATAGCGAGTTGGAAATCACATTGGCGATATGCATAAATATCAACATGTGAATTTGTAACGGGAACCTCTTTCATTTAATCGGGGTCTATGTTTTGTTTCAGCGAGGATCACCGTAACTGAGATCTTCAAACACTGATGCAGGTATAAACAGCCTGGCTTGACTTTCATGCTCCATGTGGCCAGCGGTTTGATGACGTTGATAACGCTTAAAGACCAGCTTTAAAATATAAGGTATGCGGTGGTACGGGCAAACTAGGGTGCTCATTAGGATGGCGGACGGATCTGCGTCCGTCTGCCACCACAGAGGAGGAGAGACCGTCCGCAGGGGCAGCGGCGGTCCCTCCAGTGCAATTAGGATGTGACCGCCACCCTGGCGGTCACATCCTCAATATTTAACATTGCGGCGGGTGCTGCTTGAAGCAGCACCCGCAGCAAGGTTAAATATGCATGCTTCGCATTTGCGTGCACAAAGTGGCAGGCACCGCGCGGTGCCTGCCGATTCGTGCACGCACATGCAGGGGGGTACCATAGGATGTGCACCCCCTACCCCCCGTCACCCTGGGGGCCCGTAACGGGCCCCCAAAGAAATCTCTGTATGCCTTTCCACGGCGGAGAAGCCGCCGCGGAAAGGCATCAGTTTTCCCTCATCCTAATATGGCTGGCGGTGTCTGTTAGACACCGCCTCCATATTAGAGCTTTTCCGACGCGGTCATAAGGCGACCGCGGCGGACGGTCTTCCTGACCTCCCAGCCATCCTAATCTAGCGGGGGTTTTTGAAGCCTCCGCAGCGGTTTTTCCGCATCCTCTGTGCCGGCGGACACTTCCGCCGGCCCGGAGGATGCGGAAAAACCGCAATCCTAATGACCCCCTAAATACTTAAACCGTCTAAATTGTAACAGCAGCATTTATGTGAGGTTTTTTGTTATTGTACTCGACAGGCACTATTTGTGAGGACTGGGTCGGCCCTAATGACATTAGGAATTACAATATCATAAGGGACCAGAACACAGACCATCCACATGATAGTGTGAATGAAAGTTCAACAGGTACGAACTATTGGACATGATTTAGAGAACTCAGAGCATGTCTTAGATCAGAGGAGGCTCCATAAAGTACCCCCCATAACACTTGATGTCTTCCTTTTAGAATGGAGGAAGTGGGCAGTCTATGAATATAGTTCCGGTTTTCTAGACTATCACGGACATTTTTATCTTGGTTAAATAAGTGATTTGAACATCACCGAAGAGAATCTGAGAGAGGTACATTGGAATTTGCATTAGTATAGAGTGAATGTAGATATTCATCACTGCACACTTATCTAATTATAATATAGATCAGCAATCTCACCTTTCAATGGGGGTACATGCACAAATTGAGGATATATTGATCCTGCCCTAATTCTAATGAATGAAGAATTAAGTATTATTATTAATAGCGAATGTATGTATGTTGGTTGTGAACAATCTTAACTAGTGGGGGATAACTATAGAGGACATTGCAAATGTGGGGTCCAGGGGGGTTGGTTTGGCATCAATTAAGGTACATTGCCCTTAGAAAAAGTGATAATGGAGGGGTGTGTACAAATTTTGCCAATCAGGTTGTGTTAATGGTTTAAAATAATGTTTTTCAATGGTCATTTACAAAAAGTAGCAATGAAGAACTATGGGGACAAGATATTGATCTGTACTTTTTATGTTTTTTAGATTATATTCAACAATAATAATTTTTTATACACGGGTGGTCTATCTCCCTATAGGGAATGGACTTTACCATGCCAATGCTGTAGATCTTTCCAGATTTTTTCACCTTAAAAATGAGAACTCCCATGACGGTGGAAAGTTCTCCCTGATATCTGCTAGGGGGGGGGGGATATTAGTCCTGACATCCTTGATGTAGCATTCCCCCAGAACCTTTGATTTCAGTATCCTTGTTTTGCTTAACCCGTTTTTGTGGTTGTTAGAAGTCCATTTGAACTCTGTGCACTTTACCCCTGCTAGCCAGAGGTAAAGTGCTAGTGCTCTCTCCCTTAAACATGATAGCATTGTTAGACATCTGCTTGACACATTTAATTCACTGATAAGTCCCTAGTAAATGTACTACATATACCCCGGTATACCCGGGACATGTAAATGAAATACTTCTATTGGGCAGCAGTACTTATTGTGCGGCTCACTAAAGTAGTCATGTAAAGTGTCCCTAATACCTACCACAGCACCCTGTAGTGCAGTTTTAAACTAACATTTTGACCTGGCAAAATAAACATTTTACCTTGCCAAAACATTCTTTTATAATACTTATAAGCCACCACTAAGTAGACCGTAAAGACTCAAAGGGCAAGGTGCCTGGTATTAAATGAGGGAACGGTTAGACAAAGGGGGATTTCCCCATACACAGTCCGGTATAGGCTATAAACATGGCATCTTCTGAACCCATCATCAGAACACTCTGGAACTGTGTGGAATATTCAGACGAATGTCTGCCCTTCTGTTCAAAGAAAGAAGACTGGATCTGCTTGCCTTGAACCCAGAGTCCCTAGAAGTGAATCCAAGGGTCAGCTGACTGACATTCAATGTGAGATACAGCAACAAAACAGGCTTCGAGAGCTTTCCCTGCAACTGCCCAGCTGACCAGCACCAACTGTATATGCTTGAGCCCTACCGCTGGCCTCCGGTGGAGTGACTCCGGACCCCACAGAAGTGTCCTACCAGGTTATGTACCCATGTATGACATCACAGTCTACTACTCCCACTGTAAAAATAAAATCCAGGTGAAAATCTAAAAGATTGGGGCTATTTGTAAGGATGAGTGGACTCTTCATGTCAGCAGCGACTGACCACTTCTGCTGCCAATGGGAAGTTCTGATAGAGACCTGTTTTTCACTTAAGCAGAGATTAGCTTGCAGCCCCAGCCAACACAAAGCTCTAACTAAGGCTCCTCGAGTGGACTTGGAATGAAAGCAAGTAAACTCTTCCCATTGATGAACATGGTTCCTGTATCCAACCTGTGATCAATTGCGATTGGCCTGTACTTGTGACTTTGACCTCGTCCAACACAACCAGATAACTGTGAAGGCGATTTGTGGTTCGGGCACTATTTACCCCTGAAGATTTGAAAATTCATAACTCCTGTTCTACTGATTGGATTTTGCTTGTTTTCAGTTTTTACTTTATTACTATTTGAGTACCGCGCAAATACTTTACACATTCCTTTTAAATTAAGCCTGGCTGCTTTTGCTCCAAGCTACCAAAGGGTTAAGTACATATTTATTTAGGGACTTCACTGGTTCATTCTGACAACTACTGTGTTTATTACATGAGTGGCTCTCCCACCCATCTCAAGTATAACCAATTTCTCACTGCACTTTTTCTATGTTGTACCACAATAAATGGTAAATGAACAACTAAGGTTAGGCGTGTGCATGATATAATTAGCATGGGCATATTTAAGAAAGTCAGAGGATCATACAATTGTTTATCGCGAAAAACACGGTAAAAGTTTTTTCACGACGTCTCTTGACTGTAATTAGCTTCAAAAAATCGTATGCATGTAGGCTACAGACGTATTTTTTACATGAAGTAGCATTCAATGTTTACTTTTGAGAAACTAAGATAACATATTAAAAAGCATAGTAATAAAATAAACGAAAATCAGCTGTAGGTGAATTAATCAGTTGATGCAAGTATTCAGTCATCTGGTCGTTATGTTGAGGTCAGTAAAAGCAAATAAGCATAAAGCTGCTTTGTTCGCTTAGTCATTTTGTAATGATAGTTTTTGTTGAGTGCATGAAATATTGCTAAATTCATCTCTATATTCCTAGTGACAGCAGCACCTATTTTTTTTCTGCATAACAGGATCACAGAAAAAATGTATTCTTCTGCCGTAAACAGCACAGTCATAACACCGAGGTTGAAGCAACATGCCTCATTACAGTTAGCTTCCCTCACTTAAATCTGCTTTCAAGGCTGAATGCTAATGTTGTCTCTATTGGGTTGCATATTGGGTTTGCCTTGCATCTGATATGCTGCATAACAGCAGGAGTTCTTCTCCGTGCGCTTATCAAGCACAACTTATAAAAGTATATTCTTCTTGATCCCTGAAAGCTCTAGACAAGATTTATATGTCTTCCCTGGAAAATGAGAACACAGAAGAGCTACAGTAAAGCAAAGTTATGCCAGACATCATTCTTCAAAAACAAAAGTGGGGTGCCAGTGCTGATATGGATAATTTTAATAAACCAAGTGACCAGACAGAACTTGAAAGAAAATTCAAGAACGGGAGTTACTACTTAATAGTTTTTTATTTTAACATTATTAGAAAGACAGAAAGCTTATATATTTTCATTTTTTACAAAGGAGCATATTTACAAAAGGACACATAGGACTTGGGAAAGTGACTAGTATTCATCAGTCATACAATGTTCCAGGCATATCACAGTCATTCAAAACACATTCACACCACTCAGGGGAGGGGGACTATAAAGGGCATAAACTTACAATCTACAAATATGTACCATCTATACTACAAGGAAAGCAAAAGGCCACAGTCTGCGGACACAGTTTAACGAAAAATGAAAAGACAGTTACTTTTTATAATGTACAATCCTAATTAGATCTACAAACAGAAACTTTTTTGGCTACAGAAACTTGGTATTGTACTAGCGACCAAGGAAGAATAACTGAATACTCTTGTCGCTCTTGCAGACACCATGTATAGCAAGGGCCTACGCGTTTCGAATCCCACTGATTTTCCTGGGATTCTCTTCAGGGCCTTGTGTAGTATCTATATGATGAGGGAAAAATGAAACAGAGGAAAAAAGACAGATTGAGGACAAGGATTTGCAAGATTTAATGTTACAGAGAGAAGACCAAACATCAGGCAACTTTGACAAAGCGCCTACTCATAACTCTCACATCTTACCGATAGATGGAAATGCCAGTTGGAGAGGGGAATCAGGAGGAAATGAGGAACTCAATTGTCTTTATCTACAAATACAAGAGCATACATCGGAATTAGAAATATTAGCGTATGGGTCAAGGAGGTTCTTTTGAGGATCTCAATGACTACTTGCCTGGTATGCACACTATGCAGATCTTAGTCTTAAGAAAATGTGGAGCCCGGTAGGATCTCGGGGAGAGCAGGAAGACCGAAGCGCAAGGTTTCTACCTGTTTTGAGAATGGAAAACTTTAGACTTAGCTTAACTAGTCATTTGCAAAAAAGACGGCGGTCTTTTAGAATCATGCTTACCAACAAAAGGAAGTCAGAATGACTCCAGTCGGCCGAATAGTTCTGTTCATTTATAGAGATTTTCTGCAAAATGGGAAAAGCGTGGGTTATTCAAACGCATGGGCCAGCGCGTTTACTGTAAATAACATGGGAATTAGCTATTACCTAAGTTGGTTTGGATACATCAAGCAGAAGAATTGAAAGTGCCAAGGTGGTGGGATTAGTTTAGGATCTAGGCAAAGAACCACAAGGAAGCTATTTAGTATATGAACAATCTTCGGAAACATTGTAAAAACGAAGCCGCCAAAAGGTTATGCTTACCGCTATTCTTAGAGACAGGCGGTATATCGGATAACAAAGATTCCAATGTGCAATTGCCTGAAAGAATATAATAGAGAATAGCATCAGGCGGTGGACAAAATCTTGCCTTGTAGCTGAAAATAATGTATGAGGAGTAGAACTTACCGCCTCGTGGATAAACAAAGGCTCTGCAAAGTTCGAGCCAGCAAGCAGATATGACTTGCTTTAAAGTGTAACTGAGAAAAGAAAGAAAAGAGCCAAGTTAGCGATAAGTGAATGGGGTAAAAAGGGGGGGGAAAAAGCGGCGAGGAGTCAAGGGGTTAGCTTACTTGTATAGTATAGACGCGACCGTCGGACCGCTGGCGTTACCGTCGGCACTGCTCCCCAGCGCATGCGTGTAGCAGACCGGGAAACGCTGCTTTGGGAAATTTAAGCGGTTTGAGAGCGCGCTTTGAAAGTGAACGCGAAAGCCCGGGCTGGAGTCATGAACGTAGTATAAAGGTGACTAAGGACTCTCTAACAGGGGAACGGGTCCGTGGTTTTCGGCATTACAATTTGCGGAATGCACAGACAGACGGTTCATAGCGAAACTTAAGTGGCCCAAACGGACACGTGGAGCTAAGATCCTCAGGTAGTTTAATTGAGGGATGTATAAATAACCGAGCTTGGTGAGATAACCTAGCAACATATACAGGCACCAGAGTGAAAAGCTAAGATCACACATGGTGGGAAGCGAAGATCACACGTGGTAAGGCTTACGTGGGAGAAACAACAAATGCCATATACCTCACAACACGCGGGGAACAGAGCATGTCCACCATAGAGGTCTGTGCATAACAAGGAGTTGTTGAAGCGCTTAGTGCTCCTATTTACCAGGACAAGGGGTCCTCAACAGGTTGAACCTTAACAGTAAACTTACTGTTGTCATAATTTAAAGATTTCGCTCAGTTCATTGAGACCGGACGTGGCTGTGTCAAATTTGACAATAAGATGGGCCTCTCTCTTGGACAATTGTAAGTTTATGTCTCCCCCACGAGGACCTTTTTCAATACGCGATATCACCGTCCATCTGAGATCGCTGATCTTATGTTGCATTTGTGCCCAATGTTGTACCAATGGAGCATTTTCAACTTTATGTCTCAGTCTCGATTTATGTTGAGAAATGCGTTGACGCACTTCTTGATTAGTTTTTCCTATATACAAGAGTAGGCAGGGACATATTATGCCATATACAACAAACTTGGTTTTGCAATTGCTGAACGAGTTGTGTTTCCAAGAGATTCCATTATGTTGAAAAAGGGTACCTCCAAGGGAGCAGTGCCTACGGGAACGCCAGCGGTCCGACTGTCGCGTCTATGCAATACAAGTAAGCTAACCCCTTGACTCCTCGCCGCTTCCCCCCCCCCCTTTTTACCCCATTCACTTATCGCTAACTTGGCTCTTTTCTTTCTTTTCTCAGTTACACTTTAAAGCAAGTCATATCTGCTTGCTGGCTCGAACTTTGCAGAGCCTTTGTTTATCCACGAGGCGGTAAGTTCTACTCCTCATACATTTTTTTCAGCTTCGAAGCAAGATTTTGTCCACCGCCTGATGCTATTCTCTATTATATTCTTTCAGGCAATTGCACATTGGAATCTTTGTTATCCGCTATACGGCCTGTCTCTAAGAATAGCGGTAAGCATAACCTTTTGGCGGCTTCGTTTTTACAATGTTTCCGAAGATTGTCCATATACTAAATAGCTTCCTTGTGGTTCTTTGCCTAGATCCTAAACTAATCCCACCACCTTGGCACTTTCAATTCTTCTGCTTGATGTACCCAAACCAACTTAGGTAATAGCTAATTCCCATGTTATTTACAGTAAACGCGCTGGCCCAAGCGTTTGAATTACCCACGCTTTTCCCATTTCGCAGAAAATCTCTATGAATGAATAGAACTATTCGGCCGCCTGGAGTCATTCTGACTTCCTTTTGTTGGTAAGCATGATTCTAAAAGACCGCCGTCTTTTTTGCAAATGACTAGTTAAGCTAAGTCTAAAGTTTTCCATTCTCAAAACAGGTAGAAACCTTGCGCTTCGGTCTTCCTGCTCTCCCCGAGATCCTACCGGGCTCCACATTTTCTTAAGACTAAGATCTGCATAGTGTGCATACCAGGCAAGTAGTCATTGAGATCCTCAAAAGAACCTCCTTGACCCATACGCTAATATTTCTAATTCCGATGTATGCTCTTGTATTTGTAGATAAAGACAATTGAGTTCCTCATTTCCTCCTGATTCCCCTCTCCAACTGGCATTTCCATCTATCGGTAAGATGTGAGAGTTATGAGTAGGCGCTTTGTCAAAGTTCCCTGATGTTTGTTCTTCTCTCTGTAACATTAAATCTTGCAAACCCTTGTCCTCAATCTGTCTTTTTTCCTCTGTTTCATTTTTCCCTCATCATATAGATACTACACAAGGCCCTGAAGAGAATCCCAGGAAAATCAGTGGGATTCGAAATGCGTAGGCCCTTGCCACATGGTGTCTGCAAGAGCGACAAGAGTATCCAGTTATTCTTCCTTAGTTGCTAGTACAATACCAAGTTTCTGTAGCCAAAAAAGTTTCTGTTTGTAGATCTAATTAGGATTGTACATTATAAAAAGTAACTGTCTTTTCATTTTTCGTTAAAATGTGTCCGCAGACGGTGGCCTTTTGCTTTCCTTGTAGTATAGATGGTACATATTTGTAGATTGTAAGTTTATGCCCTTTATAGTCCCCCTCCCCTGAGTGGTGTGAATGTGTTTTGAATGACTGTGATATGCCTGGAACATTGTATGACTGATGAATACTAGTCACTTTCCCAAGTCCTATGTGTCCTTTTGTAAATATGTTCCTTTGTAAAAAATGAAAATATATAAGCTTTCCGTCTTTCTAATAATGTTAAAATAATAAACTATTAAGTAGTAACTCCCGTTCTTGAATTTTCTTTCAAGTTCTGTCTGGTCACTTGGTTTATTAAAATTATCCATATCAGCACTGGCACCCCACTTTTGTTTTTGATACTCTGGCTCAGCCTTGCTGATTAGAGCCACCCCGTAGTTGTTCTTTCAGACATCATTCTTAACAAAATCATTTACAACCTGCGAAACCTGATAACCGTTGATAGAAAATCTTCTTTTTAAATGTATCTTCATTTTGAATGAATTCACAAAACTAGTGGTCTACTAGGGGCCAGATGTAGGTAATTCCGATTTACCAACTCTTAAATACCGAATCATACCGATTCGGTATTTAAGAGTCAGTAAATCGGAAGGGGGCAGATGTAGGAAATTTTAAATTGAGAATTACCGAATCTGTTTGATTCGGTATTTACCGATTTGGTAAATACCGAATCGGAATTGCCAATTGATTCCAAAGGGCCTTGAAGCCCATAGGAATCAATGGGCAATACCGATTCGGTATTTACCGAATCGGTAAATACCGAATCCTGCAAGGGTGCAGGGGGTGTCACTTTGACACCCTCTAGCACCCCAAGTACAGGCTTGTGTGCCATGTGGCACACATACATGCCCTAAGGGCATGTCTGTGTGTCACATGGCACTGGTATACATGCGCAGATGGGCTGTACACCTGAATTCGGTATTTTGCCACCCAATTGGATTGGGTGGTAAAATACCGAATTCTGAAGGCCTGTAGCACTGTAAACAGTGCTACCTACATCTGGAATTTACCGACTCGGTCAAATTACCGATTCGGTATTTTACGGAATCAATACATTTACCGATTCGGTAAATTTACTGAATCTGTAAAATGAAGGGCCCTACATCTCAAAATCCAATTACCGGTCGGTAACGGCCGAATTCGGCCGTTACCGACTGGTAATTGGCGACCTACATCTTGCCCTAGATGTTTTATTCAACAAATCATCACATTGTGACACTTCGATCAGGATAACCATTAAGGGGCCTTCAACTCATGCAATGTTGGCTAAATCCATTTCAATCAATCAACCAAACAATCCATATTTGTATAGCCCAGCTCCATCACCACTAGGGATCTCTGAGCCCTGAGGATGCTGGGTCTCTTTCAAAAAGCCATGTCTTATTTTATTTTATTTTATGTTGACAGTGTTGTAAGCGTGAACAAGACCCTTGCGGGTAACAGAGCGCTTTACAGGTCACATAACGGTGATTGACAAATACATAAGAATACGATGGGTTAAGCGAGTACATGGTAAAAGTTTAGCGACGTGCACATATCAACAAGAATATATAAGAAAGTTCAGGTAAATCTGGATAAGAGGATCGCTTTCAGTTCTTTGTTGAAGAAAGCAGCGGACAAATTCAATCTTGTTTCTGGGGGCAGGACGTTCCAGATCCTGTGGGTCATTCCTGAGAAGGTACGATTGTAAGGTTTTTTTTGGGGAGAAACGTGGTTTTAGTAGAAGATTATCAGCGCTCCTAGTAGTTCTGATACCAACCAATAGTACTAGTTTTTCGGCAGGTATCTCGATGTTTTTTGGTGCAATTCCTTATGAAAGAATTCTGTATGCATCTGAGTACTGGGGGATCTAGTCGGGATTTAGCAACAAAATGCAACAAATATCTAATATGCACCTAATACATAGACAATCAGCAAATGCTTCAGATATAGGATGACATTAATATAAACTAAAACAAATACATTCTGGTAAAAAAGTGTGAGTTGATTCTTTTCATACAGATTGAGACATATCGTAATATTAAAAACAGCAGTAAAAACAGACATAGATATCAATGAACATCGTTTTATACAAATAAATTCAAAATAAAAATCTGATACATAACAACAAGAATCACAGGTTTAAGTCGACGCGGCGTTTCGGTTTTCCTTATAAGACACCTTCTTCAGAACCGATTCTAAAAGGTTTTTAGGAAAACATGAGATTACCCACTGTTTGCTGCTGTTTTATACATTTTACACATGTTAAAAAAAAATTCTCACTCTTCATTAGGGAACAGCTCTATGTCACCCTAACCGTACGCATTTATACAATTTATATAGAAAGCATGATCTGGTGTTAGTCTAAGACAGACTTTCCTAAGTCAATGGTTTGTGATTCCATACTTATACCAGTCATGTGCATCTAAAAACTATGAAGCCTCAGTAGTTGTTGCTCTAATTCCATACCAATACCCCATAGAGGGATACAGTTCCAAAGGTCAGTCTATACTCATTGTGGTACATAGTTAGATACAGGGACTCGTATGGGAGTTATCCAGAAGGGTCCCTGCCAGTCACTTGCATATTTTGCAGCTGGGAGTTTAAAAATAATAATAATAATGATTTGACGGGCCCGGACAGGTCACCTTACCTTTTAACACTAGTCTTTATATTTGAGTCCACTTTAATTTTTAGTGGTATGTGGTGCCCCAGTCTTGTACGAGTCCCTGTATCTAACTATGTACCACAATGAGTATAGACTGACCTTTGGAACTGTATACCTCTGAGGGGTATTGGTATGGAATTAGAGCAACAACTACTAATGCTTCATAGTTTTTAGACGCACATGACTGGTATTAGTATGGAATCACAAACCATTGTCTTAGGAAAGTCTGTCTTAGACTAACACCAGATCATGCTTTCTATATAAATTTAATAAATTTAATAAATGCGTAAGGTTAGGGTGGCATAGAGCTATTCGCTAATGAAGAGTGAGAATTTTTTTAACATGTGTAAAATGTATAAAACAGCAAACAGTGGGTAATCTCATGTTTTCTTAAAAACCTTTTAGAATCGGTCCTGAAGGAGGCGTCTTATGAGGAAAACCGAAACGCCGCATCGACTTAAATCTGTGATTCTTATTGTTATGTATCGGATTTTTATTTTGAATTTATTTGCATAAAACGATGTTCATTGATATCTATGTCTGTTTTTACTGCTGTTTTTAATATTACGATATGTCTCAATCTGTATGAAAAGAATAAACTTGCATGTTTTTTACCAGAATTCATTTGTATTAGTTTATATTAATATCACCCTATATCTGAAGCATTTACTGATTGTCTATGGGCTAAATCCCGACTAGATCCCCCAGTACTCAGATGCATACAGAATTCTTCCATTGGACAACAGGTCTTGTGGACCTGCAAAAGCGGGACATCCCATAATTCCTACACTTATTCCCCCTAGTCCCAGACAACTACTAAGAGGGGGCCTCCTTAAAAATTTTTCGCAATTCCTTATGAGTCATGCATGCGATTTTCAACTGGATTCTGACCTCAAAAGGTAACCAATTGAGGGCATGGAGGTTAGGGGAAATGTGGCAATTTCTTCTGGAGCCTGTGATGAGTCTGGCAGCTGTATTGATTGAGGTTTTTAGCGGAGCGGTTGTTGATCTGAGAAGGCCGCAGAGAGTGACACTCCCGTAATTCGTGAGTCTCTTTATGAAGTTTGCCAGGGAAGATGCTGTTCGGAGGTGGAGGGGAAGATCGTTATGGGTCTTGGCTGCAATCTAGGAGAAGGAGTGTCGCCTTTATGGCTACAACGGATGCAGGGGTTGTGGGGGAGGGCCAGTGAGTAGGAGAGCATGGGTCTGGAGGGTTTATGGAATTTCAGTGAATAGTTGATGTTGGCTGGACCTTGATTGTAGAGGGCTTTGTAGGTGTGTGTGAGGATCTTGAACTGGCATCTCTTCTGTTTGGTTAGCCAGTGGGGGTTTCTGAGGTCAGGGTGATGTTTGACCCTTTGGAAAGGCCTAGAATGTGCCTGGCTGCCACGCTCTGTATGGTCCTTAGTCTTCTGAGGTACTGGGTAGAGATGCAAGCATTGAGGGAGTTGCCATATCCGAGGCAGCTGGTGACGAGTGGCGGTTTTTCTGGTGTTGATAGTAATCCATCTGAAGATTCTGCTGAGCATGCGACAAGTCCGGAAGGAGGAGGAGGTGACGCAATTGGCTTGTCCTCTCATGGTCAGATGTCTGTAGAGGATGATCCCTAGGATACATGTATGGTCTGCTCGTGTTGGGGGTTGGTCCAAGTTCAGCTAGCCACCAACCGTGGTCCCAGATGGAGGTGTTATACCCAAAGATCAGTACTTCTGTCTTGTCAGAGTTCAGTCTGAGGCAGTTGTCTCTCATCCAGTTGGCTGCATTGGTCATGACATCGGAGAAGTTGGTTTTCACATTGGTGGCATCCTAAGTGAGAAAGAGGATTAGTTGAGTGTCTTCTGCATATGTGTTATGGAGAGTAATTATGTGGTATAGTAGTCTGTGTTGTAAATGTAAATGTGTTTGTATGTATATAGCGCACTTCTACCCTGAGGTCTCGTAGTGCTGTATTCATACCGCTGTGGAACCCTTCCTGGCTTTCCTGTGAGATATCCACTCCTGGGCATCCCCAAAGTCAAGCCAGGCATCCAAGCGCTGCTGGGGCCGTTGTGGTGATTAAGCAAGCTATTGCCCAGAGTCACAGAGTGGGACCCATGATTAGACTAGGCACCGAGGCGAGAATTATCAGGTCCGGGGAGAATGAGTCCAAGAGCCGCCGAGTCGGGAATTGAACCCTGGTCCCGGGCCAGACCTCTGCATCAGGGTCTGCCGCTCTAACCATTGAGCCACGCTTCTCCACTGGAGTGGTAACCTCAGGTTTAGTGTAAGCTATAAGCTCAATGAGACAAAAAAGAAAGTAACCACTGAGGAGCACTTCTAGACCTAGTCAGACGTATGAGCAGGGCCACTGAATTATGCCACTGTTCAGATGCACCGATTTGTGCAAGATAATACATTTTTTTGCATTTGCCACATAATCCATCATCTGCTGCATAATTTGCAGATTTGAACAAAAAGAAACTTGTGCCTAGCTCAAACGTTACTAAAAATGCAGCGATAAGAGTTACAGTTTTTTGGAAGGCCCTTTGAAAACCTAGAATGGTCACCTGTTACTTATTGCTAAATGTGGGTGTTAAATTAGTACTAATGGTGTGAAAACCAGTCTTGCTTCTTTCTGTGCCTCTCTTGCTTCTTTATGCACCTCTCTTGTTTCTTTCTGCAACTCTCTTGTCTCTTTCATCACTTTTCTTGCTTCTTTCTGAAACTTTCTTGCTTCTTTCAGCACTTATCTTGTCTCTTTCTGTACTTCTCTTGCCTGTTTCTGCACCTCTCTTTCCTCTTTCTGCACCTCTCTTGCCTCTTTCTTCACCTCATTTGTTTCTTTCTGTACCCCTCTTACCTCTTCCTGCACCGCTCTTCCCTCTTTCTGTACTTCTCTTGCCTATTTCTGCACCCCTGATCCCTCTTTCTACACTTCTCTTGCTTGTTTCCGCACTTATCTTGCCTTTTTCCGCACCTCTCTTGCCTCTTTCTGCATTTCTGTTCTTTTTTCTGCACTTCTCTCGCCTCTTTCTATATTTCTATTGCTTCATTCTGTACTTCTCTTGCCTCTTTCTGGAGCCCTCTTGGCTCTTTCTGCACCTCTGTTGCTTCATTCTGCACTTCTCTTGCCTCTTTCTGGAGCCCTCTTGACTCTTTCTGCGCCTTTCTTGCTTCTTTCTGCACCTCTTTTGCCTCTTTCTATACACTTGTCACTCTTTATGCACCCATCTTGCCTCTTTCTGCACCTCTTGTGCCGCTTTCTGCAGTTCTCTTGGCTCTTTCTGCACCTCTGTTGCTTCTTTCTGTACTTCTGTTACCTCATTCAGCACCCCTCTTCCCTCTGTCTGCACCTCCATTACCTTTTTATGCACCCCTGTTCCTCTTTCTGTACCTCTCTTGCCTCTTTCTGCATTTCTGTTCTTTTTTCTGCACTTCTCTCGCCTCTTTCTATATTTCTATTGCTTCATTCTGTACTTCTCTTGCCTCTTTCTGGAGCCCTCTTGGCTCTTTCTGCACCTCTGTTGCTTCATTCTGCACTTCTCTTGCCTCTTTCTGGAGCCCTCTTGACTCTTTCTGCGCCTTTCTTGCTTCTTTCTGCACCTCTTTTGCCTCTTTCTATACACTTGTCACTCTTTATGCACCCATCTTGCCTCTTTCTGCACCTCTTGTGCCGCTTTCTGCAGTTCTCTTGGCTCTTTCTGCACCTCTGTTGCTTCTTTCTGTACTTCTGTTACCTCATTCAGCACCCCTCTTCCCTCTGTCTGCACCTCCATTACCTTTTTATGCACCCCTGTTCCTCTTTCTGTACCTCTCTTGCCTGTTTCTGCACATCTCTTGCCTCTTTCCGCACTTCTCTCGCCTCATTCTGCACCGCTGTTGTTTCTCTTGCTTCTTTCTACATTTCTGTTTCTTCTTTCTGAAGTTTTCCAGCATCTTTCTACATTTATGTTATTTCTTTCTGGACTTCTCTTGCCTCTTTCTGCAGCCCTCTTACCTCTTTCTGCACCTATGTTGGTTCTTTCTGCACTTAACTTGATTCTTTCTGTACTTCTCTTGCTTCTTTCTGCACTCCTCTTGCCTTTTTCTGCACCCTCTTTCTGCACTTCTACTGCCTCTTTCTGCATCTATCTTGCCATTTTCTGCAGTTCTTTTGCCTCTTTATGCACCTCTATTGCTTCTTTCTGCAATTCTCTTGCCTCTTTCTACATTCCTCTTACCTCTTTCTGCACTTGCTGGTTCTTTCTGCACCCCCTCTTGCCTCTTTCTGCAACCCTGCCCCTCGTCTGCACCTCTTTTGCCTGTTTCTAAAACTCTCTTGCCTCTTTCTGCATTTCTCTTGCCTCCTTCTGGCTCTCAGTTGCTTCTTTCGGCACTTCTCTTGCCTGTTTCTGCCCCTGTGTTGGTTCTTTCTGTACTTCTATTGCCTCTTTATACATTTCTGTTTATTCTTTCTGTACTTCTTTTACCTCCTTCTGGATCTCCGTTTCTTCTTTCAGCACTTCTCTTGCCTTATTCTGCACCCCTCCTGTCTCTTTCTGCACCTCTGTTGCTTCTTTCTGCAATCCTCTTGCATCTTTCTGCATCACTCTTACCTCTTTGCATACCTGTTGGTTATTTCTGCACTTCTGTTTATGCTTTCTTTACCCCTCTTGCTTCTTTCTGCAAACCTCTTGCCTCTTTCTCCAACCCTCTTCCCATTTTCTGCACCCTTGTTGTTTGTGCTGCACCTCTCTTGCATGTATTTTATTTAAGCTTGTATAGCAAGCCTTTCCAAGAAATGGGGGGTGACCCGGTGCTTGTACAGGCAAAAAGGGGGTGAGAGGGCTCACAGGACATTAGGCACAGGAGAAAAGCCAAGTCTTAGGATCTCGGCGGAAAATGTATTCTTATTTTTTTTAAAGCTTTTATATGTCTTGCTTCTTTTTAAACCTCCCTTGCTTCTTTCTGCACCCCTCTTGCCTATTTCTGCACCCCTCTTCCCTCTTTTTGCACCTCTCTTCCCTATTTCTGCACCTCCCTTGCCCTTTTCTGCACCCCTGTTTCCTCCTTCCGCACCTCTCTTGCCTGTTTCTGCAATTCCCTTGCCTCTTTCTGCAGTTCTCTTGCCTCCTTTTGCACTTCTGTTGTGTCTTTCTGCATATCTCTTGCTTTTTTCTGTACCCCTCTGGCCTATTTCTGTACCTCACCTGCATCTTTCTATACCTCTCTTGTCTCTTTCTACACCTCATTGCCTCTTTCTGTACTTCTCTTGCTTTTTTCTGCACCTCTCTTGATTCTTTCAGCAACTCTCTTGTCTCTTTCATCAATTCTCTTGCTTCTTTCTGTGCCTCTGTTGCTTCTTTCAGCACTTCTCTTGTCTCTTTCATCAATTCTCTTGCTTCTTTCTGTACCTCTATTGCTTCTTTCAGCACTTCTCTTCCCTGTTTATGCACCATTCCTGCTTCTTTCTGTACCTCACTTGTTCTTTATGCACCCCTCTTGCTTCTTTCTGCACCTCGCTAGTATCTTTCTGCAGCCCTCTCGCCTCTTTCGGCACTGCTCTTTGCTCTTTCTGCACCTCTCTTGCCTCTTTCTGCACCTCTCCTGCCTATTTCTGCAGTTCTCTTGCCTCTTTCTAAACCTCTGTTGGTTTTTTCTGCGCTTCTCTTCACTTTTTATGCACCCTTATTCCCTCTTTCTGCACCTCCCTTGCCTGTTTGTGTACCTCATTTGCTTCTTGCTGCACTTCTCTAGCCTCTTTCTACATTTCTGTTCCTTCTTTCTGCACTTGTCTTGGCTCTTTCTCCACCTCTGTTGCTTCTTTCTGTATTTTTCTTGCTTCTTTCTGCACCTCTCTTGCTTCTTTCTGCCCCACTCTTGCCTCTTTCTGTACCCCTCTTCTATTATTCTACACCTCTCTTGCCTGTTTCTGCACCTCCCTTGTCTGTTTCTGCAACTCTCTTATCTTTTTTTACAGTTCTCTTGCATCCTTCTGTCCCTCTGTTTCTTCTCTCTGTACTTCTCTTGCCTCTTTCTGCACTTCTCTTGCCTCTTTCTGTACTTCTAGTGCCTCGTTCTGCACCTTTCTTACCTCTTTCTGTACCGTACTTGCTTCTTTGTGCTCCCTCATGCTTCTTTCTGCACCCCTCTCGCTTATTTCTGTATCACTATTCCATCTTTCTGTACCTCTCTTGCCTCTTTCTGTACCTCTCATGCCTCTTTCTGCAGTACTCTTGCCTCAGTCTACACCTCTGTTGCTTCTTTCCATACTTCTCATGCCTCTTTCCGCACTCCTCTTCCCTCTTTCAGCACCCTTGTCCATCTTTTGGCACCTCTCTTGACTGTTTCTGCACCTCTATTGCCTCTTTCTGTACTTGTCTTACCTTTTTCTGCACATCTGTTGCTTCTTTCTGGACTTCTCTAGCTTCTTTATGCATTTCCTTTGCTACTTTCTGCACTTCTCTTGCCTCTTTTTGCATTTCTGTTCCTTCTTTATGCACTTGTCTTGCCTCTTTCTATACCTCTGGTGTGTCTTTATGTACCACTCTTTCCTCTTTCTGTACCTTGTTTGCATCTTTCTGCACCTCTCTTGCATCTTTCTGCAGTTCTCTTGCCTCTTTCTAAACCTCTGTTGGTTTTTTCTATATTTCTCATGCCTCTTTCTGCACTCTTATTATCTCTTTCTGCACCTCCCTTGCCTGTTCCTGTACCTCACTTGCTTCTTTCTGCACTTCTCTTGCCTCTTGCTACACTTCTGTTGCTTCTTTCTGCACTCCTCTAGCCTCCATAAATTTATGTTCCTTCTTTCTGTACTTTTGTTACCTCTTTCTGGATCTCTGTTGCTTCTTTCAGTACTTCTCTTGCCTCATTCTGCACCCCTCTTGCCTCTTTCCGTACCTATCCTCCCTCTTTCTGCACCTCTCTTGCATCTTTCTGCACCTCTCCTGCCTATTTCTGCAGTTCTCTTGCCTCTTTCTAAACCTCTGTTGGTTCTTTCTGCGCTTCTCTTCACCTTTTCTGCACCCTTATTCCCTCTTTCTGCAACTCCCTTGCCTGTTCATGTACCTCACCTGCTTCTTGCTGCACTTCTCCTGCCTCTTGGTGCATTTCTGATGCTTCTTTCTGAACTTCTCTAGGCTCTTTCTGGATTTCAGTTCCTTCTTTCTGCACTTGTCTTGGCTCTTTCTGCACCTCTGTTGCCTCTTTCTGTATTTCTCTTGCTTCTTTCTGCACTTCTCTTGCTTCTTTCTGCCCTACTCTTAGCTCTTTCTGTACCCCTCTTCCATCATTCTACACCTCTCTTGCCTATTTCTGCACCTTCCTTGTCTGTTTCTGCAACTCTCTTGTCCTTCATTGCAGTTCTCTTGCATCCTTCTGTCCCTCTGTTTCTTCTCTCTGTATTTCTCTTGCCTCTTTCTGCACTTCTCTTGCCTCTTTATGTACTTCTAGTGCCTTGTTCTGTACCTCTCTTACCCTTTTCTGTACCTTACTTGCTTCTTTGTGCTCCCTCGTGCTTCTTTCTGTACCCCTCTCGCCTCTTTCTGTATCACTATTCCCTCTTTTTGCACCTCTCTTGCCTCTTTCTGTACCTCTCATGCCTCTTTCTGCAGTACTCTTGCCTCAGTCTGCACCTCTGTTGCTTCTTTCTAGACTTCTCATGCCTCTTTCAGCAGTCTTGTCCATCTTTTGGCACCCCTCTTGACTGTTTCTGCACCTCTATTGCCTCTTTCTGCACTTCTCTTGCCTTTTTCTGCACCTCTATTGCTTCTTTCTGGACTTCTCTTGCTTCTTTATGCATTTCTTTTGCTTCTTACTGCACTTCTCTTGCCTCTTTTGCCATTTCTGTTCCTTCTTTATGCACTTGTCTTGCCTCTTTCTGTACCTCTGTTGCGTCTTTATGCACTACTCTTCCCTCCTTCTGCACCTCGCTTGCCTCTTTCTGCACCTCTCTTGCCTCTTTCTGCAGTTCTCTTGCCTCTTTTTAAACCTCTGTTGGTTTTTTCTACATTTCTCATGCCTCTTTCTGCACTCTTATTATCTCTTTCTGCACCTCAATTGCCTGTTCCTGTACCTCACTTGCTTCTTTCTGCACTTCTCTTGCCTCTTGCTGCATTTCTGTTGCTTCTTTCTGCACTCCTCTAGCCTCCATACATTTCTGTTCCTTCTTTCTGTACTCCGCTTACCTCTTTCTGGATCTCTGTTGCTTCTTTCAGCAATTCTCTTGCCTCTTTTTGCATCACGCTTACCTCTTTGTGTACCTGTTGGTTCTTTTTATGCACTTCTGTTTCTTCTTTATGTATACCCCTCTTGCTTCTTTCTGCAACCCTTTTCCCATTTTCTGCACCCTTGTTACTTTGTGCTGCACCTCTTTTGCATGTATTTGTTTAAGCTTGTATAGCGCACAGCTAACCCCAACGGGGGTGTCCCAGTGCTTAGACAGGCAAAAGGCATTGAGAGGGCTCACAGGACATTAGGCATAGGAGAGAAGCTAAGTCTTAAGATCTCGGCAGAAAATTGATTCTTATTTTTTTTGCTTGTATGTATCTTGCTTCCTTTTAAACCTCCCTTGCTTCTTTCTGCACCTCTCTTCCCTATTTCTGCACCTCCCTTGCCCTTTTCTGCACCCCTGTTCCCTCTGTCTGCACCTCTCTTGCCTGTTTCTACAATTCCCTTGCCTCTTTCTGCAGTTCTCTTGCCTCCTTCTGCACCTCTGTTGTGTCTTTCTGCACTTCTCTTGCTTCTTTCTGTACCCCTATTGCCTGTTTCTGTACCTCACCTGCCTCTTTCTATACCTCTCTTGTCTCATTCCACACCTTACTGCCTCTTTCTGTACTTCTGTTGCTTTTTTCGGCACCTCTCTTGATTCTTTCAGCAACTCTCTTGTCTCTTTCATCAATTCTCTTGCATCTTTCTGTACCTCTGTTTCTTTTTTCAGCACTTCTCTTGCATATTTCTAGACTTCTCTTCCCTCTTTCTGTACCTCTCTTGCCTCTTTCTTCACCTCTCCTGTCTCTTTCTGCAGTTCACTTGCCTCTTTCTAAACCTCCGTTGGTTCTTTCTGCACTTCAATTCACTTTTTCTACACCCGTATTTCTTATTTCTGCATCTCCCTTGACTGTTCCTGTACCTCACTTGCTTCTTTCTGCACTTCTCTTGCCTCTTTCTGCATTTATGTTGCTTCCTTCTACCCTTCTCTTGCCTCTTTCTGCATTTCTGTTCCTTCTTTCTGCACTTGTCCTGGTTCTTTCTGTACCTCTCTTACTTCTTTCTGCATTTCTCTTGCTTCTTTCTACACCACTTTTGCTTCTTTCTGCCCAACTCTTGCCTCTTGCTGCACCCCTCTTCCATCTTTCTACACCTCCCTTGCTGTGTTTACACCTCTCTTGCCTGTTTCTGTAAATCTCTTGTCTTTTTCTGCAGTTCTCTTGCATCCTTCTGTACCTCTGTTTCTTCTATCTGTACTTCTCTTGCCTCTTTCTACCCCCTCTTGCCTGTTTCTGTACCTCACTTGCCTCTTTCTGTACCTCACTTACTTCTTTGTGCACCCCTCTTGCTTCTTTCTGCACCTCTCTAGCTTCTTTCTGCACCCCTCTCGCCTATTTCTGTATTACTCTCCCCTCTTTCTGCACCTCTTTTGCATCTTTCTGTACCTCTCGTGCCTCTTTCTGCAGTTCTCTTGCCTCAGTCTACACCGCTGTTGCTTCTTTCTATACTTCTCATGCCTCTTTCTGCACTTCTCTTGCCTCTTTCTGCACCTCTCTAAGTTTTTTCTGCACATCTCTTCCCTCTTTCTGCACCCTTGACCCCTCTTTTGGCACCTCTCTTGCCTTTTTCTGCACCTCTGTTGCCTCTTTCTGCACTTCTCTAGCCTTTTTCTGCACCTCGGTTGCTTCTTTCTGCACTTCTCTTGCTTCTTTATGCATTTCTTTTGCTTTTTTCTGCACTTCTCTAGCTTCTTTTTGCATTGCTGTACCTTCTTTCTGCACATGTCTTGCCTCTTTCTGCACCTCTGTTGCGTCTTTATGCACTTCTCTTGCTTGTTTCTGCATCTCTCTTGCAAGTTTCTGTACTACTCTTGCCTCTTTCTGCACCCCTCTACTATTTTTCTGCACCTCTCTTGCCTCTTTCTATACCTCTCTTGCCTGTCTCTGCAACTCTCTTGCCTCTTTCTGCAGTTATCTTGCCTCCTTCTGTTCCTCTGTTGCTTCATTCTGCACTTCCCTAGCCTCTTTCTGCATTTCTGTTCTTTCTTTCTGCACTTGTCTTGCCTCTTTCTGTACCGCTGTTGTTTCTTTCTGTACTACTCGTGCCTCTTTCTGCAACCCTCTTCTATCTTTCTGCACCTCTCTTGCCTGTTTCTGCAACACTCTTGCCTGTTTTTCACCTCACTTGCCCCTTTCTGCACTTCTCTTGCCTCATTCTGTACTTTTTGTGCCTCTTGCTGCACCTCACTTGCCTCTTTCTGAACTTCTGCTTTTTTCTGCACCTCTCTTGTTTCTTTCTGCAACACTCTTGTCTCTTTCATCACCTCTCTTGCCTCTTTCCGCACCTCTGTTGCCTCTTTCTGCGTCTCAGTTGCTTCTTTCTGCACCTCTCTTGGCTGTTTCTGCTCTTCCCTTGCCTCCATCTGCCCTTCTCTTGCCTATTTCTGTACCTATGTTGCTTCTTTCTGTATTTCTCTTGCCTCTTTCTGCATTTATTGTGCTTTTGCTGCACTTCTGCCTCTTTTTACATTTCATTTGCTTCTTTATGCATTTCTCTAGCCTCTTTCTGGACTCCTCTTGCCTCTTTTTGCATCTCTGTTGCTTCTTTCTGTACTTCTCTTGCTTCTTTATGCACCTCTCTTGCTTCCTTCTGTACCCCTCCTGCCTCTTTCTGCACCCCTCTTCCCTCTTTCTACACCTCATTCTGTACCTCTCATGTCTATTTCTGCAGTTCTCTTACCTCTTTCTGCAACTCTCTTGCTTTTTTCTGTACCCCTCTTGCCTCTTTCTACTCCACTGTTGGTTCTATCTGCACCCCTCCTGTCTCTTCCTGCACCCTCTTTCTGTACCTCTCTTGCCTGTTTCTGCACCTCTATTGCCTCTTTCTGCACTTCTCCTGCCTTTTTCTGCACCTCGGTTGCTTCTTTATGCACTTCTCTTGCCTCTTAATGCCTTTCTTCACTTCTCTAGTCTCTTTCTGTATTTCTGTTCCTTCTTTCTATACTTGTCTTGCATCTTTCTGCACTTCTGTTGCGTCTTTAAGCACTTCTTTTGCTTCTTTCTGCATCTCTCTTGCTGGTTTCTGTACTTCTCATGCCTCTTTCTGCACCCCTCTTCTATTTTCTGCACCTCTCTTGCCTGTTTCTGCAACTCTCTTGTCTCTTTCTTCAGTTCTATTGCCTCTTCCTGTACCTCTTGTGCCTCTTGCTGCACCTCACTTGCCTCTTTCTGCACTTCTCCTGCTTTTTTCTGCCTCTGTATTCTTTCTTTCTGCATTGCTCTTGTCTCTTTCATCACCACTCTTGCCTCTTTCTGCAACTCTGTTTCCTCTTTCTGCATCTCAGTTGCTTCTTTCTGCAACTCTCTTGACTTTTTCTGCACCCCTGTTCCCTCTATCTGCACCTCTCATGGATGTTTTTGTACTTCTCTGGCCTCTTTCTGCCCTTCTATTGCCTCTTTCCGTACCTCTGTTACTTCTTTCTGTACTTGTCGTGCCTCTTTCTGCATTTCCTTTGCTTTTTTTGTACTTCTGTTGCTTTTTATGCACTTCTCCTGCTTCTTTCTGCACCCCTTTTGCCTCTTTTTATACCACTGTTGGTTCTTTCTGCACTCTTCCTGCCTCTTCCTGCACCCTCTTTCTGTACCTCTCTTGCCTGTTTCTGCACCTCTCTTGCCTCTTTCTGTACTACTCTTGCTTTTTTCTTCACCTCTCATGTTTCTTTCTGCAGCACTCTTGTCTTTTCATCACTTCTCTTGCTTCTTTCTGTACCTCTTTTGCTTCTTCAGCACTTCTCTTGCCTCTTTCTGCAACTCTGTTTCCTCTTTCTGCAACTCAACTGCTTCTTTCTGTACCCCTCTTGCCTACCTCTCTTTTTGCACCTCTCTTGCCTTTTTCTATACCGGTTTCCTATTTCTGTATCTCTCATGCCTGTTTATGTACTTCCCTTGCCTCTTTCTGCACCTCTCTTGCCTCTTTCTGCACCTCTGTTGCATCCTCCTGCACTTCTCTTGCTTCTTTCTGCACTTCTCTTACTTCGTTCTTCATCCGTCTTGCCTCTTTCTGCACCTCTCTTGCTTCTTTCTGCATCTCTCTTGCTTCCTTATGTACATCTATTGCTTCCTTCTGCACTTCTTGTTGCTCCTTCTGCACCTCTGTTGCTTTTTTATGCACTTCTCTTGACTTATTATGTACTTCTCTTTCTTCTTTCTGTACTGAAATGGGTTTTGCAAGCTGTCGGTTTTAAAGGTCTGCATGCTCTTGTGACTGAGGTACATGTCTACTTGTACATGTAGACTCACATGTTATGCATCTGAAGATTGTAGCTTAAAAAGTGGGTAGGTTCTCCTATAGGTGGTCAAATCTTCTCAGTTCTGCTCTGTCTTTCGGTTGCACAGGCAGACATGTCTTATGTATATAGGGGTTATAGAGCCCCCTCAAATATACTATTGAATACCCATGTGCCCTGTATTATGAGCCGAAATAAATACATACACCTTCTTATACACACATTTCCAGAGTATGCTATTTGAAACATGGGCATTCAATTATTTGTATGTTTATTTTTATGTGAAAAATGACTAGGTAACAGTACAGATACAAGCATGCATACCATCACAAACTTAGTAAGACTTACAACAGTGATATTTTTAGGATTGCTGATTTACATTTGGTAGGCCTGACATTCTGAGCGGTCGATAAAAAGTGAACCTTTAAGAGAGGTTTACGACATCTTGGGAGAAGGATTAGTGATTTGGCTACTTTGTATGAGTGTGTGGAAAGGAACAGTTGAAGTAGGCCTCTTTCTGCACCTCTGTTACTTCTTTCTGTACTTCTCTTGCTTCTTTCTGCACCTTTCTTCATCTTCCTGGACTTCTGTTGCCTCTTTCTACACTTCTCTTGCTTCTTCTGCACCTTTCTTCCTCTTTCTGTACATGTTCTACCTATGTAGGCATAGTTGGAAATTAGCATTTAAAAATCCTTTGAAATTCACTGAAAAAATGATAGGTTTCAGGACTTTATAGTTGGGCTGACATTTAACTCGTACAAAACCGGAGAAATTTAGTCGTCATAGTTGGCTGAGGTAACTAGAACTTGCGCCCCGCATTGCACTGCTGATGACCATGAGGAGGTGTGATGTCATGACATGGACAGTGACATCACTGATGACATCATCCTGTGAGTGTTTTGAAAAGATTTAAGAATGTTATGTATATATATATATATATTCACTGAAAAAAACATAGGTTTTAGGGGCGTTCTAGTTAGTTAAACATTTCACTTGTACAAAACCAGAGAAATTTGAATGTTATAGTTAGTAGAGCTAACTATAACTCGCGCTCCCGAAATGCACTTCTGATGACGTCGCATATTACATCACTGATGACATGGTCAGTCATCTCAAATGACATCACTGATGACATCACTGATGAAGTCAATCAGTGAATGTGTGTTTCTCTAAAGTTTAAATATATTTTATATATGTTAATGCCAAAGTGTATTGAATAATGAGTTGGTGTATACATGTCTGGGTGGAGGATTGAATAGGTGTGTGACTGACTGTCTAAGTGAGAGATTAATTGTGTCTTACTGAATGCATGTATCAGTCTCTCTGTTGTTGTGTAAGCTGCTGCATGGGTTGATGGGTAGGTACATGACTGTTTATATTGGTTACTTATTGGTTGCATGAGTAACTGTATGGGTGCCTCAGTGCTTGTGTGGGTGGGTGGGTGTGTGGTGTGACTTTATGCCTACATGTGTGAGTGGATAATTTACTGGGGGTATGGGTTCAATAGTGCATGTGGAAATAGCTTTATAGGTGAGTGAGTGTGTATATCAGTGTGTTGGTGAGTGAATGTATGTCTCAGTGGTATATTTTTGAGTATCTACATATGTGAAAGAGGGTATATATGAGTGTTGGAGTATATAAATGTCTATTAAAACACACCTAGCTACATGACTAGCTAGGTGTGTCAATATCTCTATGGATCAGTGACAGTGTATGTGTGTTTGTATAGGTGTATGAGTACATATAATAGTGCTGTATTGATGAGTGACTGCATGTATGAGTAACTGTATGCGTAAAGGAATCAATGTGTGTGTGTAGCTATTAATTAGTCAGTGGGTATATAGTAACTGCTAATTGTTTATTTATGGTTTCAAAAATAGTAGTCTGTATTTTAGAGTGAGTGTATCAAAGGTTATATTAGAGTATGAGGAGGTGCATCAGATTATCACGTGGATGATGTCCTCAGTGATGTCAGCAGTGATGCCATTTGAGATGTCATCAGTGATATCATGAGTGATGTTACTGACCATGTCATGAGTGATGTAATATGTGATGTCATCAGAAGTGCATTGCTGGGGCACGAGTTATAGTTAGCTCTACTAACTAAAATGTTTGAATTTCTCTGGTTTTGTACAAGTGAAATGTCCTAATAACTATAACGTCCAAATAATTATAACGTTTTCAGTGAATTTCTACGGTTTTTTAAATGCTAATTTCTAACTATAACGTCCATGAAACCTATGGTTTTTTCAGTAAATTTCAATGGTTTTTTGAATGCTAATTTCTAATTATAATGTCCATTAAACCTATAGTTTTCAGTGATTTTAAATTATCATTCCATTCTTAACCTGGTGACTACTGCCGATATTGCCAGTTTTCCAGCAATAGCTTCCTCAAAAAACAATCGTCACAAAGTAGAGCCACAACTAACGCTAATAATATGCAGCGTAGGTGTTCAGGTGCAAAAAAAATACAAAAACTCCACTTCCTGATATCTGGGGTGCGATCCAAAAACAGACGATAAGCAGCATTAGCAATAGGAATCTGACATCTGCCTTTTACTGGTGTAAAGCAGGACAACTATCTACAGTGTGAAAGGGAGCCCAGCCCAGAATCACATCTGGAGACCAACACATGTCATAGAGCTACTGATCATGCACCTCCGAGAGAGCCCTGCCCAGGTCATGGTGGATCACTCGTAAGCCTGCCACGCTTGCTGCCTCTCTCCTGAAATATTGAAATACCGCTCTTTTGCACATTTTTTGATTAATTTTAAAAAGGAAAGTTTTTAAAAAGCATTTTTACTCTGTGTTGCTCAATTTTATGGCATTTGCATCCTGCATCTGGTGATCTCTCTCCACAGCGCGCCCCCACTTCCTGCTGAAAGCACTTCCGGTTAGTTCCCAGTTTAGTGCACAAAATAGCCAGCCGCTGCACAGCAGGGCTGAGTGGGGGGTTTGTGGAGCCTCAGACTATATTTACCAAGCTAGAGCTAGGGCACAGATCAGAGAGCCCTGCCCAGGTCATGGTGGGTCACTCGTAGCGCTGCCGTGCTTGCTGCCTTTCTCCTGAAATATTGAAATACCCCTCCTTTGCACATTGTTTGATTGATTTTAAAAAGGAAAGTTTTTTAAAAGCATTTTCACTCTGTGCTGCTAAATTTTATGGCATTTGCATCCCGCATCTGGTGATCTCCGCTCCACCTCGTGCCCGCACCTCCTGCTGAAAGCACTTCCGGTTAGATCTCGGTCTAGTGCACAGAATAGCCAGCCTCTGCACAGCAGGGCTAAGTGGTGGGTGGAGCTTCAGGCTATATTTACCAAGCTGGCGCTAGCGTGCAGTGCGCGTGCAGCAGCATGCGCACTGCAGGCGCGCCGAAGGCAAGCCCGTCTGCGCCCATCTGCGCCCGTCCACGCCCGACAGGGACCAGGGGCAAAGACCCCTGGCCCTGGCCTTCTTTACTTCCTGGTAGAACTCCGTCTCCTAAATCATAATATAGCGCCACTTAACAACACAGTAGCAGCCATACTCAAATCAGAAGGGCTGCTAAGGCCACAAAACCATACGGTCGACCACAATCACCTAAATCTCTCCCCGAGATCACTCGGACCCCCTAACTCCCCGGGACATAGTTTTGCTACCCTGAACACTCGGTCACTGCAAAAAAACAACTTAGAGGTGTTTTTGTTACTTCAAGATGACACTATAGATATTTTAGGTATCCCCGAGATCTGGCTTGAGGAATCCTCAACTCCGGATCTGGTAGATGCCATGCCCCCAAACCACGCGGCTCTATATCATAACAGACCCAGTAGTACTAGAGGGGTCGGGGTCTCTTTTCTTTGCCAACAGTTCCTAAAGGCTGAGATGCTCCTTACAGAGAGCATTGAAGGACGGATGTACTAGGAACAAAGTTCTGCTCTCATTCGGCTTGCGTTGTCGTCCTGATTGTGTACCGCCCCCCGAGAACATCGCCCAAGTTCATCAAATGTCTGACGAACTGACTCACGACATGCGCATATCAATGTTTAGTAGTAATGGGAGACTTCAACTTCCATTGGGAGCAATCCCCCAAAGAGAGCCAAGCTAAACTAATGGACGAGGCATTGACCACACTAGAATTACACCGAACTGTGATAGGTCCTACCCACGAGAAAGGATATACACTTGACCTGGTTTGGACCTCCCAGCCACAGACCGACCCCCCGGTCATCAGACTCGGCTCATGGTCTGACCACTATATCATTAGTGGCCTCCTCCCACATTTAGAGCAGAAAACCCATCCACCCCCAGAATGGAAAGTTCTTAGGATCTGGAAGAAAATCAGAGCTGAGGACCTGGTCTAGGTCCTCAGAAAATCCAGTCCTCACAGTCCCACTCTTGGAGACCTCGATGTACAAAGTACTGCCCTTGAGCAAAGGCTGAATAGTGCTATCAATACACTCGCACCTGCACGAAGGGAAAGAATAAGGGACAAAGGGAAAAGGGGCACCGTGGTTCAGTGATGCCCTACGTAGTATGAAACAACTGCTTCGCCGAATTGAGAGAGCCTGGCGGAAAGCCTACGACCCCGACACTCGATCAGAATATCATGCAAAATTTGCCACGTACAAAAAAACAATTCTAACAAGAAAATCGGATTTTTTTTTTTTTTTTTTTTTTTGTGTTTAAACTGCTTTATTGTGGTGATCTGCAGAGGAACATGCGGTGCATCGCCGCGGGGTAGGAAAAATGCATCACATGCGCATCAGTGTACAAAGCTCCCAGCCCCAAGTGTCATCAATGAAGCTGATCATTTACGGGTCCTCATTCTGGAGTAGTACTATCATCTGCCTGGGCCAGCAAATAGTCAGTCAGCGGGCCCCAGATATCTTTCGGGCGGCTAGGGATCGGTAACAATTCAGCAAATGTAACGTGTTGTTCCTGACAGTAAGTCATATCTGCCAGTCATTCCTTAAATTTAGGTGCTCTGCCTCGACCCCAGCGACATGCTACTCGACGCTTTGCCAAGAGCAGCGCGTTGTCAATACATTTTCTACAGGTTTTCGGGATGTGCGGCGTGTGCCCAAGCAGCATGAGGAGTGGGTCCTCCGCTATGGGCTCCTTAGTCATCGCTGTAAGAGCGTCAGTTACCTGCTGCCAGAATATGCGAACAGGTGGGCATTCCCAGGCCAAATGTAAAAAACCCACGTGCTCGGCATTACAGCATTCGCATCTGTCGGTGTCTGTTAGGGTGAAACTGTGTTTTTTTACTGGTGTATAATATAACCTTTGCAAGAACTTGTAGTGTATTATCTTAAGTCTACTGCTGGCCGATATCCAAGCCGTGAGGGCGCAACAGTAGTGCCATTGGTCGTCAGTGAGCGCGGTAGCCAGGTCAGCGCTCCAATGACCATACAAGCCGGAGATCAAGTGTGTTCCTTCTTGTGAGCATAACAGGAACTGAAGTGGAAGAAGGATCTCGGTTTCATCGGGGAACTCAGGTAGAATGTCCTTCATCCCTTGTCGTAGGCGCAGGTAGTAAAATACGTCAAGCGGGGTGTGGTCTTGGGAGGCAAAGAACTCATCTGCAGCTTTAAATTTCCTGTTGGTGAAGAGATCGCCCCAGGAGGTGATCCGCAGTCGTTCGCAAAGCAAACCAAAGCCTCGTTCCTGCAGTAGTGCAAGGGCAGGGTGGAATATCAGCTGTAGTTTAGGAGAGTATAGGAAACAGCAGGATAGCCTCTTAGCTATAAGGCGACACGCGTCGAGAGTGCAGGAAACAGAGGTATTGGACGTTTGAATCAGCGCTTCTGGGCAGTGGAGCAGGCCATTGAGCGGAACGGGGTGCACAATCCAGTCCTCCACCGCTAATTGTGGCATGAAGGGTGTGGGGGCCAGCCAGTGATAAGCATAATGTGCCTGCGCGAACAGGTAATATGCCTCGAGATCAGGCACATCAAAGCCACCGGAATCATAGGGCTGGGTCAACGTGGTCCATTTCAACCGTGGACTCTTGCCTCCCCAGAAGAGCCGACAGAGTTCTGATTTCAAGGTTTTGAAGAAGAAAGCACCCGGGTAGTATGGGATATGGAGAAAGAGGTAGAGAAATCGGGGCAGCACCACCATTTTGATGAGGGATGCTCTGCCAGCCATGGAAAGCGGAAGGGTGATCCAGCGATCCACTGCAGCTGTGAGTTTTGTGATCGCCACTCCGTAATTGGAGCGGATCGTCTCATCCCTATCACGCGAAATCTGTATGCCAAGGTATCGGAGCTCCGTCCGACACCACTTGAGTGGGTAGTCAAGGGGGAAGGTCGTGACCGCATCCGTGAGAGGGAAAAACTGCGACTTGGACCAATTTATGTGTATCCCCGACATTCCTCCAAAACTTACGAATTCTCTCAATAGCGGTTTAAGGTGTACGTCAGTGTGCTTGACGTAGAGTGTAATGTCATCAGCGTATAATGACACATCTTTTTGTCTCTGGAGGCATTGTACCGTACCCTCTCTATGCAGCTGGCGAAGCCTACAGGCTAGCGGTTCAACCGCTATCGCAAACAGCAGAGGGGATAGGGGGCATCCCTGACGCGTTCCCCTGGCAATGGCAATGGAGTGTGATAAACGCCCGTTGATGAGGACCTTCGCCATAGGCTGAGTGTAGAGGAGCTGTACCCAGGAGATGAAAAGTCTGGGAAATCCCATGGCTGACAGGACTGAAAACAAGTAGGGCCACTCTACCGAGTCGAATGCCTTGGTGGCATCTAAGAAAACGGCTGCTACTGGGAGATCAGGGTGAACGGTACGAAGCAGAGAGAACAAAGTGCGCAAGTTATGTGAGGTGGACCGACCAGGGACAAATCCAGATTGATCAGGCAATACAATTCTAGTCATGAGTAGGGAAAGTCTGGTGGCCAGGACCTTCGCGAGAATCTTAATGTCGCAGTTTGGGAGGGAAAGTGGGCGATATGAACTACACGAGCTAGGCGTCTTGCCCGGTTTCAAAAGTGAGTGTATGACCACCTCCCGCATGGAGCAGGGAGGACGCCGTCAGCGAGCGATTCTTCGTATACTTCTCGGAGAACCGGGCCATAATATCTATGTAGGTTTTATAAAATTCGGCAGGTATGCCATCCAACCCAGGCGCCTTGCCGTTCTTAAGTGACATAATGGCCTCGCAGATTTCATCCAACTCAAAGGGGGCTGCTAGGAAGGCCCTATCACCATCGCTGCGCCAACAAAGTGTGGCGTCTCCCAGGAATGCTGCATAGGATATATCAGCTGCTGCAGTAGTAGTGTAAAGGGAGTGGTAGTGAGATGTGAAGGCATCTAACAGTGCATCTGAGTCTCTGATCGTGTGCCCTTGGTCATCGGTGAGCTCAAGTATGGTGTTGTGGTCTCGTGGGGGACGCGTTAACACCGCTAAAGCTCTCCCCGGCCTATCTCCCTCGCAATACCTTCTGGCCTGCCAGTGTTTTCCCATGAATTTTGCCTCCCTGTTAGCCTCCTCCTCATATTTTGATAATGTGTCCCGGATTTCTGCATGTAACTCAGGACTGTCCTTCTCTACCATCCTGAGTTCCAGTGCCCTCAGATCCCCATGCAGTTTACGAATAGTGATCTGTATGTCCCGCAGGACCCCAAAGCTTTTAGATATGCAATAACCTCTGATGGTGTCTTTGAAAGCTTCCCAGATGTGTTCTACCGATTCTACTGATCCCTTGTTCCTAGGAAAGAAGTCAGCTATTTCCTCACCTAGTTCGGCACGAAATAAGTTGTCCAATAGTGACGCCGGTCGTAGCCTCCATTGGGGTCTAAGATTATCCCACCCAGGAATTTGTGTGTGCATTATGACAGGGCTGTGATCCCAGTATGTTCTCGGCAAGTGTCTAACCCCCAGTACCTCCGGAGTATGTGGAGTAAGAGGAGAATGTACGAATTCCAGCCCATTTGCTGGCAAAAGTGGCCTGCGTCTGGGGTGACAAGTGAGTTTCCTGCTGCATGGCAACATGAACATTATGTCTGTTAAGATATGCTATCACATTACGACACTTTTTGGCATCATCAAGCCCTCTAACATTCCATGACATGCAATTAAATTGAGCATCAGTTCCTAAGGTTGCCATAGACAATGGAGTTTTGATGTGTTCCCCCCTGGTGGTCGGAGAGCCGCAGCGACCAACACATTCAGACGAGTCAGTGTAGTATAGCATTTTGTGTCACGATCAAACAGTCCATGTGTGCCTATCATTTCCCCAAAACAGTCTACCCCCCTCCCACTACAGCATCCCAAACATGCCAGCAGCCATCTGTACCCCCCTCACCTCACCCCCACTCCCCCACTCCCCTCAACTTCAACAACGTAAAGGTTTGCATGGGGAACACCCGATAGGGATACAACATCAAGGTCGCACAGCCACTTCACCCGCTGATGGCCTCCGAAACTGTACCGCCCTTGGTGGAGGCCAGGGTCAGGAAAGTGGTCCTTGGAGTACGTTACCACAGGAGAGATGAGCCAGCGTGCTTCCATCGTGTGTGGTCGCCGCTCCTCGTACACTCGAAGCAAGAGTCAGTGAATGACAGTGTAAAGGAATAAGAAGTCCAGTAGATGCAAGTGATCAGTGTTCATCCGCTGCCGAGGATGGGTCCTTTTCCTCCAGGTCCGCCTCAGCGTTGCGCTCTCCTCTTCGAGCCTTATGGATCGTTTTTAGGAAATCTTCTACTTTTTGAGGATTTGTAAAGAAGGGTTGTTTCCCCTGGTGTGTGATCCGCAGCTTCGCCGGGTAGAGCAGAGCATAATCCAATTGAGCCTCTCGCAGCTTCTTTTTCACAGGGATGAACTTGCGTCTCTCTTCCTGCACCAGAGGGGTGAAGTCCGGATATAGGGAGAAAGTAATGCCATTGTATTGTAGGGTTTGCTGAGACCGGGCCGCCCTCAGCGCGACATCGAGATCACGATAGTTCAACAATTTAGCAATGATTGGTCTAGGTGGCAATCCGGGCTTGGGAACAGGTGCTAATGATCGGTGTGCCCTCTCGATGATAAATTGAGGTGAGAATGCGTCCTCTCCAATCGAGCCTTTGAGTAGCTTTTCAACATAGAGTTCCATTCTGCCCGTGGATTCCGGAATGCCCGTGACGCGTATGTTGTTGTGTCGGCTACTGGCTTCCAAGTCCTCATTCTTGGCCGCTATGACTCTGAGCAGGTTGTCCATTCGGGCCAATTGCGTGGTGTGAGAAGAGGTGATATCGTCATTATCAGAAATGCGCTGTTCCGTAGCCGTTAGTCGCTCCTCATGACAATCTACTTTGTGAACCATGGCTTCTAGCCTAGCGGTCACGCCGTCAACCTTTTCCACCACAGTGGCAAACCCCTGCCTCATCTCCTGTAACAGGCTGTGCAAGTCAAGGTCTTTAGTGGGAGTAGCGACGGCCCTCGATTTAGTATCGCTCGGTCCAGGGTCAGCAGGCACCGATTTCGGTCCTTTCTTGGCGCCATCGAAGCTCAGTTTTGTTTGGCGATTCTCGGGGCGCACCATGTTGGTGGCTGGACGCAGCCTCTCCGCCGCCTCACATCCCACCGCTGCCGTGCAGCCGAGTGTCTACCGAGGGGTAGTAATACAGTCTCAACAGTGGGCGCACCTGCGCTCTGGTAAACCACTGTGCGTGCCCCCAGTGCCAGCCCAAGCTGAATGCAGCACCTCTAGTGCCCGATAGCCGCTCCTTGGGGGGTACAGGCCACCAGCCACTCCTCGCGCCACCAATCTCCCTGTAATAGATCAGCAACAGGCACCGTTAGCACCAATAGTACAGCTATAGCCGCGCTGTAAGAAAGCAGGCCTGAAGTCAACACCGCTGCATGAAAGCGAAGACACAGGTCACGAGCCTGTGGCAAATATTCAGGGCAGTGTCCAGTTCTGTCTATGACAGTGGCATACGTCCACTGCAGCCCAAGCGCGGGTTAAGTCCAGTTCCAGCAGGTCACCGCCGTGGGTGTAATTCAGGCAGTATGGTCCCAGAGGCCAGGACCGCTTCGTACGTGTAGGGACAGGGAGTATGCAGGCATAGTATCAGCAGGGGGCCCACCCGCAGCCTGACGGTCGGGAAGAGACGATGATACTCGGCTCCCCACCGCCTGCAGAGACCGCAGAGGTGGTGTTCTCCGCCAGGGTCGGGCACCGCTCACCTCGTATTGCTCCGTGGAAGGAGCAGCTTATGTCCGGTTCCTCACAGCGGCGCCAGGAGTCGCAACGCTACTCTGAGCGCTCCCACGAAGTTCAGTATTCCTTTCCGGCCAGGCAGGCTCGGATCGATCCCCCAGCCGGGGGCGAGGAGCATGCGATAGCGATAGTGTCGCACTCCGGTCCCAGGCAGGCGTCGCTCAGGCTCTGAATGCACAGACGCGACCCGGGCCTACCTCCTCGTGGCAAGCCCCGGACTCGCGCAGTCCACCACAGGCGGCCTCCTCTGCTCGCGGTCTCCGCGTGTGCTGGCGGTCAATTTTCAATCGGCGCCGACGCTGGCTCCGGTCACAACAGCAGCCTCAACTTCAGGTCGAGTGCAGAGGGCAATCAACTGCAGCAAATGGTGGGTGAATTTGCTGTTTTCTCGCCCTGTGGCATAGGATAATTGTCGGATAACGTGCCAAGGAGCGGGAGCTACTTAGGCAGCCATTCCGCTTGTGCGCCCTCTAGCGCCCCCCGAAAATCAGAAATTTATGAAGTCAAGATTGCGTCCGCTAACAATACACAGAAAGAGACTTTCAAAATCTTGAAAGAACTAAGACAAGTGAAGGAACAGAAGCCTTCCTTCTGGATGGAGGATAGCAATAAATTTCAAGCGTTCTTCACATCAAAAGTGAAGGACCTCCTGACTGAAATTCAGCACACTCCCACGCTTTTATGCCCTCTTGAACCGACACCCTAGGTCCCCTTTTGCGACAAACCCCTCACCTTCTTCCATACGCTCACGCCTGAGTCTTTAGCTCTACTAATAGGGCGTGTGAAATCAGGATCGCCTGTTGACCCTTGCCCCCCCTAGGATCTTCAGGATGGCTTTCCCGGGGATTAAAGCCGAGATCACGTCACTCCTCAATTCTTCCCTAGAAATAGGACTAATCCCTAGGGACTTCAAGGAGGCACATGTCATCCCACTCCTGAAAAAATATGGGGCCGACACTAAGAACCTAACGAATTTCCGTCCAATCTCCCAACTCCCATTCCTTTCAAAGATTCTGGAACAGCATGTGTTACTCTCCCTTTCACATCATCTGGAAGTCAACCATCTCTTAAAACCTAACCAGGCAGGATTTCGAGCCCACCACAGCACGGAACTATTTATGCTGTCAGTATTAGATGGATTAAGACTGAGGGCAGACACAAAGAAACCATGCTCCCTGATCCTGCTAGATCTATCTGCGGCATTTGACATGGTCAATCATGACCTACTCCTGTCGTGGATCTCTGATCAAGGGAACCAGAGTAAGTACTAGCATGGCTCAAGTCCTTTCTGGATGGCCACTCCCAGAGAGTACCGCTGACCGACGCTGTGGCCAGGCACACTTCCCTGCGGGGTCCCACAGGGGTTGGCACTGGCACCCCTACTGTTCAATGCCTATCTCCAACCCTTGATAGCCGCATTGAATCAGATGGAGTGCCAGATTAATAACTATGCCGAATACACCCAAATTATCATTCTAATTGATCATTCTCCAACTGCCCATGCTAGAGTCCAGAACATCCTTAAATGTACAGTCAACTGGATGATGGCCAACCCCCTCAAAATCAACCCAGACAAGACAGAGGTGTTGGCCGTCACCACATATGCCAACCCAATAAGCAATCTCTTTTGGCCACAAGAGCTAGGCAAATACCCAGAGCCAGCCTTGGTGGTAAAAAGCCTGGGTATTAAAATCGATGCCAAATTGTCCATGACTCTACAATAGTTGGCACATGCACAGGCTTGCTGAGACAGCTGCGTAAACTGGCCCCCCTTATCACTTTCGACATCCTTAGACTAGTGGTATCAGCACTAATTATAAAAAGATTAGATTATGGCACTTCCCTCTACCTGGGCCTCCCGGGAAAGCTACTGGCAAGACTACAGATAGTAATGAATGATGCTGACAGACTGATCTTCAGAGTGCCCAGACAAACACATGTCATGCCTCTCCTACGCCAGTCACAATGGGTCCGAATCAGGCAGAGGACAAAGTTCAAAAGCCTTTGCATCACACATAAAGTCATCTATGGCCAAGCCCAGAGATATATTAAGAACAACCTAGCCAATTACAACCCAAGCAGAATGCTATGGTCATCGGAGGTCAGTCTGCTGGTCTGCCCCCACTCTTGTTTGTCCTCCATGGGAGGAAGAACATTTTCAACCTGCATCCCTCAAATCTGGAACAAGCTGCCTGAGAATGTACATATGGAACACTCTCTGCTTCATTCAGGAAAAAGCTCAAGACTATACTGTTTCCGGAGGCATGGGGCACGCAGTAATTTACTCCACTCCTACCAGGGCTAAGGCAGTACCCTCTCACAGCCTTAGAGACCGTATGGTGATAACACACTCTACAAATAGCAATTACCTCCGATAACCAAGAAGCAATCAACACCCACTGCCACCACCCTCAGGACCTCCCCCCGGACCAACTCCCTCCCTACTACCACTGAGGCAGCGCAGAACAGGACAGCATACCTTCCAAAAACAGCATGGTCCCTCAGCCACACATTTGCTGAATGTTGGGAGATGTGGCAACCAAAAATGTGTGAAGGACGCAAGTCACTCATCAATAACAATGCACACAATACCAAGTGTAATGGTGATGTGATGGACAGAACTCAGTATGCAGAGCACAAACCTCTCCATGTGGACATATACTGCTGGTAATTTTAGTGTTGTGCACAGTGGAAGCAACCATGTTACCTCAGGCAGCTGGGAAGATCTCGGTCATGTAGCTGTGTTGTCCCCCCCTGGAAGCGGAAGCGGTGTGGGCTGGTCCAAGGTACTCCACTCCAGCGTAGGAATATGCATAAATAGGCTGGGGCTCTGGGTGTGATTTACTTGGGTGGCGGCCCTCACCCTGCCATGAGGCCTCCGCCATGACTGCTGGCCTCCTCGACACAGGGCCCCTGCGAACCCAGAGGCACAGCACCACAGACTTATGTCTGTACAGACTACTGCCTTTGATCTACACTGCGAACAGCAGGGCTCACAATTCAGATGGAGTGGTGATTGCAGTTGACGCAGTCCAGTAGGTAAGACACCTTGCTCCCAGTGCGGCCCGCCCAGACCACACATCATCGCAGGCTGCGCACACACTGAGTGCCAGAGGTACCACTAACTCAGTGCATCACAAGTCAACGGCACATGGCCTTATTAAGGTATAATTCATTAGACAAAATACATTGCTACCAGTGCGGCCCACCCGAACCACGCATCATGGCAGGGTGCACACACGCTGTGTGCTTCAGGTGACACTAACTAACTGCACCACAAGTCATCACCACGTAGCCTTATTAAGGAAGAATTCATTAGGCAAAAGACATTGCTACTAGTGCGACCAGCCCAGACCAAGCATCTTTGCAGGGTGCGCACACGCTGAGTGCTTCAGGTGCCACTAATTCAGTGCACCACAAGTAATTGCCACGTAGCCTTATTAAGGCAGAATTCAGTAGGCAAAAAACATTGCTACCAGTGTGACCCGGCCGGACCACACATTATTGCAGGGTGCGCACATGCTGAGTGCTTTAGGTGCCACTAACTCAGTGCACCACAATTCATCGCCACCTAGCCTCATTAAGGCAGAATTCATTAGACAAAAGACATTGCTAACAGTGCGGCCTGCCCGGACCATGCATAATTGCAGGCTCTGCACATGCTGGTTGCCTCAGGTGCCACTAACTGTTCAGCGCAACTCAACGCTACATGGCTGTAGGACCTTGCTGACCACTGCCTCTGGCCTGCACTGCGGTCAGCAGAGCTCACAATGTTTGATGTTTGATGTTTGATGTTTGGGGGGTTTTATATAGCGCACGCACACTCCAGGGAGCATCTTGGCACTGTGACTTCATTACTAATAGATTGTCAGGTGGTTTTAACTGAGCTTTAGGTGTCATTTAGACAAGGGTTTTGCACTTTGATTCGGACAGTCCATAGATCCAAGTTTTTAGTAATTTTCTAAAGGTTTTTTCTGATGGGGATGCTCTGCGGTGAGCCGGAAGTGTATTCCAGGCTTTAGCGCCTAGGACTGCCAGTGATTTTCCGCCTTTGGTGGCCAGTCTGAACTTAGGGATGGACATTAAGTTGGCCGTAGCTGACCTGAGTTCTCTGTTCGGATGGTATCTATGAAATTTATTAGACAGATATTTTGGGCCGCGCTTATGAAAGCCTCTGAATGTAATCAGGAGGATCTTGAATAATATACGTTTCTGGATGGGGAGCCAGTGCAACATGTCCTAGGCGGCTGATGCTGATGACTTTCTAGGCCATCTCAAAACCAGCCGAGCCGCCGCATTTTGAACCATCTGTAGTTTATGCAGGGTAGATTTTGCCACCCCTGCATACAGACTGTTACAGTAGTCAATTCTCGATGTAATAAGAGCAATTGCTACTGTGCGACGGGCGGGCAAAGGCAGGTAGTCAAAGAATTTGCGAAGGCCTTTGATGATGTTAAAACAGACGGCAGCAACTTCCTTAGTTTGTTGTTTAAAGGATAGCATGTCGTCAAATTTTATTCCTTGGGTTTGTGTTGCACTGATGGTGTTTGGGGGGGCTTCCGCATCCGAAGGCCAACAGGTGTGTGTGGGGAGAAGATATTGTTTTTTCCGAAAGGAAGGATCTCTGTTTTGGCAGAGTTGCATTTAAGATGGTTATTATGCATCCATTTGAAAGTCGCAGTCAGACACTCTTTCAGGACCTGTTCGGCCCTATCTGTATCCTCATCCAGAACTAGGACCAGTTGAGTGTTGTCTGCGTATGCAACTGTGCTTACATTATGGGAGGCAATTAGATTGATCAGGGGTGCCATATACAGATTGAATAGGGTAGGGTTCAGGCTAGTGCCCTGAGGCACCCCTGAACTGATCTCCTTCTCCTCTGAGTGGAACTTGAGAAATTGAGCCTTGATTCATTAATTAGAGTCCTGTAGGCAACTAACTACAATGTCCCAAAAACCTACATAATAAACTTTCAGTATCCTTGCTTCAAGAACTTGTTTTATATCAGTTATGGATTTACTACAATGACCATATTAATCTTGCAAGTCCAAACGAACACTGAATGGCAGTCTACAGTGCGGACAGCAGAGCTCACAATTTGAACTATAACGTCCCTGAAACCTACATATTTTGACAATGTATTCCATACATATTTCATGTTTTCTTCCATATGCATACACTGTGGTCAGCTGAGCTCACAATTTGAATTCAGTCTTGTTTTATTAATTGCAGAGAGAATTGTGCTCTATGTCATTGGATTTTGTTAAGAGGATGTGACAAAAAGCATTCCTTGATGTCTGTGCTGACTACTGACTGCGATCTACACTCCGGATAGCAGGGCTCACGTTTCAAATCGAGTCATAATTGTAGATGACGCAGTCCAGTAGGCAACAGACATTGTTGCTAGTGCAGCTCGCTCGCACCACACATCATCTCTAGCTGTGCACACGCTAAATGCTTCTGATGCCCCTCTCTCAATGCAAAACAATTCATGGACCCTTTATGATACAATGTTTTGTGTATAATTTTACATCTGCCTTCCATACCTCAGTGTACCACAAGTCATGGGCCCTCTATGATAGAATCCTTTGTGTATTATTTCACATCTGCTGCCCCTACTTTGGTGCAGCACAAATCATTAACCCTTTATGATTGAATCTCTGTGTCTGATCCAATGATAACTGTTGTACTTGTTACCAGCACCAACCATTACCGGAGGGCTGGCTTACACTCATCCCACACACATCTAGCACAGAAATCACTGGACATGTGGCCCTGGTAATAAAAAGGAGTTGAACGCACATGCCTGTACCCAGTTACACTATCTATCCGTGTCTGTGTGTTCATTATGTATGCAAGATGCTGCCCCTGGGCCCTACCACATTACATTGTGCTGTGGACAGCATATGCAACCATGTTACCTTTGGCAGTGGGGGAAAACTTTGGTTATGTAACTTTGTCTCGGTCATTGTACAAGTACGTACGTAGAGACTGGATTATTAGAGTACTGCAAGGAGAGTGTATAGTAATTTTATAAGTGCTTTGGGATTGGTGGAGTGAAATATAACTACATATGTTGGCACAGCCTAACCCCGAACACAAGCTTGGCTCTAATTGGCTGCCCTCCTTGTGCCAAAAATGGAAACTTGAACATTCCATGGCCCTGTATTGCTACAGCTGCAACACTCCACTGAATGTGCAATAAACATTCATATCCACAAAGATGTATCATGGCCACCATTTTCATGTGTGGAACTATGGATGATTGTAGGGTTACTGATTCCCCGTATCTTCCATGTTGGGCATGTTGTGGGGCTTGGCTCACAGAGTGACACATTGGCGCTTGTGACCTGGGTGATGGCAGCACTACAACATGGATACCCACATCAGTTGATTCCTCATACAGCTCATGACGGAGCCACCCCCATAGCTCCGGAGTCATTCTTCACAGCCTCACTCAGCACTGGCATACGCAAGGCCAGCCCACTCCACTAATGCTTGCAGGGAAGGACAACACTGCTACATGGCCCAGATTTTCATTGCAGTGATCTGCTGGTCACAGCCTAGTTCTCAGTATGCCACAGCCACTCCCTCACGGCTGGTATACACCCACACCACACCCATCCAGCACAGATGTCACATGACCCTGCCAATAAAAAAGACAGGGCGTGCGTGCTCTATGCCATTTCAGAGTTGCTCGCACTGGATGCACTGCGGCCGGCACAGGCACACAGGCACGGGACGGTGACTTTCGGTCCACTAAGGTATGGGTACTGTACCTGCTGAGTGGGTGTGCAGCCTGCAGTGATGCCCCGTCCCTGCAGTCTGGACAGCTCAGGATTTGCGTGCCCTGCTGTAGGCCTGAGCCATCAGACAGCGCAGGCCTACCACCACGTGCCATCGCATCGCTGGTCACAGAGATAGTGGCAGCACAAGGGCTGAGCGGGTGTGCAGCCTGTGATGAGAAGCCGGGTGCATTGGTATGTTCTCTGCCATGGCGAAATCAACACTCAGCACCAAATTTAAGACCTGGTGGCCTACGGAGCGGGCTGCATGATATGCAGGGTGCCCTGTCTGCGGGCCCGGGGCTTGGGGCTTACAGCGGCATGTGGTAGTCCCTCTTTTCTACACACAGGTTGCGAAAGGTGAGCAGAGAGGCTTGTTTGCGCAGCGGCGAGCACCTACCTCCTGGTAGTGGTAGTGCATGGGGTGCAGCAGCCTGGGTGGCAAGCAGCGGGCAGTCACCTCCGGGCAGTGAGAGTAGATGGGATGCAGCAGTCTGGGTGTGCCGCGGCGGGACAGCTATTTAGGCGTGCACAGTTGTATGTACTCTGCCATTAATCATTCCATACTACGCTTCAGATGAGTAAGCTTGAGGGTTTTACTATGTTCCAGCACGTGGTTGGAGAAACACTGGTGGCGGAAAGGTGAGCTGTGAGGGTTTTTACCACAGTGTGGGCTCTCACTGTTCTTCTACATCTCTTCCTTTCTCTCCCTCAAACTCTTTCTCGCTCTTTTCCTCTCTCTCTCACTCTATCTCTTTCTCTCTCTCACACTGTTTCTCTGTTTTATTCTCTCTTCCTCTCTCACCCTTTCTCTCTCTCACTCTTCCTCTGTTTCTCTCTTTCTCGCATGGTTTCTTTCTCTCTCTCTTCCTCTCTCTCACTGTTTGTCTCTCCCTTCCTTCTCTCTCTCACTCTTTCTCTCTGTGTTCCTCTCACTCTTTCTTTCATTCTTTCTCTCTCTTCCTCTCTCTCTCTCTTTCTCTCTCTCTCTTCCTCTCTCTCTCTTTTGATGGGCGCATGATGCACAATCTTATCTTGCTTTTGTCTAGCAGGCCTGCGATGATGCATGGTAATCCTGCAATCAACACTCAGCCTGAATTGTGAGCTTCACCACGTGCACACAATGGGTGAGGAGGTTCTTTTGGCACGTGGTGGACCCTCTTCGGCACACGCTGGTGGCGAAAGGTGAGCAGAGAGGCTTGTTTACGCAGCTGCGGGCAGTCACCTCCGGGCAGGGCGAGTGGATGGGGTGCAGCAACCTTCTTGAGCAGCGACTGTCATACACCTCTGGGCAGTGGGAGTGGATGGGGTGCTGCAGTCTGGGAGCGCAGCAGTGGGCAAAAACCTATGGACAGAGGGAGTGGATGGGGTGCAGCAGCCTGGGTGTACAGCAGCGGGCAGACACCTATGGGCAGTGGAAGTGGATGCAGCAACTTGAGTGCACAGCGGTGGACAGTCACCTCTGGGCAGTGGGAGTGGATGGGGTGCAGCAGCCTGGGCCCGCATCAGCGGGCAGTCACCTCTGGGCAGTGGGAGCGCATGGGGTGCAGCAGCCTGGGTGTGCAGCGGCTGTCATATACCTCTGGGCAGTGGGAGTGGATGGGGTGCAGCAGCCTGGGTGCGCAGCAGCGGGCAAACACCTATGGACAGCAGGAGTAGATGGGGTGCAGCAGCCTGGGTGTACAGCAGCGGGCAGACACCTATGGGCAGTGGAAGTGGATGCAGCAACTTGAGTGCACAGCGGTGGACAGCCACCTCTGGGCAGTGGGAGTGGATGGGGTGCAGCAGCCTGGGCCCGCATCAGCGGGCAGTCACCTCTGGGCAGTGGGAGCGCATGGGGTGCAGCAGCCTGGGTGTGCAGCGGCTGTCATATACCTCTGGGCAGTGGGAGTGGATGGGGTGCAGCAGCCTGGGTGCGCAGCAGCGGGCAAACACCTATGGACAGCAGGAGTAGATGGGGTGCAGCAGCCTGGGTGTACAGCAGCGGGCAGACACCTCTGGGCAGTGGAAGTGCATGGGATGCAGCAATTTGGGTGCACAGCAGCAGACATTCACCTCCAGCCAGTGGGAGTGGATGGGGTGCAGCAGCCTGGGTCCGCATCAGCGGGTAGTCATCTCCAGGCAGTGGGAGCGCATGGGGTGCAGCAGCCTGGGTGTGCAGCAGCTGTCATACACCTCTGGGCAGTGGGTGTGGATGGGGTGCAGCAGCCTGGGTGCCAGTGCTTAATTTGTGCCGGTGCTTTCCGGTGCTTAGCACTGGCACTTAATTATCAGGGCCGGGTCTACGCATCTGCTGCGCACCTTGATGTCTTTTAAAATGTACCTTAATGTACTCGGTGCAGCAGCAGCGTGTTCACGTCTCCCGAGTGTGATTCACGGCGGTTTACAGAGGTGTCGCGGTCTGTGAGACTCCTTAATCAGACTGCTTAGCCTGCCCTGAGGCAGTGAGGCTGCCTGAGCCCAAGAGAAGATTCATTAATTAATATATATGTTGATCAGGCTGCCACGGGCAATGGACCTTAGTTCACTGCAGTATTGAGTTGACTGTTCACTTGCCGGTGGGCGGGCCGCAGGACAGACACACAATGATTTATTTGAGTGGGCTGGATTTCGGGTTATTCTGAAGGAGGTAGGAGCTGTGCGAGCCGCGCGCGCAGATTTTTTTCACATGCCCACGCCCCGCCTAACCACCGCAGCTCAGTCATCCTCGACGACATTGTTGAAGTCAGCCCGATACGACAGATGACGACCTTGGGCAGCCAGCATATGCAGGCATCGCCGTATCGATCAGCCAGTAGTACAGTACTACAGTACTGTGACTGGTAGCAAGCAGCACCAGGCCGCCGCCTAATTGAACTAATCCGTTTATTAAACTGAACAAAGGCAGTGCAGCCAGTGTGTGTCCCTGCAGGCCTGCCACCACGAGTAATGGTAAGACGCTAAGCAGCAAACCACTAACTAACAGTACTGGTAGTTAAGCTAACTATTCCAATATACTGATAAATATGGCGTGCCAAAACCAACGCAGTTTTTTTATAGCGTCGTGGCCCAGTTGTAACTAAGATCACCTGCGTGGTGGGAGGCAGCTCACCTCCGGCGCCTCCCTAAGATACGATCAGCGGTACAATCTCGATATAGGGCCTGCCGAGTTTAAGACAAGTATGTAAAAAGTCAAGGCCCTACCTGCTCGGGCCCCAGCCCACACTGACTTGTCCTTGTCCAAACATCGCAGCTGGCGCGCAGCCGGGCATAAATTAGTTCCTAAGTCGATGAGGAAACAGTTTGGTTTCACACTTTCACTTTCTCACATGTGGTCACCCTCACACTCAACAAACGGCTCAGAGTAACCCCCGGGCCTTCCCTAAAAGATAGGCAGGCACAGACATTCCTTCTTCCTTCCATCAGCATTATATATATAATAAAAAAACAGGCAATTACAGCAGCCAGAGATCTTACAATACAACATCTGCCCCACATGAAATAATCGGTCTAAATCCATGTCACACTCTTAAAATAGCACTTGACAAGCTGATGTTATTTGACCTACACCTCGTCTGGTTTTAGGAGATGAAGATAAGTCCTCAAAGGTAAAAGAGCCTGGAGTTAGCCACTTTGAAAAAAGTTCAGAGACTCCACAGCTAACTCACTAGAGTCTATGTAAGTGTTTCACTCCCCCCTCCGAACACAAAGGGTTAGCTTAAGTCTCACCTTTCCATTAATGACTGCTCTGTTATAATTAACCCTTACACGGTATATAGGATTCCCGGAGGAAAGGTTTGTGACAGTGAAGCCGTAAGCACCATCCTCGCTGTAAGGTATTTCAGGAAAAGAAGGCCTTACAGTTTTTATGATGCAGCTAAATTACCAGAGCATGACAATTAGTAGACCGTCACCCAGGGGTGTTTTTTTTCCGCCAGCACAGCTACTTAGCTCACCGTTTTCCTTTGTGAATATTTGTTACTGTACAGCAACAGAACCAGTGAACATTTAAAACTTCCCTTTTGGTGGAATTAATTTGAGGGTACATTACGCTGCGGTTTCTGTTCATTTGTAAATGTGCACAACACTCACTTCTTAAGTCTTGCTGTGATAGAGAGACTACTGCCTGTTATTGAAAAACAGGTAACTTCCTCTTTAGGCACATCCTGCTGAATGCCCAGGCGCCCAAGTTGCCCAACTGAATAGTACTGTGAGACGGTAGTATATTGGGCGAGAAGCAGAAATTACCAGAATCAATAATGGATTCTGTTGTATTCAACTTGCATGTGCTAGATGTAGAATGCTATGACCTCATGCATTGTCTGGAGTCTTTGGGACTTTGGATGTGCTGAGGTTGTGAGCTGAATCTGTTGGTGGTTGCTCTGAATAAAGCCTTCTGCTGGACTTCTCATGTTTATGGCTTTTATTAGATTCCTGCTCCTGAATGGCATTACATTGAAGTTTATTTTTCAAATGTGTAAGTTTGATTTGTTAAATAAGTCTCCACAGGTGCTCAGGCCTGAACATAGATGTAAAATTATCCCTCACTACACCTAATAGTAACTACAACACACAGCTGTTGCAGGAAGCGCAACAAAGAATCCCTGCCAGCACAGCATCTCTGGGATAGGCTCGGGAATTGGGATAAGTTGCAGTTGTTTCACTCTTCTTACCATTAAACACACAGGCCTGGCCTACTTGCTGCCTGCAAAGTACCCTTGAGGCCTTGCTTAACCCAAGGCATGGGTCTGCTTTTCCTATTGGGTAAGTGAGTTTCCCCATTTCGAGGGAGGCCAGCTCACCTCGCCAGCCCATTCCTGAGATTGCCTGAAGGTAATGCTCCAACCATACCGAATGTGACGGCAAGAGTAGGATTCCTATTAGCAGTGCCAGTTGAAGATGTGGGTGAAGCTAATATAGTAAGTGGGTGGGGCTAGTGGAGGGAGTGGGTGGAGCCAGATAAAAGTAGGTGTGGCATCCAACAGACATTTTAGCACCTGCACTTCATATTTTACAAATTAAGCACTGCTGGGTGCACAGCAGCGGTCAAACACCTCTGGGCTAGGGAAGCAGATAGGATGCAGCAACCTGGGTGCACTTTAGCGGACAGTCACCTCCAGGCAGTGGGAGTGGATGGGGTGCAGCAGCCTGGGTTCGCATCAGCGGGCAGTCACCTCCAGGTAGTGGGAGTGCATGGGGTGGAGCAGCCTGGGTGCGCAGCGGCTGTCAGACACCTCTGGGCAGTGGGAGTAGATGGGGTGCATCAGCCTGGGTGCGCAGCGGCGGGCAGACACCTATGGACAGTGAGAGTGGATTGGGTGCCGCAGCCTCGGTGTCCAGCAGTGGGCAGACGCCTCTGGGCAATGTAAGTGGATGGGATGCAGCAACCTGGGTGTGAAGCAGCGTGCAGACACCTCTGGGCAGTGGAAGTGGATGGTGTACAATAGCCTGGATACACAAGGGAGCATATTGATTTAGGCGTGCACAGTTGTATGTACTCTGCCATTAACGATTCTATACTATGTTTCAGATGACTAATGTTGAAGGGCTACCCTATATCCCAGCATGTGGTTGGAGACCCACCGGTGGCATAAAGGTGAGCTGTGAGAATTTTCTCCACAGTATCAACACTCACTCTCCCTCTCCTTCTCTTTCTTTCTATCACTCACACTCTTTCTCTTTATCTCTCTCTCTCTCCTTTGAAGACCGCATGACGCACAATCTTATCTTGCTTTTTGTCTAGTAGGCCTGCAATGATGCATGGCCATCCTGAAATCAACGCTCACCCTGAAGTATGAGCTCAGCTTCACCGTGTGTAGACAACGGATGAGGAGGTTGCTTCGGCACATGGTGTACTCTTCTTCAACACACACCGGTGACAGAAGGTGAGCAGAGAGG